>NC_067401.1:11587769-11887769 GCF_016432865.1 Antechinus flavipes
GCCCATAATCATCTCAGTGGACGTGCTGGGACCCCAGGGTACCAACTTCTTCTCCAGGATCATCCCTGAGTCCATTGCCTTGGCAGGGACCAATGTGTGGGCACCAAGGCACTGAGGCGCTGTGGGATTTTCCTCATTTGGGGTCATCTGACTCTGAAAAAAAGTAGTTTCTTCAGAAGAGAGAAAATGGAGAAGTACAAAGAGTGGAGGATGAAGCCATGCGGGAGAAGAAAGGGAAAGAAGGAAGGAGGAGGGATGGAGGATAAAGAAAGGATGAAGGGATGGAGGAGGGATGAGGATAAAGAGAAAGGATGAAGGGATGAAGGAGGAGGGATGGAGGATAAAGAAAGGATGAAGGGATGAAGGAGGAGGGATGGAGGAGATAGATGCAGGGATGGAGGAGATGGAGGAGGAGGAATGATAAATGGATATATGAATGGATGGAAGATGAATGGAGGGATGGAGGAGATAGAGAAGGATGAGGGATGGAGGCTAAGGAGGATGGATGGACGGACAGGTGGATGGAGGAGAAGGATGGAGGCTGGCTAGAGGAATGAAGAAGGAGGATAGAGGAAGGGGAAAAATGGAAGAAAGGAGGAGGGATGGAGAAAGAGGAGGTGGCTGGGACGAGGTGCTGAAGGATGACTCACAGAGGCAGGAGAAGCAAGAGAGGGAAGAGGCTGTCGGGAGGAACTCCGAGCTATTCCTGCCAGAGCCGCCTGCCAAATATGGAGGGCAGATGGCTTGAACATGACAGCTCCCCAGTGTGGCTGAGGCCCGGGGAATGTCAGTGGGCAGTGTGAAGTGAAGAGGGAGAGGGGATGAAAGGGGTCGGGGCCTGGAAAGAGGGACGGGCGTCAGCAGGAGCCCGGCCGCCCCGATTACAGGGGACGGCTGAGTGTTGTTCTGCCCTCCCGGTGTGGAAGCTCCCTCTCACAAAACCAGCTGTCCCTGCTGGCCAGTTTCAGGTCTTTGAGAGGACCCAGAGTCTCCCTGAATGAATCCAAGCCGTCTGTCCCTCAATGGTCCCGGCTGCTTCTCCAAAGTTTGTGCAGAGATGCCGTGAGACTCAGGTTATATGCATGTAAACAGGCACCAGTGTGGTGTGAGAGCAATGCACATGTGTGTGAACATACGTGTAATACGTGTGTGTGGATTCACATGTAAGCGAGCCACGAACTGCTGCTGTGGGCAACTTCCTCCACCGGCAGATTCTGGCTCAGAGTGCGCAGGGAGATGCCAGGAGCCGCGGGGCAGAGTCTGAGGGCAAAACTTAGCTGGGGCATGGTCTCAGGGAAGCTGCCTCTCTTCTGGGACCTCAATTTCCTCATCTGTAAAATGGAGTGAAACCCAAGTCCTGACTCCAGTACTTTCCTTCTCTCCCCTCCTCCCTCTCCCTCCCTCTCTCTCTCTGTCTCTCTCTCTGTCTCTGTCTCTCTCTGTCTCTGTCTGTCTCTCTGTCTCTCTTTCTCTCTCTGTCTCTTTCTCTGTCTCTCTTTCTCTCTCTCTGTCTCCTCCCTCTCTCCTCTCTCTGCCAGTCTCTCTCTCTCTCTTCCCCCTCCCCCTCTCTTCCTCCCTCCCCTCACTCTTTCCCCTGCTCCCTCCCCCTCTCCCCCCTTGGCGGAGCAGAGGGAGAGGGTACAAAGGGATGCTGCTGCTCTGCCTTCAGAAGACTAATCAGGCAGGATTAATTAGATGGGGAAGATGCTGGGAGGGATCGCGATAAGCCAGGCGTGAAGTGTTGGGGGCGGGGGGGGGTGTACAAGGGGATGTTGAAATTTGAGAGATGTCTGAAAGAATTGGCAGGACTTGGTGACTGATGAGCTAGAATTGGATGTGGGGGAGGGGAGAGGGAGGAGACAGAGATGCTCCTGATGTTCTGAGCTTGGGTGATGGGGGGGCGGCCATCATGGACAGAAATGAGGACGTCAGGAAGGGGGGGGGGAGGCTGTCTGCTGCCCTGGAAATTCTCAGAGGGTTAATGAAGCCAGACCAGCGGCGGGGGGGGGGGGGGGGGGAGGGGGAAGGGGAGGATTGGGGGGGTCCAGTTGAGCAGAGCCCTAACTAGGAAATCCAACCCCCACTTCCCCCCCCACCCCCGACAGATTCCGCTGAGAGCGGGAGGGGAAGGGAAGGGTCCCGAAGCTCTGGGAACTACAGGAGAAAATATAAAATAGACCGCTGTCCTTTGACATGTATATTTATGTGTCCTGCATTATGTATGTCTATGTTAAATATATATATAATGCATCTACACACACTCACATCCAGCTGATGGTTTCTTCCCCATCAGTTAACACGGCCCGTAAGCAATCAACAAGCGGTTATGAGGCCCCTCTGGGACCAGCAGCTGCTCACGGCCGAGCCCGAGCTTGACTGTTTAATGACACAGCAGCCCCAGAGCGCCAGGAGGAGGGTTTGGGGGACCCCAGTTTGTCCAGAAAAGCGAATTCAGGTTGCGTAGAACCTCAGTGTCTCATTCCCTTTAGACGCCCCAAAGTTCTGCCTTTTACTCCAATGCTTGAGACCGGACGGCAAAAGAGATCAGAGTCGAGGAGAACGAGGACCCGGGAAGCCAAAATGTTCAAAGGCAACTGTCCATTTAGAGCCATGAGGGACCTCAGAGGCCTGGAGTTCAAAGACTTCTTTTTACAGATAAGGAAACTGAGTCCCAAAGAAGAATCCCCATCTCCTAGAGACCGATGCCTGGTGCAAAGCTCTGACGGCCCCGTGCTAGTTACGCCCGGCTGCGGCTGAGAGAGATGATCCGACTGGCCAAGAAGTTCCCGGAAGCTGATGAGATACAGAGATTTGGAAAAGTAGGTCTGTCCAGTGAAGGGCTCCCATGCTACCCTGGCTCACGACCAATGTGGTCCCCGTCTTGGACCAGTCTCCCCCTTATCCGGTCCAACAAGCATTTATTAAGCCCCTCTTTTGTGGGGGGCTTAGAAACAGGTAAAAGGGTCCCTGCCCTTATATTCGAATGAGAGAAACAACATGTAAATAAAACTAGAATGTCCAAGATAAGGGTGGCTCAGTGGAGAGAGTGCTGAGCCCAGAGTCAGGAAGACTCTCTTCTTGGGTTTAAATCCGTCCTCAGACACTGGGAAATGAATATAAACTGCTTGCATTTTTGTTTTTCTTCCCAGATTATTTCTACCTTCTGAATCCAATTCTCCCAGTGCAACAAGAAAATCGTTTGGTTCTGCACACATATATTGTATCCAGGATATACTGTTACCTATTCAACATGTAAAGGACTGCTTGCCATCTGGGGGAGGGGGTGGAGGGAGGGAGGGGAAAAATCGGAACAGAAGTGAATGCAAGGGATAATGCTGTAAAAAATTACCCTGGCATGGGCTCTGTCAATAAAAAGTTATTTAAAAAATAATAAATCCGTCCTCGGATACTTCCTAGTTGTGAGGCTCTGGACAAATCACTTTGCCCCGTTTGCCTCAGTTTCCTCATCTGTCAGATGTGTTGGGGAAGGAAAAGGCAAATCGCTGCAGAGTCTTTGCCAAGAAAACCCCAAATGGGGCCACAAGGAGTTGGATGTGACTCCAAAAATGGCATCCAAAATAAAGAGTAGATTGAAGGTTGTCTGGAGGGGGGGTTACTGACAATCCCCGCCATGAGCCCCCTCAACCAAGGTCTCTCTGGCCTGAACCAAACCATCTGGGCCGGTGAGAGAAGATGACTCGGGCCTCGCACACGTGGAAACGACGGCAGAACGTCTAAACCCCAGGAAGCATTGGAAGACTCGGGACTACTGCTGCCGTGGGTGGCTGGGACTGAGATAGAGATCTGGGAGTCTCTGCATGGGGATGAGAAACCGTGGGAGGGAATCGGCTCTCTAAGGGAGAGAATATCAAGTGTTGAGAACTGAGCTTTGGGGAACACCCGTACTTGGGGGACAGGAAAAGCAGCTCTTAAAAGAGCCCAGGAAAAGAAATCGGGGGCGAGAACCGGGGGATGTCAGGGTCCTACGGCCACTGATTGTCGACAGCTTTTGGATCTCATCACAAGTCTGACCAAGAAAGGGACGCAGACGATATCCCGATAATAAAAAGTCCTGATTTGGGTAATCAATTGTTGTCCGTCTTTCTTGAAGGGGACCAAAATGGCATCACTGTCAGAGCCAAAGCATGAGGGGCCCGGCTACGATCAGAGCTCAGGGAGCTCAGGCCCGGATAGTGAGAACGTGGGGAGTGCGGGTGCATCTAAACGTGCAAATCTCTCGTTTCTTTTGAGCTTCTTCCACTCTACTTTGCTCATAGAGCAGCGTGTCTCCGGGGCACTCAATCGATCGCAAAGCTCTTCAGAGAGACCTTGAGAGCCCTTATATCGCTCCTTCTGGCCTCCATGTGACGAGAATCCTGGGTCTGAAGTCGGGACGAAATCATTCAAATCTGGAATCATTCACCACAAGCCATGTGACTCTGGGCAAGTCATTAGCCTCTCTCAGCCTCAGTTTCCTTATCTATAAAATGGGGTTTGTAAGAGCACTTACCTCAAAGGGTGTTTGTGAAGAGCAAAGGAGATGATATCCTAGAGCGTATGTAAAAGCCAGATATCATCAGCATCTCCAGTTCCTTCCCTACCTGCCGAAGCACAGTCAGACTTTGGATTTCATCCCTTTGGGGATTTCTAAGCATCAAGGCCTTGAACTTGGAAATGCGCACTTCTCACCACCATTTTGTATTCCCCATTAACTCGTTTCTGCTAAGATGGCCTTTGCCACCATGATTTCCTCCCCGTTGTCTCAGCCCCGTTCTGGTTGGATTTATCCCACCCCCCGCCCGTTTTTGGATTTTGCAGAGACCATATTTGTCCAGCATCTAGAGCCCCTCTTGCCCTTCTCCTCCTCACCGCCCACAGTCCGTTATCTCCTTCCTGCTCTTAGCTTTCTGCAGGTCTGCTTCCCACTGGGAGCCACTTGTCCTCCAGGGTGATGGGGCAGCTGCACGTGGGCGACTGAGAACGACGGGGAGGGATCAAGGGAAAGAATCCTAATGGACAAAGTGACTGGGCAGTCCAGGCCCATCCATCGGAGCATCAGGGCACACGCACACACACACACACCTGCACGCATACACACACACACCTGCACACACATGCCCACACACCTGCACACACATGTACGCACACACCTGCACACACACATACACACCTGCACACACATGCACTTTTACTAGCAGTAATCGAGGCAGGGGGCGGGGGAGTGGTCCATTAGGAGGCCAGCGAGCTTCCCTCCCCACCGAGTGGGGCTTTCTTTCCAGGCTCTGGGTGGAGAGCAGCTTCTGGGACCTGCGGGTCGTATTCCCTCACGGGGCCTTATCAGAGCACTGCTGGCGGCCCCTTATCACTGGAGGAGGCCCAGACGGTCAGTCTAAGGCTCACTCCCTGCCCAGCCGGCCTCGCCGACCACCCCGGAGCTTGATTCTGCGACTTGTAGGAAAAGGCTGTTGAAAAGCCGCTCTCCAGCCCGGGGGTCTCCCACGGGCCTCCCTGGGCAGCGGCCCGATCGCCCCTGGGGCAGAAAGGACTAACATTTCCTTTTATCTATTGAGAGTTTATGATGGAGGGCAAGGGTCACAAACCTGACTGGTTCGGCCACCTCGTTTTGCAGATAAGGAAACTGAGGCAGATGGCAGGGAAATGGCTCCCGGATCACACAACTAGCAAGAACCTGAGGCCAGATTTGAACTTGGGACTCTCTTCACTGAGCTACCTCGCCGCCCATCTTAGCAGCTGCCTAGATTGCTTTGGGTTTTTATATTGTTTATTTCCCAGTGACGCCTCCATCTGGTTCTGGAGTTCTCGATTTGTGCGGGGGCGTGGCCACGGCCAGCAAGTTTGACACCTACTGTATACACGAGGTGCCCCCGGATAGAATGTCAGTTACCCGAGGGCAGGGGTTTATCAGTGTGTCCCTCGCTCCCCAGTGCCTGGCCCATAGCAGAGCTTAGGAGAAACGCTTGCACATGGGTTGGTTTATTAGTTGCTATTGATCTACGTATCTCCATTTTCTAGACAGTGTCTAACATGTAGTAGTTGCTTAATCAATGCTTACGGATTGACCAGCAGTGACTTTTCTGGGCTATGTTTCTGCACTGACTCACTAGGACGTGACACTGATATGGAGTCGGTGCTTAAACAATGCTTGTTAATTATTGTAGCCGAATTAGGCAGGAGCTGAGATACCGTTCAGGGGTCTGGCCCGTCTGCTCCGGCCCTTGCATGGCCACTGATTGGCTGCGGAAAGTCAAGTCTTTACCCATAATACCACGAGGGAAACTAAGGTCCGGGGCCGGACGTTCCCGCAAGGCCGTGGGTGGCAGGTCTGGCTCTGGGCGTGACTAGCCATGGGGGACTGGGACAAGCGGACGAGCCCCACGGGAGCCCTCGGACCCTGGGCCACCTCAGGGAGAGGGCGGAATTACGGCGTCAACCTTCCGGGCTTTGCTGTCCCGGGGTCCCAAGCTTTTCAGCGCTCTGGAAGTGAGCGGGTTCGACGGGTGGGGGTGAGTGGGGCTCGACGGGTGGGGGTGAGTGGGGCTCCCCTGTTTGCCCCCATTTTACAAACTTTGAAATACCACAGAAATTTCATTTCGATGTTTCTCATGTGCAATCAGTGGGGGCGGGGCAGCCTCAGCAGGAGCTAGAGACACACCCCCATTCTGGTCTCTCCCCACACACCCCTGCTCTGGAATCCTCTAGATGTGGAATATTCCAGGCTGGAAACTTCCATGCTCCCACTGGCAGGCGGTGGGGGGAGGGACTCCCCGGCATCCGCCTTCCTGTAAAATCCAACGTGCCAGAGGGAGCCCTGACCCGTCCCTCCAAAAGCCCTGGGGTGCCTCCCCTGCACCCCGAACGCTCCCGGCGGGAGAGTGACCCGGGACGGGGACTGGCCAGTGCGAACGACCTTATTTCTTCCCTGTGGAAGCAGGTTTGGGCAGGGGTAACCTTCCTACCTGGGGGCCGGCAAACGGGGATTTGAAATATTTTGATCATTGTGTATGTAAGAATGAGCATAGAGTGCTGGGTCTGAGTTCAAATCCGGCCTCAGACCCTTACTGGCTGTGTGATCCTGCGCAGGCCACTTACCCATGTTTGCCTCAGTTTCCTCATCTGTAAAGTGAGCTGGGAAGGCGACGGCGAACCCCTCTAACATCTTTGCCAAGAAACCCCCAAATGGGATGACCAGGAGTTGGATGTGAATTAAACGACTGAACCACCACAAAAATATGTCGTGTGCAACACTTTGGCTCCCTTGGCATCCCTTTTATGTTACTTTGTGCATTTAACGGCAGTCTTCAGAAAAAGGGTCTGCCCCGGAGCTCGTGACCCCACCCAGAGCATCCAAGGGTCTGCTCTGGAACGGCCGGATGCATGGACTCAGGGATGGTGACAGCAGCATCCAGCAGTCATTCCCCTTGAGGGGAGGTTGGGAAGTGCCCAGAGACGCTGTTCCACGGCTCAGGTTCTACGCTGAGTCTGTCCCACATCCTCAGGGTGATCCACCAGGGAAAGGTGAATCATCACCTGGCGGGCGGGGAATGGGGCTCCCATGTCGGATGAACCGGGATCGCCGGAGACGGTGGAAGTGGAAAATCCCTCTCTGCGGCCTCAGCCGTGGCGGAGGAGGAGCCCGGGACAGCCATCTTGATCAGGTGCTTCCCGTCACCCCAGGGAAATGGGTCCATGTCTCTGGGATGGAATGATATCCGATGTCACCTCCAACTAAGAGCCAGTCAGTCAATAAGCATTTATTAAGCACCTACTGTGTGCCAGGCACTATAGTAAGCATTGAAGAGAGAGAGAGAGAGAGAGAGAGAGAGAGAGAGACCTTACTGTCAAAGAATTCCCAATTGAAAGGGAAAACATATAAACAATTGTGTACAAAAAAGCTATATACAAGAGAAGTAAAAAGATCCAGCGGAGGAGGGGCCCTAGCAACGAGAGGGGTCAGGGAAAGCTTCCTCCTTCAGGAAGGAGCCAGGAAAGCCCCCAGTGGCCTGCCGGCCACACCCTATGTATGGGGCCGGTCAGCCTGGGAGTCGTGGTTCTTGAGCTGGAAGGCCGCCAGGGCCAAATTTGATCCTCCCTCCCATTTTGTAGCGAGGATAAAATGAGGTCATATTTGTAAATGCTTGGCCAGCTGAAAAGGACTATATAGATGTGAGTTGTTGTTGAGAGTAGAAGCCCAATGGGTAGAGCTAATATTACTACTAATGGCCGCTAGCATTTATATTGTTGCTCTCCAGGGTTGTCAAAGCAGTTTTGTTTTGCTCCCCCCGACTGTGTGACGGGTTCCATCATGATCCCCTTTTTCAGATGAGGAAATGGAGGTTAAGTGGCTGAGCCCCCAATCAGACACATGAGAAGCACCTGGGGCCATGTTCCTCCTTTTCTCCAAGACCAGCCTTCTCCGCCCCCACCCCCGAGCTTTCTAGGCAGGGTGGGGCTCAGCTTTGAGCCAAGGTTCCCCGCCTCCAAATCTTGTCCCAGACACACACACACACACACACACACGGTACATGACTGGCCACAAGTGAGGACTTTCTGTCCTGGTCATGGGCTTGCTAACGTCTCAGGGATCATGTGAATGAGCCAGGCCACCGGGGCAGAAGTGGAGCCCGGGGGATGTCCAGGAGTGAGCAGGGTGACAGGGCTCCACGTGAGACGGACCCTTTATCCTTCCTCTCTCAGGCGCTGACTTGGTACTTGTGTGAGGGCCAATGACTGGGCTTGAATGCACAGTGGGACAGAACACCCCAGGTTTCCTATTGGGACATCTGTCCAGGGTTCTGACCAAGCCGTGGCATCGTCTCCCTGGTCCCCAGGGCCCTGTTATTCAAAATTATCACACACACACGCACACACACACACGCACACACACACACACACAATTTTTTTAGGTTATACATATACATTCATTTTCCCATATTTCCATATGATTCATGTTGGGAGAGAAAAATCAAAACAAAAGGGAAAAACCATAAAAAAAAAAAAAAACAGAAGAAAAAAGGTGAAAATACTCTGCTACGATCCGCATTCAGTCCCCATGGTTCTCTCCCTGGAGGGGATGGCGTTTTCCATGCACAGTTTATTGGAATTGCCTTGGATCGCCAAATTGCGAGAAGAGCCAAGTCCATCCCCGCCGAACAACACACAGTCTTGTTGTTGCTGTGTAGTGTTTCCCTGGTTCTGCTCGCTTCCCTCAGCATCAGTTCATGTAAATCTTTTCAGGCTCCAGAAATCACTTTGTATCTACATGGTATCTTTTTCCAGATTAACTTCTCTGTGTAGATGTTTCTGCTTAATAGAATAATGTTTCCTGAGGGAAGGAATGATTTCATTTTGGGTTTTCCCCCCCTCCAGGGCCTAGAACAGTGGCTGGCTCATAATAAGGACTTAATACATATTTGTTGACTGAATGAGTCTGTGAGTTAGGATAAAAATAATAGGTAAGTACTCCAAGGTGACCTGCCCTTAACTGAGCCTTTGAAAAATCATAGGTTCTAGATCCCAAAGGGATCTTAAAGGAAGGAAAGGACCCCATGTGCAAAAATGTTTGTGGCAGCGCTTTTTGTAGGGACAAGAAACTGGAAACTGAGGGGGTGCCCGTCAGCTGGGGAACGGCTGAACAAGTTCTGGTCTATGAATGTAATGGAATATTATTGTTCTGTAAGAAACGACCAGCAGGATGATTTCACAAAGGCCTGGAGAGACTTACAGGAACCGATGCTGAGGGAAGTGAGCAGGACCAGAGAACATTGTAAACAGTAACAAGATTATATGATGACCAGTTCTGACAGAGATGGTTCTCTTCAACAATTCAGGCCGGTTTCAATGGGTCTTGTGATAGAGTGAGGATTGTGGGAACTGAGTGTGGATCACAACATAACATTCTCACTCTTTTTGTTATTCATTTGCAATTTGTTTTCTTTCTCATTTTCTTTCCTTTTGATCTGATTTTTATTGTGCAGCAAGAGAACTGTATAAATATGTTCACAATATTGTATTTAACATATATTTTAACACATTTAACATATATTGGATTGCTTGCCATCTAGGGGAGGGGGTAGGGGGGAAGGAGGGGAAATTTGGAACACAAGGCTAGGCAAGGGGCAATGTTGTCAAATTATCCTTGTATATGTCTTGAAAATAAAAAAGCTTTTTAAAAAATCAGGTTCAAGCACTGAAACTGCTTCCTTTTCCCACTTGAAATGTGACTTTATTTCTAAGTAGCTCTTTCTCTCAGATTATCTTTTTTTGGGGGGAGGGCATTCAGGCTCCTCAAAGGAGAATAATGGGAAGAAGATACTACCCATGAGAGGCAGCCCCTACAGCAATACTGGATTCAGCAATGTCCGTCAACCAATTAACAAGCATTTATTAAGCACCTACTAGATACCAAGCATTGAGTTAATTGCTTATCTTACCCTCTGGGGGGGACCCTAGAGCCCTGTTAGACCATACAGACACAACTGAATGATGAATCAGGTCTGGGGTTCTGAGGACGTTAAGATGAGGTAAATGGGTTTTCCAGGTTATCTGATGAGCCGTCTGCCTCTGGCACCCACTGGAAAGTCTCAGAATTTGCCACAGGCTAGTGAGGAATTCTACCGGGCTGAGGACCAGGGAGGGGAAAGCCGCACGCTCCCCTTCTGAAGCCCCTGATGCCAGTTCCAGGCATAGGGTTTATTCCTCTTGGATCTCTGCACACTTCTGTTAGCCCAGTGGGTGGTCCAGCTAGAGGGACCCCCCCCCCCGTCTCTCATTGTACAGATGAGGAAACTGAGACCCACAGAGGTGAGGGGGTTTGCCTGGTCTGTGTCATAAGTAACAGAACTGACTTTAGAACCCAGAATCTCTCACTACAAATACACTTCTTTTTCCCTATTGGTCCCCATACCTACACTAAGCTGGGATTCATCACTTTTACTTATTTTTTTACATTTTGTCACTATTTCAATATAATCGGTGTCCTTTATAATCTTATTTTCTGAATTTAAGAGCTCGCTTCTGAGAAGGGGCCCATGAGCCTCAGCATGCTGGCCCAAAGAAGGCAAAGGGCACATCGAGGGTGGCCCAGATTGATCCAAGTGCCAGAAAGGGTCAGGGGGAGGGACGCCGTCACCGAGACCGGGCCGCAGCGGGCGGTCCCACTGCTCACAAACCTTGGGCTGGGGCACGAATCAGGTGCCTTCATGGTGGGTCAGAGGGGAGTCCCTGTGCGTTTCTCCCGGATCTCTTTAAGACTGTCTGTGGCTCCAGCCACCGGTGCATCAGTGGGAAGGGCCCGGCATTCAAGGCTCTCTAGTCACGGCAGAATTAATTCTAACAGCCTTCTCTGTGACCAAGAGTCCTGGACTTCTGGTTGGGGAATATGGGGAGGGGGCATGCAGGGAGAGAATGGGAAGGTCAGGAGGGGGGTGGGATCTGCAGATAAATCTGTCAGGATTATATAAAAACAAAAGGTACCAAATACAAACAAACAAACAAGCCACAAACCTTAATTCCTCAATAAAATTTTCCAAGTAAAATAAAGTCAAGGTTAAAAACAATACAAAAAAGTTAGAGCCAGAGCTTCTGGCCTAAACACAGACAACAACAACAATAATAATGACTAACCTTTAAGTTGAACTTGGACATCGCCAAGCATCTCGCTTTCGTGATCTTATTTCGGTCTCCCAATAGCTTATGAAGAAGGTATTCCAAGCAGGAAACTCAGTTTCCAAGGGTATATTTATTTTAAAATATATTTAAATTTTTAATTTAAATTTAAATTAAAAAAATATATTTATTTAAAATTTTATTTTTTAGAATTTTATTTTAAAAATCTATTTTAACGGGAGCATTTCGATGTAATTCATTTTCTTTATAATCCTCTTTTTTTTTAACCCAAGGAAAGGAATTTATTTGGGGTGAGGTTCCCAATGGGTCCTATTTCTTTCTCTTTTCCCCATTAATTTTAGCTTTTTATTGTCCAAATACGTGCAAAGATAGGTTTCAGCACCCACCCTTGCAAAATCTCCTGTTCCAGATCTTTCTCCCTCCCTTCCCCTCACCCTCCTCCCCTCGTAATCCCGTATAGGTTAGCCATGTGCATTTTTCTATACTATGTCTTATTTTTTGCATTTAAAAACATCATTTTGAGAAGGGGGCCTAGGCTTTACTCCCCCTCCCCCCAAGAAGAAGGAAGCTCCCAGGGATAGAGCAGCGCTGGATTTGGGAGCTGGATTCCAGTCCTGCCTCTGTGTGACTGGAAAAGTCTCAGGCCTCGGGTCTGTGGACAATGAGGCCTCTTTGTGCATTAAGGCCTCTTCCAGCTCTAAATCTTGGGAGCTTCTGCTCCCAAGCTCCCCCAGCTCTTGGCACTGGAGAGCTACTTTGGCTCTGGGCCTGGCAGGGAAGCCCGGGAAGGGGGAAGGGAGGAAGCGCCCCTGTCAGTCGCGGGCATTGATTCCCACCGGGCTGGGAGGACATGGGGACTTTTCCCAAATCCTGCACAATAGGTGGGATTATACCCAACTGGCCAATGAGGGCTTCTCCCCACCGGGCATTCAGCGCTTCCCATGCCTCCCACACAGGCCCCCGGGCCCCCACCAAAGGGTGCCCGCCGATTGTTCCCACAGCCACGGGGAAGTCATGGGGTTTGCAGGGGCTGCTGCTTACTAGGAACTGAGGCTATTGAAGGCAGAAGCCTCTGGGTGGGTGGAAGCCCTGGCCCCCAGTGGTTTGTGGGTTCACACAAACCCCGAGGAGGAGGGACCCGGGGCCATCCCATCAAAGCTTAACAACAAAACAAGAATCCTCCCCTTCCCCCTTAAAAAGTCCCAAACAACCACCTGCTCAACCAGTGGCCATCCTGCTAGTGCTCAAAGAAGGAGGCCCAGGGGAAAGTTTTAGCCCTGGAGTCAGAAGCTGTGAGTGCAAATCTCGCCTCTAACACTTAGAACTGCTGCTACTGGATCAGCTCCCCTGAATTTCCTCAGTTTCCTCCTGTGGAAGGTGAGAGGTTAGGTCTGGCTCTCTCAGGTGTCTTACGTAACTTAAGATGCAGAAATTTGTCATTCAGAAAGATTTTGTTCCACTAGAACCAGTTCCCTTTGTACCGGTGTACTTTATGCTCTTAAAAACGTGGTCCACGGCTCTCCCCGAGGTCCGGGACCCACAAACAGGCTGAGAGCCGCTGGGCTGGCTGAGAGCTGAAATCCAAAATCCATGAGGACTGTCCTTCTCCCGTGCCCCCGGAGGCGGCCGTTCCGTTCAGGAAGCTCCCAGCAGCAGACCTAAGCGGCCCTGCGCTCCTCCCATCCCTTATTTCCAGTTATCCCCTCTGGGGCCACACACTCGCGTCTCCCCTTCCCCTTCAGTCAGACCCCCTGGGCCGTGGACTCTTGGCCCTCCTCGGGATGGCGGGTTGTGGGTCTGGCCGGCCTGGGCGCATGGATGGGAGAGAGGCGTCACCCACGATGCTGCCCTTGATCGCCCTGAACGACGTCTCAGAGATGGTGAAAGGACGTGACTCTGAATTTCCCTTTTGCCACTAGCCAAGTAAATGGACCTTGAGCCTCAGTTTCCTAATTTGTAAAATGAAGCAGTTGGGCCCCCTCCAACTTTAGATTCGGGATCCTCCCAGCTGCCCCCTCCCTTCCGCAGACCCTTATTCACTTCCGCTGAGTCTCCTTGGAGCACGGCCACGCTGGGCAGACCCGAGTGATATTTCCATTGTGCAGCAGGGGTCACATAACCCATAACCGGCGCTGGATTCAGCTTAATTATCTCCTAGGTCATCGGATGGCTTAGCCATTTTCTGAGCCACAAGCCGAGGAGGAAGTATAGTTGTGCTTTGTTCCAGGGGATTATGGGGCCGGGGGACCTGCCAGTGCCAACGATTAAGGGCAATCCGAGGAATAGAGCCCTGGGTCCTGGGGGGCACAGGGTGTGGTCCAGGCAGGACCCTGGCGAGTAAACAGAACAGGGAGGACAGAGTTCACAGGGCAGCCACGGCCAGAAGCAGGGGGAAGTCATTCACAGCAACTCTCAAGACTAAATGATGGCTTACATCCTGTAATTTCCCTTTCAGAGGCAAGACTCTTCCAGGGAGGTAGCAAGTCAGCAGTGCTCTCTCTCTGGGTCCCCTAGCTAGCTACCCCAAAGCACTGTAGGAGTCAGAATCCTCCCCAAGCCATAGCTTGGGAGCCCCCGCCAGTGTTTTTATTTTTTACGAGTCACACAAAAGACACACTTCCTTCAAAGCAAAGACATTTAATAAAAAACCCTCGATCTAAAAGTAACCAAAGAGCACGTCCCCTCTCACATTTTAAGCTCACTTTCTCACAAATACACACATTCTCAGTGGAAACTATCTATGTATTAAACAACAAGACATATACAATTCAGTAGGTCCAGGATTTCTCATCCTCATCATTATTTTAGTCTGGGTAAATCCTTCACCAGCCCGGGTGCCAGCCCCATACCAGGGTGGCGACGTCCAGCCCGAGGACCGTATAAGGTCTACAAAACCACTTGGCCCGGCCCCGCCGAGGCCGCTGCAGGTGACAACAACCTCCGGCCGCCCGAGTTCTTTCCGTTGGTGATTCTGGATGCCCCATGTGAAAGATGTTATAAATATCCAAATGGCCCTTGGCAGAAAAAATGTTCCCTTCCCTGCCCCAGACAATGTTGTAGTTAATCTGCAAGAGTTGTTGTGATTAAAAAACTCATCAGCTGCACCCAATCTGGTGAGCTCTTGGAATTTAACAAGACTGGTCCTCGACTGGCAGATACACAGAAACATGGCGCTTGGACCACATTCAAAACCTCTCCGGCTTGGTGAAGGCTGGAGGATCTTGTATTCCACTGACTTAGCTTATCACTTCCCAGGCTAGAGAGGCCCCAAGGAGGTCAGGGGCAGAAGCAAAGGTCCTCTCTGTAGCCAGATACTCGTTCTAATATTCCTTATGGTTTCCCCCCCAAAAAAAAGACGGAAGGAGGAAAGGAAAAGAGAGAGGGAGAGAAGAAAGGAGAGAGGGAGAGAGAAAAGGAGAGAGGGAGAGAAGAAGGGAGGGAGGAAGGAAGGAAAGAAGGAAGGAAGGGGAGGGAGGGAGAGAGGAAGGGAGAGAGGGAGAGAGGAAGGGAGAGAGGGAGAGAGGAGAGAAGAAAGGAGAGAGGGAGAAAAGAAGGGAGGAAGGAAGGAAGGGGAGGGAGGAAGGAAGGAAGGAAGGGGAGGGAGGAAGGAAGGGGAGGGAAGTGACGAGATAAGAAGGGAAAGGAAGGGGAGGGAAAAGAAAGAAACAAAGTGGGTGCCCATTGATTAGTGAGTGACTGAAAAGAGCAAACTTGGATAAATGAAAGCCATGGGATATTAATTGTGCCATAAAAGGGAGCAATTCAGAAAACCATGGGAAGATCTGTATCAAACAAAGCAGAAACAAGCAGAACCAGCAAGGGTGTGTGTGTGTGTGTGTGTGTGTGTGTGTGTGTGTACTATACACACACACACACAAATATGCTTCTATAGGTTCCACATGAGTGTCAGTTAAAGGCCACAATGAAGCTGCAGTTCACCCACGATCACTGTCGCCGTACATTGACAGGGCATCCTGTAACGCGTGAGGCGAGATCCCCTGTCCGGAGCCCAGGAGCCGCCGCTACTTTGGGTGGAGAAGTAGGAGATGGCGGAGACAACCTGTCCCATGTGAGCTAGAAGAGGAGGCGGCTTGAGCTGCCGCCATATTGGTTCTCCTGGTTATGAGGGAAGACTCACTAATGTGGGAGGGGGAGAAGGGGGGAGTAACGGGCAATGATGCAGGAACCACGGGGGGCTTTATGGTTTGCGGAGCATTTTCTGTCAGTAACTCATCTGACCCGAGGAAATGACTGCCAGGTAAGAGACCCAGGGAGCGCAAGTGTTGGCCGGCTTGGTTTGGGAGCCAGGTCACCTTCACGCCTGAGGAAGCGACTACAAGCTCCGCTGGTTGCTGCCGAGAATGCCCCGAGCCCGGTCAATCATTGGCCCCGTGGGCCGTTCCTTCCTCTCCTGTGAGCCAGACCCTGAGCTGCCTTGGGGGAGCTGGGAGAAGGGGGGCAGAGGCTGGGATTTCATGCCCCTGGGGAGGGCTCAGACCATTGCTCACCTGCATTCCCAGTCTGTCTGAAGGTCTGGGAGGTGCGGGCCGGCCCAGAGCCTTTGAGTGGGGTCCCAAGTGGGCTGGGGGCAGGTCTGGCCTCTGCTCGGCTCTCTGGCCACTGGAGCACAAAACTCCGTCAGCCGGTTTTATGCTTAAAGATAACAGCAGGCGATGAGAGCAGGGGTAGGGATCTCTGCGGCCACTGTGGCAGTTCAGACTTTTCAGACTTTTACGCAGTGCTGGCAGCTTATCTACAGGTGGGGAAACTGAGGGAAGTGGCTCGCCTAGGAGTGTGCTGTTAGCTGGAATCCGAGCTGGGCTTCTGGTTTCCTCGTCTATATAACAAGGCCTTTGGCCCGGACCTCCTCTGTGGTCACTTCCAACACTCAATCCGTCATCCCATGATACCCTGGACCTCAGTTTCCTCAACGTTCAGGAAAAATGGACGCCTCCTTGGTGACTTCTGACGTTCCTGCCAGCTTAGACTCTCTCATTATCTCATGAAAAGGAAAGGCCAGGAGTCAGACCCAGGCTCAGGGAAGCTGGCAGGGAAGGCCCCGGATTGGGCCTGTGGGGGCTAGCAGGGTCCGCTGGTCTAGACACCTGGGGGCACGTGTGTGTCAGCCCCCAGAGCCCGGTCTTGGCTCTAGGAAAACAAACTGATGAGTACAGATAGCCAGCGAGCCGGACAGACGGCCGCACTCTGGTGGTCCTCCAAGGACAGAAGGTCGGAGAGTTAGAGCGGGAGCGGCCGAAGGGGTCCCTGAATCCGAGCCCTGGCTTTGCAGATGAGGCAGAGAGAGGTGGATGGCCTGCTCAGAGTCACTTAGCCAAGAGGGGCCTTGAGGCGAGATGCCCCCTGACCCCCCGCCTTCTCCACGGCCAGGTTCCGGTAGCCCTCTGAGGAAGGGCCCACTCACGCTCAGCCAGTGAAGCCGTTTCTTCTCGACCCAGCGGTCCGCCCCCACAAGGGGCCACAGGACAGCCCCTCTGGGACTCCATTCTGAGGTGACACCGGCTGAGGAGGGGGAGGAGGTGAGGGAGCATATCCCCCCTCCTTCCAGGAAGTTAGTTAGTCAGTGATGAAGAAAAGGGCGTTAACAAGACCAGGATCAAGGGGGACTTCGGGGTCAGGAGTCCTATGAATCACCAGCCTTTCTGGCTGTTGGAATCAATCCTGGAGAACATTGGCAGGGGACCAGGGTGGGGAGGAGAGGTGAGCGGATGCTGATGTCATCCTGGAAGTCCGAGGCAGGTCTCAGGCTGGAAGATGAAAATGGCAGAGACCTGGAAAGGTCCAGACGGTCTTTGCATGAAGAGAAGTGGAAAGATGGTGGCCCAGGAAGGAGAGACAGGAGGAGAGTCAAGGGTCCCTCTTCTTCTTCCATTGCTTGGGAGTTCGAGGCAAGAGGAGACCCCTTTGGGAGAAGGCAATGGGGGAGGACTCAAAGTCAGGGTAAGAAGGAGATGAGGAAGAAAGTGAAGATGAAGAAAAGTCTGTCTATAATAAATGTGGGAGCCCAACAGCAAATAACCAGGTTCCTAAGAGGCCACAAGTGGGGGCCCGATGCACTGGGCTGCATCGGCCCTAGGTCCGAGGGGCCTTCTCCTCTTATAATGAGGAAGTTAGTGCCCAGAGAGTGGATAGAATCAAAGTCCAGTTAATCCAATCCCCTCATTTTACAGGTGGGGAAACTGAGGCCCAGAGAGATTGACAGAAGCGGGCCTCTGGCTTCACATCCAGCACACTTTACTATGACACCATTGAGTTGAGGATTTTCAGTTGAACTGAAGCGATCCTTCCCTTGGGAATCCTCACCTGAGCACATAAACATTGGCAACACTGGCACACAAAAGTGAAATCTGGAGCGCAACCAGCAGTGTCATGGTGAGCCCCCCAGGAAGAACAATCCTTCCCTCCCAAGGAAGATTTCCTTCCCCACTGAACAGGTCTGGCCAAGGTAAAGGAAGAATCTTTCTTTCTTTCCTTCTTTTTTTCCTTCTTTCTTTCCTTCCTTCATGCCTTCCTTCCTTCCTTCCTTCTTTCTTTTTTTCCTTTTCTCTCTCTCTCTCTCTCTCTCTCTCTCTCTCTCTCTCTCTCTCTCTCCCTCCTTCCTTCCCTCCCTCCCTCCCTCCTTCCTTCCCTCCTTCCTTCCTTCCTTCTTTCTTTTTTTCCTTTTCTCTCTCTCTCTCTCTCTCTCTCTCTTTCCCTCCTCCCTCCCTCCTTCCTTCCCTCCCTCCCTCCCTCCCTCCCTCCCTCCCTCCTTCCTTCCTCCCTCCCTCCCTCCCTCCCTCCCTCCTTCCTTCCTTCCTTCCTTCCTTCCTTCCTTCCTTCCTTCCTTCCTTCCTTCCTTCCTTCCTTCCTTCCTTCCTTCCTTCCTTCCTTCCTTCCTTCCTCATTGCATTTCTGTAAGAATAGGTGCCTAGGTTAGTAGATAGGAGGGAAGGATTTCTTAACTGGCCGGCTTCCTGGGTTCGACTTAGAGAACCAACACTAGGATGGATGGCCTACTCAGTGAGATGAATCCCATCTTTGAATCCCCAAGAGCTGGGGAAGGGGGCCTAGGGACAAAAGAAACATTGGCACCCATTCATCCTTCTAAGGGGGCTTCTGGGACTGTTGGGTGGAGGGTGGAGGCCACACAAAGTTTTCTCTAAAGCTCTCCCCAGAAAATGGTGGCTTCTAGACAGGTAGGAGTTAATCTGGTCTACAACTAAATGAAGATTAATCCTCAACAGTACTTAATGCAGCTTAAAATGTGATAAATTATTCACATCTTCCAGCCTAATAAGCAGGCAAGAGGACTCTTGAGCTGTAGTTTATACCTAGGCCCCTCCTTTTAGTTAATCATCTTGAGAACACCTGACTTAAATAAGTGCCTCCTTCTCCGCCCCCCTCCCCCAGGCCCTAAACTAAATTAGATCATGCATTCATTTCATGGGATCCTGACATTTAAGTCTCACATTAAGATAAACATGTTATGAAATGTAAATGAATAGATCCCTAACAGCTGAACTCCAAGTCATTAAAAAGCGAAGAATGGTTCAAGAGAAGGAAACATCCATCCCTCCTGGGGCAGAATGTCACACGTGGTGCCGGGCATTGGCCACTATCCCGGGAGTTATTGTTCAGCTCTTTTCCTCTGTTATAAGGGAGAGCTCAATTAGGAGGAAGGGGGGGACACACTTCCAGATATAATTGGAATATAAGAGCAAAAGACAACAATATGACTTGTTTTAGCAAACAAATGGATATAGATAAACAAATAGAGAGATGGATGGATAAGTAGGTAGATAGATGACAGATGGGTAAGTAAAAGGAAAAGTAGATGGATATATGAAAAGATGGAGAAATAAGTAGATGGATACAGATAAGAAGATAAACAGAGAAGAAGATGGCTAGATGGATAGAGAAATAAGATGGACAGATGGATAAGTAAGTGAATGGATGGCTAGATGGGTAGCTAGATAGCTAGATAGACACATAGATGGATGGATGATGTATAGATGGATAGGTAGATAGATGATGGGTAGATATAAAGAGACAGATAGATGGATGGTTAGATGGATGGATGGACGGATGGACAGATGGGTGGATGGATGGATGGATGGATAAGCGACATGATTATAGTGGCCAAAGGACTGGCTTGGGAGTCAGAGGATCTAGATTCACGAAAGTAGCCTCTGTCACCACCTCATTCCTGCCTCTGGCTTCCTTCTAGTTGCAGCTTCCACAAGAAGCTTTCCTCAGTCCTTAATCTCAGCTCTTTCTCTGGAAGATCCCTTCCTAGTTATCTTCTCCCATATCTGGTTCGTACAGTTGTTTGCATGTCACCTCCCTCATGAGACCGGGAGCTCTTTGAGTACAGGGCTGTTCTTTCACTTTCTTCTCAGCTCCCGTTCTTAGCATAGCAGACACATAGTAGGTAGTTGTGATGTCACCTTGGCAAGTTTAACTTTTCTATGCCTCAGTTTCCTCTCCTGTAAAAAGAAGGACAAGATGACCTTGGAGATTCCTTCCAAGTCCAGCTTTAGAATCCCAGGACCCCCTAACATGTCACAAAGGAGCCCCGGCCTAGGCAGAGGTTGTTGGAATCCCAATCCTTTTTTCCTAAAGTTGCCCTTCTAGGCTTTAAGGGACAAAGTCCCAGGAGGATCCTTTGCCCTTGGGATATATTTACCTCTATTGACCTCGAGGTAATTCCATCTCTCTTTGAAGGGTGATTCTAGTAGCTCTCTTCCCTCCAGAGACTGGCTACTGCTTATAAAGGAGATTGGGTTCGAAGCTTCTGTGGGCTCTGCATCAGTGAGCTGCCATGAATAGAGATGTTTATTTAAGTTTAAAGGCTGATTAATCACAAGAAATATGTCTATTGACCCTGAGCAGGTCACTTTCCTGGTAAAAGCCTCAGTTTCTTCATTTGTATAATGAAGAAAATAGTATTTATCTCACAGGGCTTTTTGAGGATCAAATGGCACAAATGTATGTTAAGCCCTTTGCAAATTAATTAATCAATCAATATTTATTCAAGACCTATTATGTGCTCAGCACTGTTCATAGGTATTAGGGATACAAGGACAAAAGGAAAATAAATTACAAAATTTAACATGCTATAGAAATGTCAGTTACTATTATTATTATCTTGTTCATAATAGCTTTTTTTCATTGGGATACAAGATTTTCTCCTCCTCCTCCTCCTCCTCCTCCTCCTCCTCTTTCTCCTTCTCTTCCTCTCCCTCCTTCTCCTTCTCCTTCTCTTTCTTCTTCTCCTATCCATGAACAATTATTTAGCAATCTCTCTCTTCCTCATCCTTCACTTGATAGTCCCGGGCTCAGGGAAATTCAAAAGGGACAAATTTTCCTGAGTTTGCATCTATATTTTTATTGTTATTTAGGGGAGTCTGAGTGTAGCGTGTCACACGTAAGCCTATAAAGGATCCGCTTATTTGATTGAAGCTAAGCCCATTACTTTGGCCTGGGGAGACAGTTTGGGATTCCAGTTCTGCCTCCCAATAGGGTAGCCCCGCCTTCCCGTTTTGGATCCTCTCAGCTTTGACAGACAAACCATTGATGTCTTCCTCCAAGTCATTGATGAAACCGTTGAACAGAATAGGGTCAGTATAGGGTCAGTACAGATCCCCTAAAGACAGAGGTCCATGAAATGATTCATCTTTGATTCTAACCACTCAAGCAATTCCAACTGCACCCAACTCTCCCGTTATCCATCCGTGGTTCTCCAATTGGTCCACAAAGATCACATGACCTGGATAAATCCAGGAGACTATGCGGGTGGCCTTGCTCGGACCCACTGGTCTAATAACCATCAAAGAAATAAATGAGGTCAGCCCAGAGCAAACTATTCTTTTTTTTAATTATTATTAAAGCTGTTTATTTTCAAAGCATACGCATAGCTAATTTTCAACAATCACCTTGCAAAACTTTGTGCTCCAAATTTTTTTCCCTCTCTTTTTCTCCATCCCCTTCCCGAGACGACAAGTAATCCAATATATGTTAAACACGTGCATTTCTTCTATATATATTTCCACAATTATCATGGTGCACAAGAAAAAGCAGATCAAAAAGGAAAAAATGAGAAAAACAAACTACAGAGTGAAAATGCTCTATTGTGATCCACACTCAGTTCCCACAATGCTCTCTCTGGGTGCAAATGGCTCTCTCCTTACAAGATCATTGGAACTGGCCTGAATCCTCTCACTGTTGAAAAGAGCCACGTCCATCAGAATTGATCATTATATAATCTTGTTGTTGCCGTGTACAATGTTCTCTTGGTTCCGCTCACTTCCCTCAGCATCAGTTCCTGTCAGTCTCCCCAGGCCTCTCTGAAATCCTCCCGCTGGTTATTTCTTACAGAACAATAATATTCCATAATATTTACGTACCGTAATGTATTCAGCCATTTTCCAACTGATGAGCATCCACTCAGTTTCCAATTTCTTGGGCAAACTATTCTTGTTGAAGCCATGTAGGCTCTTAGGACAGTGATTGATAGTGACAGGGAAGTACATTACACTTAAGAGTCAGGAAGTCCAGAGTTCAAATTCTGCATTTAGATACTTAATAGCTGCGTGGTCCTGGGCATGTCATTTCAAATCTTTGGGACCCAATTTCTTTGTCTACAAAATGAGGCTTTACTATGGGATCTTTTAAGTCCCTTTCAATTTGAAATCTAGGATCTGATGGTCGTTTCCCTTTCCAGGGCCTCGGAAAGCAGCCTTTTAATAATGTATCACAGCAAGAGGACCTATTTTCATCTCCCGATCTGAAACGGGATAGTTTTGGAGCCCTTTTCTGTGCCTCAGTTTCCTTATCAATGAAACAAAGGATCTATGGGCCATCTGGAGGAAGGGGTGGAGAGAACGAGGGGAAAAATTGGAACAAAAGGTTTTGCAATTGTCAATGCTGAAAAATTGCCCTGCATATATCTTGTAAATAAAAAACTATAATTTAAAAAAAAATTTTAATGAAACAAAGGGGTTCAAATAAACCATCTCTGAGTCCCCCCCGCTTTCAATTTTATGAGTGTTTTAAAATTCAGCCAGAAATCTAAATTTGTAGCCTAGAGTTTGTCGATTGATCCTCTCCTACTTTTTGCACCCCAGGACCACATTTCCCCATCTCCAGTCTGGAGAAACTTCTCCCATTCTCCATGATTTCTCAAAGTTCCTGGATGATGGTTGAGCGATTACAGCTGCAAGAATGGGAGGTAGTTCATGGCCATGTCCTCCCCGATTTAGTGTCTACACTTCTGACACCCACCCGCTGAGGATCATTCATTCTCCGTGGGAGAGAAAGCGGAAAAAAAATGAGAGCTGAGCGAGAGTTCCATCAATCCCTTGTCTGTTACCATCGCTCCCATCATCCCCACGGACATCTTCCTCGATCTTCCCCTTGCCCCTACAGAAAGAAAAGACTGCTGGGAGGAGGAAAACCGGAGAGTGATCTTCAGACAGGAGAGATGGGTCTCCGGCAGATACCCAAACTCTGCCTCAATGGCGCCTTCCAGATCCTAGTCAACGTCTGAGGCGGCATTTGAACCCAGCTCTTGTTGACTCGAGGGTCCACACTCTGGCCACCAGATCCTTCTCGGCGAGAAGTGACCGTCCCCTCCCTTGGACTGTGTAGAACTGAGCTCCTTCCTCCCAGCCCTTTCCCATACTCTCTTGCTTCCCTGTGTGCAAAGAATCCCAAGCCGGTGTCTTCTCTCCCGCCTTGGACAGTGCTCCTTTTAAGGGACTGAGCCTTATTGTCTGGGTTTCCTCCCTGAGCCCCTCCCCGGCGGCCTTGCCGAGCACAATGCCTTCTTCTGTAAATGTTTTTGAATGAATGAATGAACGCCAGTATGTGTTAGTAACTTTCCATTCAGCCGATCGGGAGCTTCAGTCGTTCTCTGGCCGTGGGGGTGGAGGCCTTGGCTTCGCCTGTCATATTTCGCCAACTCTCAGCTTTCCACCTAGGCCAGGGAGACGGGACGGTCCATCGGAAAGGGGGGAGGGAAGGGGACGGGGCCTGGACCGAGCTGGGAGATGGGGAACTCCCAGAGGAGGAAACGCCATCCACTCAGACAGGTCAGCCCCTTCTCTGAAACCTACAACCTCAGGTGGCTGAAACAGAGAGGTGAATCGTCACGTGGTCAGGACGGGGCCGACTACGAGTCAGTTTCCTGGCTTTCGGGACAGCTCTCTGTCCATTGGACCTCGATTCCTCTTTGAAAGAAGATCAAAATCTCTGAACTTGCAGATGAGACAGGAATAGTATAAAAAAACTACTGCTCTGATCCAGGCCTCTCTCTTCTCTGTAATTCAGTCTCCTTCTTTATCATTGGAGCCGGTTGTACATATATTTGAGCATGTTTAACATGGATGGGACTGCCTGCCATCGGGGGGGGGGGGGGGGAAGAGGGGGGGAAGGAGGGGAAAAGTTGGAACAGGAGGTTTTGCAAGGGTCCATGTTGGAAAATTATTTGTGCATCTGTTTTGAAAATAAAAAGCTTTAATAAATAAAAGAACTGTCGTCTGAGCCCTTAGCAGCTCTAAAAATCTATAGAGTTCTGTTTGTTTGTGTTGGTTTTAGAGAATAATAAGACGTGACATCAAGGTGTGCATGATTAAAAGCATGATCTCGCTTGAGTGTTACTTGTGAGGCAGGGACTCTGGGTATTATTATGCCCATTTTACAGAGGAGAAAACCTAGCACTTGTGACTCAGGGACTCTGGGTATTATTATGCCCATTTTACAGAGGAGAAAACCTAGCACTTGTGACTCAGGGACTATGAGTATTATTATGCCCATTTTACAGAGGAGAAAACCTAGCACTTGTGACTCAGGGACTATGAGTATTATTATGCCCATTTTACAGAGGAGAAAACCTAGCACTTGTGACTCAGGGACTGTGAGTATTATTATGCCCATTTTACAGAGGAGAAAACCTAGCACTTGTGACTCAGGGACTGTGAGTATTATTATGCCCATTTTACAGAGGAGAAAACCTAGCACTTGTGACTCAGGGACTATGAGTATTATTATGCCCATTTTACAGAGGAGAAAACATATCACTTGTGACTCAGGGACTGTGAGTATTATTATGCCCATTTTACAGAGGAGAAAACCTAGCACTTGTAACTCAGGGACTCTAGGTATTTTGCCTATTTTACAGAGGAGAAAACATATCACTTGTGACTCAGGGACTATGAGTATTATTATGCCCATTTTACAGAGGAGAAAACATATCACTTGTGACTCAGGGACTCTAGGTATTTTGCCTATTTTACAGAGGAGAAAACCTAGCACTTGTGACTCAGGGATTATGAGTATTATTATACCCATTTTACAGGGGAGAAAACCTAGGACTTGTGAGTCAGGGACTATGAGTATTATTATGCCCATTTTACAGAGGAGAAAACATATCACTTGTGAGTCAGGGATTATGAGTATTATTATGCCCATTTTACAGAGGAGAAAACCTAGGACTTGTGACTCAGGGATTATTAGTATTATTATGCCCATTTTACAGAGGAGAAAACATATCACTTGTGAGTCAGGGACTATGGATATTATTATGCCCATTTTACAGAGAAGAAAACCAAGGTTTAAAGAAGTAAAATGAGGACCGCTAATATTTAACGTCTGAGGTAGGGTTTGAACACAGGGTCATTATTTGATCTAGCAAAAGCTAGTTTGCCTTAGTATCTCTGAGGAGGGGGCACAAAATGTTCTCTGCCTTCCCAAATCCCGCTCACCCTCCATGGCTTAGCCTGGGAAGCCCTCCGGCTTTAAGACGCCACCCGCCCAGCCATCCAAAGACCAAGGCTGCTTTATCCACTGGGTTTCGGCGCCATCTGGTGGACGTAAGCTGTAATTCTCAGTCTCTCTGTCGCCACCTAGTGGCCACTCATAAACTAGTTTACATTTGTTTTCTGTTACCATTTGAAGCTGCAAAACTAAACCAACAATCCCTTATTAAGCGTGAATATGAGGCAGAAACTGCCCAAAGAGAGGCAAAGCACAGCTATTTCCCTCAAGGATCTTGCAGCCTCACGGGGAAGACAATACGCAAACCTTTCTATGAAAAAAACTGGCTGGGATGTGGGAAAATTGGGACATGAACGCACTGCTGAGGAGCCGCTAGATTGGCACAGAGGAGTCAGAGACCTGAGTTCAAATCCAGTCTCAGCCGCTTACTGGCTGTGTGACCCTGGGCAAGTCACTTTGCTCTGTCTGCCTCAGTTTGTAAAATGAGCCGGAAAAAGAAATCTGTTTCTCTGCCGAGAAAACCCTAAATGGGGGCATGACCGACACAACTGAGCGACAACAACATCCCAAAGAGCTCCAAGAGAAGAACCCCTGGGTGCAAAGACACTTATAGCAGCTCTTTGGGCGGTGGCGAAGACTGGAAACTGGAGTCCTGTGCATTCCCTGGGGCACTGTGGGATATGCTGCGACGAGGACTATTGTGCTATAGGAAATGAGCAATTTGATTTTTAGAAAAATCTGGGAAGACGTATATGAACAGATACAAAGTGACGTGAGCAGAACCAGGAGACGACGGTGCCTGCGGTAACAGCAACATTGTATATCCATCGACTGGGAAAGAGTGAAACTGCGGAAGTAGCTTTAGCTACTCTGCAAGAGACCATGATCCAAGACAGTTGCACAGAACTCATGAGGAAAAATGCCATCTCCCTCCAGAGAGAGAGAACAGATAATCTCTTAGTGAAGATTAATGCAGGGTTTTTTTATCTTCTTTAATTTTTTGTGTGTTTTCGTTTTTGTTTTCGTTTTCGTTTTCGTTCTCGTTTTCGTTTTCGTTTTCGTTCTGTTTTGTTTGCAACACGGCCAATATGGAAATACGTTTGCTATAACCTATAATGGAAATCAAAGAGCTTACTTAACAGGGAAGGGTTAAGGGACAGAAGGAGGGAAAGAATTGAAAGCTCAACAATTGCTTAAATGATTATTATTGGGAAATGTTTATTGAAATGAATAAAAATAATTAAAAACAGATCACTCTATACATAGTAAACTATGGGAGGGAAGGCGTGGCAATGAATTTTCTGGGAAAGTCTTGTAGAAGATGGGATTTTATCTGGTCCTAGAAGGAAGCTAAGAGGTGTAGATAAGGAGGAGAGTGTGATATTCTATTCCTGGCATAAAGGGGAGCCGGTGAACATGCAAACTTGGGAAATACTGATCTATTCCAGGAAGGGACTAAGCACTTATATGGCTCCTACTGTGTGCCAGGCACTGTGCTGAGCATCTTGTTTGATCTCATGATAATCCTAGGAAGTGTTATTATTACCTCTATTTTATAGACGAGGAAGCTGAGACAGACAGAGGTTAAATGTCTTACCCAGGGTCCCACAGATAATAAGTGATTTGAACTCAGACTTTCCTGATTCCGGTCCCAGTGCTCAGATTATTGCCCCAGATATGATGGGGGTAGACTCCCCAGGACTTGGTAACTAATTGCATTTGAAGAATCAAGGATGACGACTTTTTTCTTAACAGAAATAAGGAAGCTTGTTCGAGGGAACAGATTATGGGGAAACATACCGAGATCTGTTTTGTGCATAATGAGTTTGAGATGCCTATGGGACGTTCAGTTAGAACTATATACTAAACAATCGGTGACGAGCGCCGGAGTTCTGGATGGAGACGAGCTAGATACGGACATCTGGGATTCATCTGTGAGGAGATCTTTGGGCCCATGGAGATGATGAGATCACGGGAGAGAGAAGAGAAGAGGGATCAGTCCAGAGTCCTGGGATAGCCTCCCACGCAGGGCCAGAAAAGCCATGATCATTTTGTAAAGGAGACTGAGAAGTGGCCGCCAGGCAGGTAGATGGAGGAGCTCCTTCCAGCACAACAACAAATGAGGAGAAAAGAATCTGGGAGGGGAAAGCAGTAGGGCAGCCATGTCAGATGCTGCAGGAAGTCAGGATGGATAGGGACTAAGAAAAGATCATAAATAATCCGAAAGAGATCCCAGGGGATCTTGGAGAGAGACGCTCGGTGGCCCGGGAGACCTTCAGAAATGGTCGAGACGGCAGCCAGGTTTGAAAGGATTTCAAGTTAACGGCTTAGAAAGTGGAGGCACCCGGGGAGAGGACTTTTTCTAGAATTTTGACTAGGAAAGGGAGGAGAGATGGAGAATGAAAACTGCAGTGGATGAAACGCAGGGAAGCCGGGAATACGGAGGAGACAAATTCTATGAAAGGAGCAAGTAATGAAACTTGACTCCATAGCAACTGATTCTAAAAGGGTCTACAATATTCAAAATAATAACAATAACAAAAAATGATAACAATAGCTACTATTTACATAGCTCCATAGTGTTAGCAAAGTGCTTTATAAATGTTCTCTCATTATATTCCATGACGTCCCTGGGAGTCAGGGGCTACTAATGTACCCATTTACAGATGAGGAAATTGGGGTAAATAGAGGTAAAATGATTTGCCCAGAGTGACCCAGCTGCTAAGTACCTGAGGTGGGATTTGGACTTGGGAGAGCTCTGTCTACTTCATTATCTAGTTCCTGCTAAGAAGAGGATAGATTAAAAGGGAAGCGAGTAGGGTAACATTGTCCATTAAGCAGATGTGGAGTGTCTCTTCCTTCTCATGGATTCAGATAAGACACTGGCTAGTTTTGCTGAACTATTTTCTCCCTCTTTTTTATGGGAAGAGAAGGGGAAGGACCACAATGCTCCAATCTTCTTCCTGTTTCAGAATCTTAATTCGTGTTTATGTAGGAATCCTTTCTTCTATTCTCCAGCTTACATCTAGGTGAATATCGGCAGGAGAGGGACTCCCCTTACTATAACCCGCTAAACTGGGCAACAAAATGACATAAAAACAAAAGTTACTAGAAAGTCTTAAAAAGAAGATACAGAATATTGGAAAGAACGTCGACTTTGAAGTTAGGGGACCTGCTACTTATTATCGATATCATTTTGGCCAAGTCACTTCCCTTCTCTAGACCTCAGTTTCCTCCTTTGTAATAAGAGGGAGTTGAGGTAGATGATCTCTAAGGTCTCTTCTAACAGAGAAGCGGGGACCTACTAGAGCAGAATGTCGTATATACCATCAGATTCACGGAATCAAGTGTTTTGGCTTATTTTTCATCCCAATACAGAGGGTTTTTTTTCTTAATGGATGAATTTGAGAAAGGCTCAGTGGGAGGAGGAGGGATTTCCTAGAATGATTATGATTTAAAAACAAAAAATTTAAAAACTTATTTTAAAAAATCTATTCGATGCAATAAGCAAAAATTAAATGCTTGTTATTTACACATCACTTCTTCCCAGAAGTAGAAAAGTGGCTACTTTGAGGAAAAAGGAGAGAATAGAGGCACATGTTGAACTAGCCTCGAGATTTGGGGAAAATTCTTAGGAGGAGCGAGAAGCGTCCTGTGGCCTAACATTATAAAAGAAAAATCAGCCCCCAGAAGGAGGAGTTCACAAGAATTAAATTTTGAAGCCACCAAGAGAATCCATTTATTTTTTTAATATTTAATTTTTAATTTAATGAAATGCCTTTGGCTTTTATGATTGTTTTGTCATTTAGTCATTTCAACTCTTCCTGACCCCATTTGGGGGCAAAGACACTGGGATGGGTTTGCCATTTTCTTCTCCAGCTCATTTTATAGGCAAGCAGAGTTATATCCAGGGTCACCCAGCACGAAGTGTCTGAGGCTGGAGATGAGCCTTCCTGCCTCCAGGCCCCGTGCTCCAGCCCTTGACCACACAGCCGTCTTTGGCCTCTATTTCACAGTCATTTCTGGGAGCGGGGTGGGGTGGGTGGAGAGAGGGAGCATGATACAACGCTCCTCCCTTCTCCCTAATCAACTCTAGCTGTGACAAGTAAATGAAAATATCCAATACAGTGAATTTAGAAATGCAGACAACATTCTGCCCAGTAGTCTCCCACCTTTCTGTGGAGAGGAGAAAAGCATCTTTTTTATTATCTCTTCCCCAGGCCCTTCATTGATTTTTTTTCCCCACTGGCTCATAGAAATCACAGTGTATGCTTAATGACCCTGATAAATGAAAAGACTTTCCCCCTTCCCCTTAACTCCGGTTCCCGGGACTCAGCCTGGGGTTTTTAAATATCCAAGGACGATGCACTGCTTACATGTCGTCAAGTCGGCGCCTCTTGGGTTCTTCCTTTTGCCCCCACCTGGAATTTCCCCCAGGAAAAGCCCCGGATGGATACCTTCGGTCCGTGCTGACCTCTCACACATTCCCCATTAAGATTCTTGTCTCCTGCCCCCTTCTGTTAGAGCAGAAAGGAAACACGCTCGCTTTCTAATTGAGTATTTCTTTACTGCACGAAATGGGCAGATCATAAAAGCCAGGAGCGAGGCTCCCCAGGCAGCTGGGCAGCAGGCGGTGGGAAGGGCAGCCGTCCCCGACCCCTTTATCTGGGGGCACGGGGTCCTCGGGGAGTCCCGCTCCTGGCTTTAACGACCTGTCGATTTCATGCAGTAAAGACATTCTAAGCGTGTTTTCTTTTGTCGGCCGGGCTGCCGACGGTATTTACTCTTCCCAGAGGAACGTTTCCTGAGTGTTAGCCGAAGGGACGGCCGCCAGAGGAGAGCTGTTCTTTGCCAGCATCCCCTCCCTCCATCATGTCACCGTCTCCCCCTTCCCCAGTTCATCATCCTCGAGAGGTGGAAATATCCGGTTTCACCTCGGCTCTGGCTGGGAAGCCACTGGGCTCAGGGTCAGGAGGCCTCTAAGATTTATTCCAGGGATCCTTGCTCCTCTGGGACTCTCTCCGGCCTCTCTCTCGTTTCCTGTCCGGGTCCAGCAGACCCCTGAGAGAGGGACAGGAAGTCCCTGTCATGCACGGCATCATTTCCCTCCAGGTGATCTGGGCCCCTCACGCTGTTGCCTACAGCTCTCCCTCCGTTCCATTATCCCAGGACCAAATACAAACAACTCTCCCTTCCCAATCATGCTCGGATCCGCTCAAAAACTTCTTGTTTACTCTGTTAAATATTCGCCAATATATATAATTTTTAAAACATTTATTTAAAAATTTTTGAGTTTCAAATAATCTCCCTCCGTCCTGTCCCAGGATGAAAGACAAGCATCCGTGTGAAATCGTGCAAAACGTATTCCCAAATTAGTCATGTTGTTAACGAAAATCCGCTCGAGAAACACCAAGAAAAATAAAGTTTAAAAAGTATGTTTCTCAGACTTGATCCATCCTCTCTGGAGGTGGACAGCATCTTTCATGGTGAGTCCTTGGAAATTGTCTTGATCAGAGCAGCTAAATCTTTTTTGTTCCCCCCGAGGAAATTGGGGTTAAGTGACTTGCCCAGCGTCACACAGCCAGGAAGTGTTAAGTGCCAGATTTGAACTCAGATCCTCCTGACTTCAGGGCTGCTGCTCTATCCACTGCACCGCCCGGCTGCCCAGAAGCGCTAGCTCTTTCGTAGCTGATCATTGTTACAATGCTGCTGTTATTGGCTACAAAGTCTCCCCGGCTCTGCTCACTGCACTTACATTAGTTCACTAAGTCTTCCTGCCATCCTTACCTCTCCACCCTTATTGTACCGACCAGTTCAGATAGGTCCCGCTAGCCTTTTTCAGAAAACTCGTCATTTTTTTAAAAATAGAAAACAGGGCTCTGGGCTTGGAGCTGTCAAAGCTGCTGCTGTTACTGGGAGGGGTCGCTTCTGTGCTCCGCCCTCCTCCCTCCCTTCCTCCCCCCCCTGCTGCCTCACCTTGGACCAGCACCACCCTGACGTCACAAACTTCCCTCCAGGCTCCCAAGTTGTGTTAGGCCGAGAAAATGTCCTTCCTGGCCTTTGCTTGGCTCTGCTGGTCTAGAATTTGAGGCCTTATTTATAATGGTTCGGAGGGGATGTTGGGAGAGTTCGCCAGGCCCCTGCCTCCGCTCCCCCAGCTAGACTCTGCCCTTCCTTATATTGATGTTGGTGTTATTTTTAGATCTACTTATATGTCTCCTCCTGAAGACAAGGACGGCTTCAGCATTACCTTTATACCCCCCTGTGCCTGCCTCGGTGCAAATGCGTCCCAACAATGGACTGTTCTGTCAAGCTGACCAGCCTATCTTTTTTTTTTTTTTTTGCTGAGGTGATTGGGGGTAAGTGACTTGCCCAGAGTCACACAGCCGGGAAGTGTCTGCCACCGGCCTTTTTCAAGACTCAACAGGACAATGACATTCCCCTTTAAGTCCCCTCAGGGAGGCGCTGTGGTGCTGGAGGGAGGGCTGGAGCTGTTGTCGCCTGCGGGACACCAGACAGAACCCAGCTGGGCCGCTTGCGAGCTCTGTGACCCTGCTCCCCGCTCCTGGCCGGTGGCCGTTCTCTGCAGAGTGGGCCGCCTGGCTGACTTTCTGGCCCTTTCTGGCCCTGGATCTAGGGTTTGAGTCTGTTCTGTAGAGGATCTATGACAGGCAGGGGCTGGAGAAAAGGAAAGCTTTGCCTTTGGATCCTGGGGTCCCAGCTGGCCTGCCCAGTCCCGCAGCTGCGGAGCCTTTCCTCTGTGGGCGCAGGGTCCATGTGGGATGGTCTGGAAGGCACCCTGACCGGTCCGAGGGCCATTTCTCTGGCGTAGAGCTGTTTCTCTAGTAGTTTCTCTACATGAGGCAGCTCCGTGATGCAGTAAATGGAGCCCGCCCCGGAGTCAGGAGGCCCCGAGTTCAAATCTACCCTCAGACACTTACTGGCTGTGAGACTCTGGGCAAGTCACTTAAACCCCATCGTCTCAGCAAAAGCAAAAGAAAAGGCCATCGCTCCCCTTGCCCATCGGACACTCTTAAGGGGCGCCAGGTTAGTTCGTGAGGCAATAGCTACAAGCTGGTTTGTGCCAGCGCTGGCTGGGACGGGGCCCCGGGGCGTCCCACAGAGCCGGAGGAGTGAGGGCCCCGGGCAGCCAGAGATGTGAGAGCCCAGGGCAGCAGGAGGAGGTGAGGGCCGGGGCAGCAGGAGGAGGTGAAGTCCCGGGGCAGCTGGAGGAGTGAGGGCCCCGGGCAGCCGGAGGAGTGAGGGCCCCGGGCAGCAGGAGGAGGTGAGGGCCGGGGCAGCCGGAGGAGTGAGGGCCAGGGCAGCCGGAGGAGGTGAGGGCCCCGGCAGCCAGAGATGTGAGAGCCCAGGGCAGCAGGAGGAGGTGAGGGCCGGGGCAGCAGGAGGAGGTGAGGGCCGGGGCAGCTGGAGGAGGTGAGGGCCCCGGGCAGCAGGAGGAGGTGAGGGCCCCGGGCAGCAGGAGGAGGTGAGGGCCCCGGGCAGCAGGAGGAGGTGAGGGCCCCGGGCAGCAGGAGGAGGTGAGGGCCGGGGCAGCTGGAGGAGGTGAGGGCCGGGGTCAGCCAGAGATGTGAGGGCCGGGGCAGCCGGAGGAGTGAGGGCCCCGGGCAGCAGGAGGAGTGAGGGCCCCGGGCAGCCAGAGATGTGAGAGCCCAGGGCAGCAGGAGGAGGGGAGGGCCCGGGGCAGCTGGAGGAGGTGAGGGCCGGGGCAGCTCCCGTTCCCCTCAGGAAAAGGCTGCGGCCTCTCGCGGACACTTCCAGGGACGGGGGAGTCTGCGATCGAGCAGGGACTCAGCCCGAACTCAGGAGGTGCGGGTGCCTTGTCAGTGCTGTGCAAAGTGTCTGCCTCGCGGACAGGGTGGATTCTGGGTCCCGGGGCCGGGTCTCACCCCTCCCCTCCTCCTCGGGCCGGTGAGATCGGGTCAGGTCCCATGCGCAGCCTTGGCAGGAGCTGAAAGGGCCGGGGGCGCCGGGGCGGGGACCTGGGGGCGGCGCGTGTCCGCAGCGGGAGCCGTGCCCGGCCCTTCCGGACCCCGAGGACGCCGCGAGCCCCTCAAAATGCAAACGGTGCAAGTCCGCAGATTCCCACGGGCTCGTGCGCGCGCAGCGCCCACACCGAGGCACCCGCTCGCCCACGTGTGTAAGCGGCTGTTTGTTTTATAACAGGCGCATAAACATGTCAGTGCGTACACCTAAGTTCTTATTTCCCACTGTGTTTAAAGTCACCTCAGCTCCCTGAGACTGTTTCCCTCTCTGAAAGACTTCTGGGAAACCGTCTGGGATCTTAATGAAAAGGAATAAGGTGCCTGTCCCTTTAAATGGGGGCGTGGTTGGACTCGCTGGGGGAGGAGCCGGGAGAAGAGGCGGAAGAGAAAGCGGAAGCCTCTCGGCGGCCACTGCGCATGCGTGCTCCGGAGGGGGCGGGGTTCCTTGGCCCGGTGACCGGTGAGGGCTCAGGTAACGCGTCCTGAGGGAGACCAGAAAGGGGGGGGGGAGCGTGCAGGGGACTTGGGGAGCGCGGTGGAGGCGGGGGGGCGGGCGGAGTCGGGAGCGAGGAGGGGGCCCCGCCGGCCGGGAGCTTCCCGGCTTCCGTACAAGGCCCCGGGCGGAGCTCCCGGAGGCTACAGGTCTGAGGGCCGGCCTCGGGGGTGGGGAGCTGTGGGGGCGGAGAGAGGGGCGCCGGGCCCTCCGCGGGCCTGAGGGAGCCGCCCTCAAGCAGGGAGAAGAGTGGGGGGGCGGCTTAGAGAAGATTCTGGCGGCCCGGGGGAGTGAGCCTCCTGGGGAGCAGTGGGGCTGACAGGTAGGTAGTGAGCCTCCTGTACAGGCAAAGGATGACAGGGAGTGAGCCTCCTGTACAGGCAAAGGATGACAGGTAGTGAGCCTCCTGTACAGGCAAAGGATGACAGGTAGTGAGCCTCCTGTACAGGCAAAGGATGACAGGTAGTGAGCCTCCTGTACAGGTAAAGGATGTAGTGAGCCTCCTGTACAGGCAAAGGATGACAGGTAGTGAGCCTCCGTACAGGTAAAGGATGACAGGTAGTGAGCCTCCTGTACAGGCAAAGGATGACAGGGAGTGAGCCTCCGTACAGGTAAAGGATGACAGGTAGTGAGCCTCCGTACAGGCAAAGGATGACAGGTAGTGAGCCTCCGTACAGGCAAAGGATGACAGGTAGTGAGCCTCCTGTACAGGTAAAGGATGACAGGGAGTGAGCCTCCTGTACAGGCAAAGGATGACAGGGAGTGAGCCTCCGTACAGGTAAAGGATGACAGGTAGTGAGCCTCCGTACAGGCAAAGGATGACAGGTAGTGAGCCTCCGTACAGGCAAAGGATGACAGGTAGTGAGCCTCCTGTACAGGTAAAGGATGACAGGTAGTGAGCCTCCTGTACAGGTAAAGGATGACAGGTAGTGAGCCTCCGTACAGGTAAAGGATGACAGGTAGTGAGCCTCCGTACAGGCAAAGGATGACAGGGAGTGAGCCTCCTGTACAGGTAAAGGATGACAGGTAGTGAGCCTCCTGTACAGGCAAAGGATGACAGGTAGTGAGCCTCCTGTACAGGCAAAGGATGACAGGTAGTGAGCCTCCTGTACAGGTAAAGGATGACAGGTAGTGAGCCTCCGTACAGGTAAAGGATGACAGGTAGTGAGCCTCCGTACAGGCAAAGGATGACAGGTAGTGAGCCTCCGTACAGGTAAAGGATGACAGGTAGTGAGCCTCCTGTACAGGTAAAGGATGACAGATAGTGAGCCTCCTGTACAGGTAAAGGATGACAGGTAGTGAGCCTCCGTACAGGCAAAGGATGACAGGTAGTGAGCCTCCTGTACAGGTAAAGGATGACAGGTAGTGAGCCTCCTGTACAGGCAAAGGATGACAGGTAGTGAGCCTCCTGTACAGGTAAAGGATGACAGGTAGTGAGCCTCCTGTACAGGCAAAGGATGACAGGTAGTGAGCCTCCTGTACAGGTAAAGGATGACAGGTAGTGAGCCTCCGTACAGGTAAAGGATGACAGGTAGTGAGCCTCCGTACAGGCAAAGGATGACAGGTAGTGAGCCTCCTGTACAGGTAAAGGATGACAGGTAGTGAGCCTCCTGTACAGGTAAAGGATGACAGGTAGTGAGCCTCCTGTACAGGCAAAGGATGACAGGTAGTGAGCCTCCTGTACAGGCAAAGGATGACAGGGAGTGAGCCTCCTGTACAGGCAAAGGATGACAGGTAGTGAGCCTCCCTGTGTGGGTAAGTGTGTCGGCAGTTTTTTACGCCATTTGAGGCTGCTGAGTCGGGTGCCAGGGTGAGCTCTCAGGGCAGAAAGAGGGGCACTGGGGGCAAAGGCGAGGGCCGGCACTGAGGGAGAAACAGGCCTGGGGAGGCCAGCGGGGCTTTGGCCGACATCCACGTGTCTCCGGCAGGACCCGGGACTGGGCGCGTTGGGCATCGTGTGTCCCCGGCTGTTTGCCCGGGGATGGCAGGGCCAGCCTGTGCCCGCCGTCGGGGAGGCCGGGGCGCTGCCTCTCGAGCTCCTCCAGTGTCGGCGCTAAGTCTGGTGCCAGGGCGGTGGCGCGGGGTGGAGCCGGCCCCTGAGAGGCCTGGGTGGGCCCCGGGGACGGCGGGGAAAGCGGTGGGAGTGAACGGACCCGCGCCCCAGGGGCCGGCCCGGCCGAGGCAGCAGAGCCGGGGACGGTGTCGCTTGCTTGTGCCGGGCCGTTCCCTTGGCCTGCCTGGGGCCCGGTGCCAGCCCCGCAGCGCCCGCCCCAGCCTTGGCTCGGCCCCATTGTCCCCCGGCAGGTGCTTCTCGGTCCGGGCCCTTCTTCCCAAGCCTTTGACTGGGCCCCTTCCTATGTGAGCTCCGCCAGCAGAGGAGACCCGGGGGGGGGGTAAGAGGAGAGGGGCTTCCCCTGACCCCCAGGGGATGCTGGGAGGAGGCTTTGGCCAGCTCTGCTTGCCTCTGGGTGCCTTCCTTCAGGCCTCTGCTGCAGTGCTCCCTTGGCCTTCCCTGCACCTGCTGAATATAAAGCCTCGTTACCCCCATTCAAGGCCTGAGAATCCTCTGGCCTCCTCCTAGTCTGACTGGGCTCCTCCTGCTCGCTGCCTCCCCCCCTTTCCTGCCTCCTCCCACCTCCTGGTCCCCCACGTCCCCTCTCCCAGGGGCTGAGTCACTTTCTCATGGCTACAGTTTCTGCTGGACCTCGTGTAGACGCCTCATCCCTCTTCTGCTGGATCCCCACCAGCCATGGGGGGAGGCTGGGCCTCCATGGGGGGTGTCGGCGATCCTGAAGTCTGCAGCGGGGTGGGCTGACCGCCCCCCTCCCGTTCTGGGTCCTCACTGAGCACCAGGCCCCTAGGCCTTTCTTAGGCCATTCCCCTGCACCTGCTACATTCCCTTCGGGAGTGAACCAGTCCTTGTCTACACTGGCCTCTTGTCCCCAGGGCATGTCTACACTGGCCTCTTGTCCCCAGGGCATGTCTACACTGGCCTCTCCAGTTTCTTGCCCTGCCAGGCCCCGCAGTGAGAGGAGCTGCCAGGGTCCTCTGTAGGGGCCTCCCTCCCCCACTGCCCACAGTGGCTCCCCCACCTTGGTTGTCCCCTAGGCCCCAGATCTCCTTCCTTCCCTGCTTCTTGGTCCCTGGAGCTCCTGTCTCATACACAGCCCCTCCCCGTGCCCCAGAGATACCGCCTTTCCTCCCCCTCCCCCTTTCTCCCCCCCGTTTGCCCCCTTTCCATCTGACCAACCTTTGCTCTGGCCTCGTACACAGAAAGCCCGGATCTGACCTGTGCCCTGGCGGTTGCCGGCTCCCCTCCCCTGAGCAGAGCCCCCTCTTCTGGTTTCCTTCTTAGCCTTCGTCCCGGGGCTTCTGGCTGCAGACCCCCTGCCCAAAGCCACCCCCAGACACCTTGGGGATCACAGTCTTCCTTAAGGACGGTCGTCACCTCATCCCTCTGGCTCTGGCTGCGTGGCCCGCTGGTCGTCGGCTGGGCCCTGACTGGCTCACAGTGGGGCCCCCGGTGGAGCGTTTGGGGGCGCGGCCATTCTCTGCCCCACTTCTTTCCTAGCCCCGTCCCAAAGCTAAAGCCTGCTAAGAGCTCAGAAAGGCCTCGGCTTCCCAGGGCCTCCTGCGGGCCTCCTGGTCTCCGTCTGGCCACTGGAGCTGTCGGTCCCCCCTTTTCCCTCTTTGCCTCGCCTGGGTTTCCGTGCCTGCTCCTCCTCCCCCCGGCCCACCCTGTTCCCCGGACACGACCCTGCGCTCTCTCTGTGCTGTTTTCTGGGGGTCTCATCCCTTCTGACGCTCGGAAGGGTCCGGTCCTTGCGCCTGGCCCGGCCCTCGTGCTGCTCCCGAGGCCTCTGCTCTCACCCCCCAGCTGCCGTTGGGACGCCCTGGGCTGGAGGGGCCGCTGTCCGGAGCCTCTGAAGCAGAGACCAGAGGCAGAGCTCCTCCGCGCGGGCCCTGGAATCCCTTGGCCTCGAGGTTCTCGGTGCCCGCACCAGCTCTCAGCCTGGCACAAAGCCTCCGGCCATTGGCACTTCGTGCTTGCTCGTTTGTGGATTGAAAAAGCTCGGGGCGCCCGGCCGGCTTCGCCTCTGCTCCGGCCTCGGGAAGCTGGTGCTTGGGAGAGCCCAGCCAGGCCGGGGACTCCCGGGGGCGGGCCTGGCCCCGGGCGGAGCGCTGAGGCCACAGAGTCCCTGGCCTCCGGGAGTGTCAGGTCTGACGGGGCTCTGAGCCAACAGTCCGTTCGGAGGGTCTGTGCCCAGGACGAGGGGGGGCCCATCTTTGGCGCCATCTTAGTTCTCTCCTGTGCGGCGGCTCCTCGGGAGGTGGAGGTGAGGCTGGTGGCAGGGCCCAGTGAAAAGTCACAGTGCGGCTGGTTCGGGAGCCTCCAGAGGAGGGAGGAGGCCGGCCCGGGGGCTCTGTCAGAGGCTGGTCCTGAGAGCCTGGGGGGCGGTGGGACCTTAAGTGGCTGCGCCTGGGGCAGGTTGGCCACTCAGCTGTCTAAAAATGTATGAGGAGAAGCTCCCTGGCGGGAGTGGGCTCGCCTCTGGGGACGGGTTTGGGAGGGAGGAATCTCTCAGCTGCCCCCAGGGAAACCTCTGGTCACATGTGAGAACTGGGAGGGGACTGAGGCAGCCTCTGGGATTGTTTGTCCCAGCCTGTGACCTTGCCCAGGGCCGCTGATGGGATGGACCAGGCTGTCTAAGCACCTCCCGCTCCCTCCCCAAACTCACCCCCCCCCCTCACACCCTGTTCCCCACCCCGTCCAGCCTCTGGTGACTAGAACGTTCTCTAGGTTTTATATGCAGGTTTCCTGAGGTCAGAGCTTAAAGCTGCACCAAGACTTTTGGGACACTTTGAGTGCAGTATCGACGGCCACATTTAAGGCGCCCTGGAAGCTCCGGGGGTTCTTCGCGCCCCTGTGTCCGCTGCCTGCCTCCGACGGTGCAGAAGCAGCAGGGGCCACAAAGGACCAAGGCCCCCCCTTTGTGGTTTTCGGTGTTCCATGGACCCGCCGTGGCCGCAGAATTCCTCCCCACGTGGCCGGCCTGGCTGGTCCTGGGAGCGCGAGCCTGGGCTGTGGTTGGGGCCGTCCTAGAACCCTGTCCCCCGTGGGAGAACTTGTGGGGTAGAAAGCCATAGAACCCTCCCCTCCCCACCCAGACGGGGAGGGGTGGATGGGTGGGGGGCACAAATACGTGCGTTGTATCCGCGTGAGCGATAATGTAGAGTATTTGGAACGATACATCATTTATAATTAGCTGTGCCCTTAGCCCACCGAAGGATGCCTTAAGCAAGGCGACTCATCTCTGCAGGCCCAGTTCTCGCTCTGAGTGTCTTTTCCCCTCTTTCTCTCTTTCTCTTCCGCTTGTCTTTTGTTTTTATTTTCTGTATACAGATAGATAAGGTAGAGCAGGTTTCTCCATGTCGGAAAGGCTCTGGGAGCAGTTGGAGCGGCTGTCGGGCTGTCGGGCACCCAGAGGCTCATTGCCGGCAGCCCGGCCCCTGGGGATGAATGCCGAGGCCACGGCGGCCCATGGAACAAAGAAGACGGCACCCTTGGCCCTGTGGGGTTCCGCTGCTTCTGCGTTCTTGGGGGCAGAATGCTGGCAGAGGGGCTTCCAAATCTAGGCCATCTATAAATCTGACTGGGGGTCTGTCTGTCTGTACACATTATCTCTGAACCCGCCCTAATATTTACAGACAGAAGGTCACAGAGATAGAACCAGAAGGGGCTTTAAAAACCACCTGGGCCAGCCTCCCCTTGCAAAGATGCTCAGAGGGGGTGGGCTGGTTCCTGTGCAAGGTCCCCCAGGCCCCAAATGGCTCCTTACAGCTACAGCCCCGGTCCCCCCAATGTCTTCAGTCGGCGGGTCCCATCTTCCTGATTTAATCTCCTCATCTGTGGGGGAGGACATTCGGACTATGGCGCTCCCCCTCACGTCCTCACCTCTAAATCTCTGATCCCGCGACCCCAGTCACCACCATCTTAGGATCAGGCTAGAAACCTTTGTATTCTGGAAACTTAGCTTCCGCACCCTCTCCCTCCGGTAATTTAAGTAAAGCTCTGTCTGGAGACCTTCGAGGGGGAGAAGGGAATCTGGCAGCTGGGGGGTGGCCGTCGGGCCATTGCTGGGGGCTTCTGGCCTGACCCCTCCTTCCTTCCCCTCTGTGATCTCGAGCATGAGAGTGGTTGCGAGGCAAGGGGATGGGGAGTGCTGGCGCCTGGGCGGGGCATTTGCGAGGCTGTGCCAACTTGGAGGGTCGTTAGTGACTACCCCAGCCCCCGAGGGTGCGACCCAGAGGAACAAGGTGTCGAGGTGTCTGGGAGGTCTCTCACCTGTGACTGGGGAAGGTTCCAGCAATAGAGAATCAGTAGGATCCCAGGATCCCAGTTTTAGATCTGGCAGGGACCTCTGAGGCCGCCCAGTCTGACTTGGGCTTGTAACTGAAGTCCCCGAACCCTGGATTACAGCTTGAAGACCCCTGGGGGGCGACCGGTTCGGCCCTTCGCAAGCTCTCCTATTAACAGACTGGGGGGGGGGGTGAGCGATCTGTCTGCGGTTTCCCAGGGAATCGGTCTGAGATGGGATTTGGACCCGAGCCTCCCTGACTCCACGTGGTTCTAATGGGTTCATCTAGAAGCTGCGTGAATATAATTCATGTGGCTTTTTTTCTTTCTCTGTAAAAAGATCCGAAGAGAGAAAGCCGCCCCGTCTGGCCCTGCCTGAATGCCCTGAGTGGGAGCCACGATGGCGAGTGAAGTCGATCCCGAGAGTGAGGAGGCGGCCCCCTCGCCCCGCGGAGGCCTCGGGGAAGGCCTGGCCCAGGCCTTGGAGGCTTCCCTGCCCAGGCTCACCTGCATAGACCTGGACAAGGACCTGGAGTTCAGAAATGAGCTGGTAAGAGCTGGGGCCGTTGGGGAGCAGTGGAAGAGGCCCTGTGCAGGACACCTCGCTCCTGGCGCTCCCTGTGATAGCGAGCGGTTACTTTTCTATGACTGGACTCTGACTTTTCCGGCAAAATGTGATCCCAGTGCTTTGGTGAGCCAGAGAGCCGGGAAGAGCCGCAGGGGGCACTCTCCCACCTTATGGGAAAAGCAGCATAGTGTAGTGATTGGGGGGCCCTTCTCAGAACCAAAGAGACCTGGGTTCAAGTCCTGCCTCAGACCCATTCTGGCTGTGGCACACTGGGCTAGGTCCCTGCCCCTCAGTGACCCAGGAAGCTCTCTGAGACTGAGTTGCCGTCTGTAAGTGGAGAAGGTGTTCCCATTCTGGGACTGACCTCTACTGATGAGCTCCCTGGGCCTTCCAGGACTCAGACAGACTCTTCTGGGATTGTGGTAATTACTGTGAGCCCAGATTTCCCTTTGTGGGACATGGGGAGGTGGGAAGGAGGGTGAAGAACTTGAGAGTCGGGGATCAGAAGGGCAGAGGAGGCCGTCGGCCGTGCCCTGGAGCCGGTGCCCGGGTTAGCCCAGAGAAGGGCCGTGAGGCAGCTCAGGCTCTATCTGGAATTAATCAGGGCAGCCCCACCCAGCTAGTTCCAGCACCTAATGACGATCTTGGTGGGCACCAAGAACCGTGTGGTTACCAAGCCCTTGTTTTTGTTTTCTAGATCGATGACAAGGAGTTTGATATTCCTCAGGTGGACACCCCGCCCACCCTCGAAAGCATTCTCAATGAGGTGGGTGCTTGTCACTGACACTGAGTAATGAAGCTTCCTTCTTCCTGCCATTCAACCTAGAATGGGGGGGGGGGGGTTTGGTCAGGGCTTTACCATGACTTCACTGGGATGTTTCATGCTTTGATCCCCCGAGTGCTTTCACAGCCTTCCAAAGAAAACGATAACAGAAATCCCATGATTTGTCTTATTACGACCACTCCCAGAAAGCTGCGGGGATTGCGTCTCTTTCCCTGTCCAGATCAGTGAGTGTACAGGCTCCGGGGTAGAAGAGGTCCATTTATTCCCTGAGTACAGGGGCATCCAGAGAGCACGGACTGGAGTGTCTAGAAACTTGTGGTCCATGAACTCAGTTTTGAAACTACTTTGACAATCGCATTTCAGGATCATTGACTTCCTTTGTAATTGGCTTTATGCATTGACATCGTGCTTCTGAGGCTTCATGCCACTGCCGGGGCTCCGTGACATCGAGCGTGTTAAGAGCTCTGCGCTTCAGGGAGGTCTCGGTGCCCTCTGGAGGACTGGGATTCTCTAATCAAGGGCTGAAGGCTGGGGCTCATCCTGTCTTTTTCAGAGTTTCCGATGAATGATTCTGATAAAGCCTGAGTTGTTTTGCTTTTGGATTTGTGGATCTGAAATCCCCGAGCTGGCGGGAGGGATCCTAATACTTACCAGGATGATGGGATTCAGAAGAGGTCACAACGGGCTGGAAGGATGGATGGGCCAAAACAAAGAAGTTAATGGGGATCAGCATAAAGGCCTCTATTTCCAGGTGGAATATCATAAATCTGTATGCCAAAGAGATCAAAGAAATGGGAAAAGGACCTATTTGTACCAAAAATAGCTCTTTTTGTGATGGCTAAAAATGGGCTACCCAGCAGCAAAGTGGAAAAGATGGGGAGATTCCAGCTGATTGCTCAGTAAGAGCAAGGAGATCTGGCATAGTCTTTTTATTCTACCCTGGTCAGTATTAGCTTTGGGTCCTACTTTCTGAGAGAGATATCCACCTATTAAAGAGTGCTCAGAGGAGAGCCACAGGCATGGCGAGGGACCCGGAGATCGCCATCGAAGGAGAAGGGAAAGGAACTGAGGATGCCGAGCCTGGAGAAGAGGGGAAAGGAAGAGGGAGATAGGCAGGGCGTGATAGCTGCAGCCCAGCGGGGGAATGGCGAAAGCTGGATTTGGACCCACTTCCTCTGATCCCGAAATATCCCGCTCTTCAAATAAAAGAAAAAAAAGACAAAAAGAAAGTGAAAAATAGTATGCTTCAATCCACATTTAATCAACATCAGCTCTTTCTCTGGAGTTGAACACTATATACTTCATGAATCTTTTGGCAGTGTCTTGGATCGTTATATTGCCAAGTCATTCCCAGTTCTTCACTGAATACCGTGGACAACATTCTCCTGGTTCTGTTCACTTCACTATGTATGAATCCGTGTAAGTTTTCCCAGGTTTTTTCTAAATCATCCTGCTTGTCCTTTCTTACAGCACAGTAATATTCCATTAAGCGGCTTGTTTAACCATTCCCCAATTGATGGGCATCCCTTTGCTTTCCCCTTCTTGGCCATCACAAAAAGAGCCGCTATAAATGTTTTTGGTACAAATAGATCCTTTTCCCGTTTCTTTGATCTCTTTGGCATACAGACTTTTGATACGCAGTAGTACCTTGGTGTTTTAATTTGCATTTTTCTAATCAATAATGGCTTATTTTCATATGATTGTATATAGTTTTGACTTCTACTGCTGCTAACTTGCTTCTTCATTTCCTTTCACCATTTATCTACTGGGGAATGGATCATATTTTTTGTAAACTTGACTCAGTTTCCTAAATATTTTAGAAATAACACCTTTATTTTTAGTAAAACACACATGCATCCATTTCCCCGAGTTTCTTTCCTTCTAATTTTGGCTGATTTGGTTTTGTTTGTGTAAAACCTTTTTGATTTAATGTAACCAGAACTGTCCATTTTACTTCCTGTGATCCTCTCTATCTGATATTTGACCGTAAATTCTTTCCTTATCCGTGAATCTAACAGGTACTTTCTTACATCTACTTGCTTATGATGTCATCCTGTATCTTTAAATCATGTATTCATCTTGACCCTATCTTATATATGTCTTGTCAGCAAGCATTTTTAAGGCACCTACTATGTGCCACCCACTCTGATAGGAGACAAGAATGAAGGATACCTTGGTGCGGGTCCTTCAGGTGTTAACTCTGTCAGGAACTAATGGAGAATCTTTGTTTTGTTTAGCTTTGTTTTGAAATCAAAGCTGATTATAAAATACCAAATAGCTCTGCTTGCTCAACTGATTTTCCATCCTATGTAGAGGAAAGCAGTCAGCTAGCCAAGGAGCAGTTATTAAGCTCCTATTGTGTGCCAGCCCCTGTGCCTAGTGCTTAGGATACAAAGAGGCAGCAGTCAGGCTCTGCTCAGAAGGAGCTCAGTCCAAAGGGCAGACAGCGTCAGTCTAGGCTTCTGGTTGAAGGAAACACTTTGTGGTCCAGACGTGCTCTAGGGACCTCTCGGTGTAGAGCCTCTCTGGCCAGTGTAGATCGCCTGCTTCTCTGTAAGAGCCTCGGAGAGTCGCCTGACGCACCGGAAAGGGGAAGGGGATTGTCCCGGACTGCCGAGGCACGGTGCAGGCCCAGGGTAGCCCATTATTCACCATCCCATGCTGCACCTCTCCTGCCATGGCAGTCTGGACTTTCTTTGGGATGTTCCTGGGACTGCGTTTCTGCCCATTCATTAAGACCTTTCTTATCATTGGCACAAGCGCTGACCGAGGGGCTCTCTGTTCTTTCCTGTCTTTTTAGACCGATGATGAAGACGAATCCTTCGTTCTTGAGGATCCGACGCTGTTAAATATCGACACCTTTGACACGCACTCCTACGACACGTCGTCAGTGGCGAGCTCCGACAGCGGTGATCGAACCAATCTGAAGAGGTGAGGAGGCCTCTCGGCCGTCCGGCAGATTGGGAATATGTGCTTATTTTAGAATTATATACGGTATCACTGACAAGTTGCAGGCTTAGTTTCCGCGTCGGAAGCGAAGGCAGCCCCGATGGGAGGTAATAGACCAATTGGGCTTTAAAGCTCTTAGAGATGGTTGAGGAACGAGGCACAGGGTGAGTGCAGTTACCATGGAGTCCCCTCCTTCCCCCAGCAGGAAGCCCCTCAGGCAGCCCGGGGAAAGCCCGAATCGGTGGCCTCTCAGGAGAGACCAGCCCAACCCCCGTTAGAGGAAAGAGGAGTTGGACCTTGTTTGCCCCACTCCCTCCTTCCTGCCGTAAAGCCAGCCCCAGCCCCAGCATTCCTGTATTCCCTCAGAGAGGGTTCAGAGGAGAAGCTCGAAGATGATTAAAGGGATGGAAAGAAGACCTTTGACCCTAAATAACTTCATTTTGACTGTTTTTTTTCTTCCAAAATTCCTGGGAAGAACATGAAAAGAATAGGGAAGTGGAGAAAGCCTGATGCACATAATTTATTGAATTCATCTGCATTCTCCAGGTTGGTGCAGATGTCTGTACGTCTGTAACTTTTTAAATGTCTTGGCCATGACAGTTCTGCAGCTCTTAGGTGGCGCTGCTGAGGGGCAGGGCCCGGGCCTCCATACCCTACATGCCCCTCGCTTCATCAGCCCTTTCTCAGGGCTGAGGAGAGAGGCAAGGAGGGGGCAGCTAGGAAAGCGAGTCTGGGAAGATAATTCTCCGACACATGCTTGGTGAAACCCGCCCCCCCCCTCCTTCCAGAAGCTGACCACTGGCAGCCCCCTGGCCGACCTGAAGGATGAGGGCAGCCAGCAGTTATGTTGGGAGTGGGTGGGGCAGCAGGGGGCTCAAAAGAAGAGGGAGACTTCTGGGCTGGCATTCCAGCGGCAATGGTATCCCAGGAGGTGACAAGGCCCTTCTCTTGTCTGGCACCAGCAAGGAATGCCAGCCCCTTATCGAGCTGCCTGTTCTCCCCTGGGCACAAGTGGGCTGGCAAGCATCTTAATGGGCCTAAGGATTCTGGGATTGAACGAGCAAGCAACATATTTCCCGCTTTATTTTGGTTTCATTGTCTTCATTTGCTCATTACAAAGTCCCCAAGCCTAGTCTTTCAGATTTTAGTCTCCTTTTTTTTGTTCTTTTTAGGAAGAAGAAGCTTCTTGACTCTTTTTCTCTCCATGGCTCAGTCATGCGGCATTCGCTTCTGAAGGGGATCTCTGCCCAGATCGTCTCGGCAGCTGTGAGTGCGGGTTCTCCCTCCCCTGGCGCTGGGGCAGAGGCTGCCCAGGAACACGAGAAGGGGCACAGCCCAGGGTCCAAAGCCGTCTTTGGCCACAGGCCCATGGGGAAAGCCTCGAGTGACTTTGTGTGGTCATGGGGGGGAAAGCATCTACCCAGTGCCCTGAAGGGAAAGTGGGCAGAGCTAAACCAGTGCCCTCTGTGTGCGCCTCCTGTAAGAGCGGCTGCCAGTGGGGTGGGGGGCGGGTAGAAAACCGGCCTCCGAGCCAGGAAGTTCTCAGTTTGGATAGTGCCTGTGCCGCCAGCCGGCTCCCGCTCACTTCCCTAGGTTCTCAATTTGCCTCGGTGAGGGCGGAGAACCCCGCTCTGCTCCTACCTCCTTCCTCATGTCTTGGTTCAGCTCCTCCAGGAGGGTCCGTGTGAGGGAAGCCATTTCTTACCAAGAGACGGGCATTTGCTTGGTCTGTAGGCATGGGAAAGTTAGTTCAGCTTTGTGGACTGGAGAGAACTTGAATGGCGCGTAAGTGTCCATCTGGAAGGTCAAGGTCTGACAGAAAAGTAGAGGCTCAGTATGTTCTATCCTAGGGTAGCTACATGGAGCAGGGCACTCACCGGGCCTGGAGTCAGGAGGAACCGAGTTCAAATCCAGCCTCAGACACGTATTAGCTGTGTGCCCCTGGGCAAGTCACTTTACTTTGCCTCCGTTTCCTCATCTGTAAACTGAGCTGGAGAAGGAAATGGCCACCCAGGCCAGTATCTTCCGACTGAATGGGGCCCCAGCTGAAATGACTGGAATCAGTCTTTGACCTAAAGCTCTGGTTGCCATTTACACTACCAAGCCTGGGACCTGGCACCGTGGCGCAGTAGAGATAGCGGGGGCCGCAGGATCAGAGTTCCAGTTTAGCCTTGCGTCTTAGCCTCTTTCAGAGCCCAAGCTAGGCACTTAGACTCAGTTTTCTTATCTGGAAAAGTGCAGACATTGGAGTGTCTGTCCTCTGAGGTTCTTTGGGGGCTGTGGTCCATCTACCTTGATTTTCCCAGGTTTCCCAACTTTCTAGTCATTCTCTCTCTCCTTTTTTTTTTAAATCACAGCAGACTTTTGAGATGCTAAGTCAGAATTTTGAGCCCTTTTTTCAGTCTAGTGGCTGTTGTGCACTTTGTTTCTGGGCTTTGCTTTTTGGAGATGATGCAAGATTGATACAGAACTGGAATGATATTAGGAGAGCCTAAAAGCACCAGAGAAGCACCTTGTACCCGATGACCTGTGACACCTGGACTGTCCCTCATCCTGGACACTTGGCATGCTCTGGGCCGCTGCTGAGCCATTTTGTGGACAAATGGAGCCAGTTTAGAGAGAGGTGGACAAATGTTGGAGGGAACTTGGGAAGTTGCCACTCTCTGCCTCCAGATAGCGACTTATTCCGCTTTGCTAGAATGGGAACCACCTGTTGGGGGATTACGTTTCCATGATGCTTTCTGAATCTAATCCTCATGTAGGTGATGAAACCCATTCTTCCCTAAATTAAGACAAACCAGAGCAATCATTTGACCCACCTGTTCAGTTTAAAAATATTTTGAATAATTGAGATGGGCTGAAAATCCAGGCCTTGAATAATGATGAGATAAATCTGTGGCTTTAATGAAGCTTCTTTTTTTCTCAGGCAGAAGGGGTGAAGTCCTAATCACTTCCAGCAGGTTTGCTCCTCTTGCTCTTCCAGGACGATGGGAGAGTTTCTCTGGTCCGCTCACATGGAAATTGCTTCCCGTGGGTCAGGGGTGGGATCCTGTGCCCTCTTAATCTTCAATTACCAGCAGGATCTCTGGTCTCTTAACCTCTGTAATGATTGATTTGCTGACATTAGCACCCATTTGCTGAATTTCGGAGGTGGGCCGGACATTTATTTTTATCCACACTCACGAAGCAATTCTTACAAGTGGCCAGCCATTCTTTGATGGAAAACCCCCTCTCCCAAGGGGAACAGCCCTCCCTGCTTCCCCCATGACCCACTTCCCTTTTAATTGCTCTGATTGTTACTCATTTTCCCTCAGTCTTTGAATCTTCCATCCACTGCTCCTATATCTGCATTTTGGGGCTAAACAAAAAGCACTCAACCATTCTTCCAAATGTTAGTTCTTCACCTACACACACCTGTTCAGTTTCCTTGAGCTTTTTCTTCTGCTTGTGCTCTTATGTCATGACCTGAAGGTCCTTCACCTTCCTGGTTGCCACCTTCCGGACTCGCTCTGGTTTATCATTGGGTTTTCTAAACCCCAGCTTCTTAACCTGTGGTTTGCAGCCCCATATAGGATCTCGTAACTAAATGTGGGGCTCGTGAAATTATAACTTAGCAGTAAATGTTTGATTTGCATATCTGTAAAAATTTCTTGAGTAAATGGGGTCACGAGTGGAAAATGTTTAAGAAACTCTGAGTTAAATCATAATTTAATAGTTAATAGTGCTCCAAACTGAACCCAGAACTTCAGGTGTGGTATGACTAGATTGAATACAGGAGAACTGTCACCTTATTTAAGGAAATGAGACCTTTTTCAGACCAAGGTTATGCCAGCTTTTTTTTTTTTTTTTAAATTTTATTTAATAATTACTTTATATTGACAGAATCCATGCCAGGGTAATTTTTTTACAACATTATCCCTTGCACTCGTTTCTGTTCCGATTTTTCCCCTCCCTCCCTCCACCCTCTCCCCTAGATGGCAAGCAGTTTTATATATGTTAGATATGTTGCAGCATATCCTAGATACAATATATGTTTGCAGAACCGAACAGTTCTCTTGTTACACAGGGAGAATTGGATTCAGAAGGTAGAAATAACCCGGGAAGAAAAACAAAAATGCAGATAGTTCACATTCGTTTCCCAGTGTTCTTTCTTTGGGTGTAGCTGCTTCTGTCCGTCATTTATCAATTGAAACTAAGGTTATGCCCGCTTTTTAGGCTGCAATTATATTAAGCTTGGGATCATGAACATCAGGGAAGCAGTTGTTTGACCATCCCTCTCCTATCTAGTATTTCTGAAGTTGATTTTTTGAACCCAAGTGTAAGACTTACATTGATCTCTAGTTTTATCTTTTTGGCCCAGTGTTCGAGCTCGTCAGAATCTGTCTTGGATCCTGACACTCTTATCCAGGGCATCAGTCATCCCTCCCATTTTGTGTCTTCTGTATTGGATGAGGGTACCCTCCATGCATTTATCCATGAATTTGCTTACTAGCATTTGGCTAAGCACGGATCCCTGAGGCCCTTCCCTGGAGACCCAAGATGCCATAACTCTTGGAATCCAACCACTCCCCCAAGTCTGCATCCCTGCTCTTCCACCCCTCTGCATCTTTCCTGTGAGAAGAACTCGAAGGGCTTTGCCCAGTACATTGCCACAATCTAGGCAAAGTCTGCCTGATGCTCCTGACCTGACAGGTCGTAGCCCTGCCACGAAAGTTCATGAGGTCCATCTGACGTGGCCTGACTATCGCTCCCCACCCCCTCCCTAAATCTTCCTTACCCATCCTCAGTAAGACATTCTAAAAATACCTTCTCACGCATTCTAGACTTTTGCCAAGATGTGTTGGACGCAAGCTCATGGGCCTGTTGTCTGTGGACTCTTTTCTTTCCATTTTTGACAATTGGAGCTGCAGGAGCAGCGCCCGTCATGGCAGCCTAGTAGGGTGGGCTGCTTGGTTTCCCTTCTTTCAAAGAACAACTCCCTGGATGGGGGAAGAGAGAAGGGATACATTCAGAAATGACGGGATCTTCTAAGATACACGTAAAGGAGAATCCTGTAATAAAAAGGAACGTCAGCAGCCCCTTTGCCCTTCTGCAGCCCTGCTGAGTGGCTGCCACTTGGAGGGCCTTGTCAGAGGGGGCAACTGTCTGGCCAGGATCCCCGGAAGAGGCAATGCAGCCGGGTCAGGGCCTTAAGTTTCTCGAGGGGGTTGGACGCACGCTCCTCTGCCAGGCCCCAGGCCTCGGCTCTCTGCTCTTTTTGTGCCTTCTCCTCTAGCCCAGGCTTGAGCAGCTCAGGCCTCTCATCCAGATGGAGAAGCAGTCCTGGGCCTCGTCCGATCCCTTCCCCAGGAGCCACGGCCCATGCACAGGATGCTGTCTTCCTTTCCTTTGGTGGACCCTGGTGTGGGTCCATGCACTCCGCAGTCCTCAGGGCTTCCCGAGGCACCCAGCCTGGAAGGGCAGCCATGGCCACATGGGCCTGGCTGGCACCTCACCTTGTTCTAGAGAGCCTCGCTCTTCTGGGGAATGTGGCTTTTGTTTGATCCAGCACTCGGTGGGTAGATTTAAGTGAATTCTTATTATGTTTGTTTAGAAAACCCTTTTGTTTTACATGGTCTTCTGAGATCCTAAAAGACTCAGTAGGGTATCCAAAAGCGAGAGCGGTAGTTGTTGGAGAGCCTCCCTCTCTGGGCTCCCGTAACTCCCGAGCCCAGCAGCCTTCTGAGTTTCTGACTCTTCACTTCCCAGGTCAGCCTGAGGTGTTTATTGGCCTGAAAAAGGGACTAGACTTGGCCAAGTGGACTAGGTGCCTCTGCCCCGGGTTCAGTGCCAGACACAGCTCATGAAGAGAGGCTGGGAGTCGAAGGCTCCGATTCAGAGCCTTCCTTGTCCACAGCAGCTTTGTGAACCTGAGAATCACTCACTTTTCCAGTCTTGAGTTTCTCATCCGAAAAACGGAGATGGCAATATCCACAGCTCTCTCCTCCCCAGGGGTTCTGGAAGGCAAACGAGGGAGTGGATGCAGGTGCTTTGTGGACACTGAGCACTGACAGAAATGCCTGCTACCATCATGCCCGAAGTGGTCCTTTAATTCACTTTGTTCCACTGGGCCTCAGAGAGCAGAACCCGGTCCACTGGGCAGAAGCTGCAGAGGATGTTTTCAACATCACTTAAAGACTTGCTAAGCATTCAGCTTCAAAAGGGGAGGGATTTCCACTTTGGAGATCTTCAAGCCAAAGCTGGATAACAACTTGTTGAGTAGGTTTTAGGGAGGATTCTTTTTCAGGTGTGGGTAGGAATAGGTGGCCTTTGAGCTCACTTACCAATTGCAAAATCTGTGATCTCTTTCATGTGCCATTTACCACCCATCTACCTTTCTAATCCCATGTGACTCCTGTCCATGTCCTTTGATAATAAATAAATACCCTCACGAAGATTTTGCTACTTGGAGTCTCCTCTCTGTTTGTAAGCCTGATTATCTGTCTTTTTAAAAAATATTATTTATTTGTTTTTAGCTTTCATCTTAAAAATTATTTTGAGTTCTGAATGTTCTCTCTTCTTCCTGTCCTTCTCTCACCCATTGAAAAGGCAAGAAAAGAAAGAAATGTGATATCATTTTCCCAAGCAAAACCTATTTCTGCATTAGTCATGTTGCCCCCTCTTCCCCAAAATAGGAAAAATAAAGAGAATAGAAAATTATACTTCAAGCTATACTCAGACTCCATTCGTTCTTTCTCTGGAAGTAGACGGCATTTTTCATCGTAAGTCCTTTTGCATTGTCTTGGATTTTTGTATTGATCGAAATAGTTAAGTCATTCACAGTTGATCATCATATAGTATTCCTGTTACTGTATACAATGTTCTCCTAGCTCCAGTCCGCTTTATTTTGCTTCAGTTCATATGAGTCTTTCCAGATTTTTCTGAAAGCATCACCCACATTATTTCTTACAGCACAATACTATTTCATCACAATCATATATCACAATTTGTCCAGCCTCAATTGATGGGCATCCCCTCAATTTCCAATTCTTTGCCACCACTAAAAGAGCTGCTGCAGATGTTTTTGTACAGATAAATCCTTTTCTTCTTTCTTTGATCTCTTTGGAATATAGACCTAATAATGCTATTGCTGGATCAAAAGATATGCACAGTTTTATAGCCCTTTGGGCATGATTTCAAATTGCTTTTTAGATTGATTAGATCAGTTTACAATTCCACTGGTGGTACATTAGTGTCCTAATTTTTCCACATCTCCTCCAACATTTGTCATTTTCCTTTTCTGTCATAATGACCAATCTGATAGGTGTGTGAAGGTACCTCTAAGTTCTTTTTTGCATTTCTCTAATCAGTAGTGATTTAGAGTATTTTTTCATATGATTGTAGATGGCTTTGATTTCTTCTTTTAAAAATTGTTCATATGTTTTCACCATTTATCTACTGGGGAGTAATCCATATTTTTATAAATTTGACTCCTTTTTCTATATATTTGAGAAACGAGGCCTATATCAGAGAAATTCAAAGTAAAATGTTTCCCAGGTTTCTGCTTTTCTCCTAATTTGAGCTGCAGTGGTTTTGTTTGTGCGAGAACTTCATTTATTGTAGTCAAATTTATTTTATTTTCCATCCTGTAATATTCTCTATATCTTGTTTGGTCACAAATTATTCTCTTATCCATAAATCTGACAGGTAAAATATACTGTGCTCCCCTGCTTATATTGCATCTTCATGTCTAAATTATGTATCGATTTTCTTGGTATAAGTAAGAGATAACTGGTCTATAACTAGTTTCTACTAAACAGTTTTCCATTTTTCCCAATAATTTTTGTAAAATAGTAATTTTTTATCCCCGATTCTTGAATCTTTGGGTTTGTCAAACATAGATTGCTATGTTCCATTACATTGTAATGTGTGGCTAATCTATTCCACTGATCCACTTCTCTAGTTCTTGGCCAGTATCAATTTTATGATGAGTACTGCTTTGTAATGCAGTTTGAGATCTGCTACTGCTAAGCCATCTTCCAGCACATTTTAAAAAATCGATTCCCTTGATATTCTTAACATTCTTCCAGATGAATCTTGTTACTATTTTTAGAACACAGGTTTTTTGTTTTGTTGGGGTTTTTCCCCTGAGGCAATTGGGGTTAAGTGACTTGCCCAGGATCACACAGCCAGAAAGTGTTAAAATGTCTGAGGTCGGATTTGAACTCGGGTCCTCTTGATTTCAGGGCTGGTGTGGTGGCACCACCTAGTTGCCCTGTTGAGTATTTTTTTCTAGCTCTAACAAAATTTTTTTTAAAGTAATCTGATTGTTATAACACTTAATAAATAGATTAATTTAGGTAGAATTGTCATTTTTATTATATTGACTTGGCTTACCCAGAGGCAATGAATATTTACAATTGTTTAGATCTGATTTTATTTGTGTGAAAAGTATCTTGTAATTGTGTTCATATAGTTCCTCGGGTTTTTCTTGGCAGGTAGACTCCCATGTATTTTATATTGTTTTGCGATCATTTTAAATGAAATTTCACTTCCTGTCTTTTCCTGTAGAAATGCTGATTTATGTGGGATTGTTTTATATTCTTCAACTTTGCTGAACTTCGTAAGCATTTCAATTGGTATTTGTGTTGATTCTGTAGGATTCCCTAATACCATCAACAAAGAGTGATAGTTTTAGTTCCTCGTTGCACATTCTAATTCCTTTGATTTCTTTTTTTCTTTTCCTCTCTTATTTATACAGCATGCATTTCTAGTGCAATATTGAATAATAGTGTTGATAGTGGGTATCCTTGCTTCGCTCCAGATCTTATTGGGAAGATAATGCTTGTTGATGGTTTTGGATAGATAGTACTTATTTTAAGGAAAGCTTCATTTAATATTCCAATACTTTCTAAGGTCTTTAATAGGAATGAGTGTTATATTTTGTCCAAAGATTTTTTCCTGCATCTGTTTATACAATCATATAATTTTTTTTTTTTTTTTTGTTACTGAAATGGTCAATTATAGTTTTCCTAATATTAGCCTAGCCTTACATTCCTGTCATGAATCCCACCTGTAATGGTAGGGATAGTGTATTATCTTTGTGATGTATTGCTATAATCTCCTTGCTTGTATTTTATTTAAAATTTTTTATATCAACATTTGTTAGGGAAATTGATCTATATTTTCTATATATTCTAAAATGAATATATTTCTATGTTCATTAGAGAAATTGGTCTATAATTTTCTTTCTCTGTTTTTCTCTTCCTGCCATAGATATTAGTACCATATCTATGTTGTGAGAAGAATTTGGTAGGATTCCTTCTTCCCCTATTTTCTCAAATAGTTTATACAGTATTGAGATTAATTATTCTTTAAATGTTTGGTAAAATTCACTTGGGAATTCATCAGGCCCTGGGGATTTTTCCTTGGGGAGCTCATTGAAGACTTGTTTGGTTTCTTTTTCTAAAACAGAGTATTTATTTAGGTATTGGATTCCTCTTCTGTTTAATCTGGGTAATTTATATTTTTGCAATAATTCATCCATTTCCATTAGATCGTCAGATTTGTTGACCTATAATTGGACAAAATAGCTCGTAATAATTGCTTTAATTTCATCTCCATTCATGATAAATTCTTTCTTTTCATTTTTGATAGTGGTGATTTGGTTCTCTTCTTTCTTTTTTTATATTATAGTGGTTTAATCTCTTTTGCTGCTTTTTTTCTCATAAAACTAGCTCCTATTAGTTCAATGGTTTTCTTATTTTGAATTTTATTACTCTCTCCTTTGATTTTTTAAGATTTCCAATTTGGATTGGATTGGGGATTTTTAGTTTATTGTTCTGGTTTTTTGTTTTGTTTTGTTTTTGAGTTGCATGCCCAATTCATTGATCTCTTTCTCTCTTTTATTGATATAAACATTTAAGGATACAAATTTACCCTAAGTATTGCTTGTTTTGCATTTCATAAATTTTGGTATGTTGTCATTCTCTTTAATGAAAGTATTGTTCTCATGATTGATTCTTTGATTCACTAATCCACTAATTTTAAGGATTAAATATAAAATAAATTAAATATATTAAATTATCTAGTTTCCAATTGATTTTTAATCTTCCACTGCCTTTTATTAAATATAATTTTTGTTGCATTATGGTCTAGAAAGGACGTATTTAATGTTTCTGCTTTTCTGCATTTGATTGTGAGGTTTTTAAAGTCCTAATACATGTTCGGTTTTTGTGAAGGTGCCATGTGCAGTTGAAAAAAAAAGTATACTCCTTTCTATTCATACTTAATTTTCTCTAGACATCTATCATATTTAACTTTTCTAAATGTCTATTAATCTCAATCACTTCTTTCTTGTTTATTTTATAGTTAGATTTATCTAGTTCTGAAAGGGCAAATTTGAGTTCTCCCACTAATAAAGTTTTACTATTTATTTCATTTTGTAATTCATTTACCTTTTCCTTTAAGAACCTAGATGCTATACTATGTGGTGCATATATGATCAGCATAGCTATTACTTCACTGTTTGCAGTATCTTTTAGCGAAATGTAGTTTCCATGCATTTATACCTTTTAAAGAAGTCAGTTTTTGCTTCTATTTTGTTGAGCTCATTATTGCTACTAATGCATAAATGTATTCTGCTTCAGCCTCTTATGTTGACTCTGTGTGTCTGTCTGTTTCAAGTATGTTTCTTATAAATAACATATTGCTAGATTCTGGTTTTTAATCCATTCTGCTATCTCCTTTCATTTTATGGGTGAATTCATTCCTTTTGCATTACAATTATGATAAATAACTCTTTCCCTTCATACTATTTTCTCCTTTTTATCCCCCTCTTTCTTCTGTCCCTTCTCAGAAGTCTGTTTTGCTTCAGACCACTACGTCCCTTAATCTACCTGTTTTATCAGCCCAGTCCTCTCCCCCTCCTTTTTCCCCATCCCCTGTTACTTCTTTATTGGATAAGATAGATTTCTATACCCAACTGAGTATGTATATGCTATTCCCTCTTTGAACTAATTCCAAGGAGAGTGAGGTTCAAACATTGCCTGTCATACCCCTTTCTATTTTTTCCTTCTTCCTTATGCACCTGTTTTATGTGAAATAATTTTTGCTATTGTTCCTCTCTCTTCTCCCAGTGCTTCCCTCTTTCTTACTCCTTAATTTTTTCTTTGAAAACATCTTATCACACTCAACTTACACCTGTGCCCTCTATCTCCTGATTCTTAGGAGTTATAGGTATCATCTTCCCATATTAGAATAGAAATCATAATCATGTTTGATCATATTAAGTTCCTTAAGATTTCTCTTTCATGCTTATCTTTTGAGTCTTCTGTTTCTCTTGAGTCTTATATTTGAATGTCAGATTTTCTATTCAGCTCCCATCTTTTCGTTAGGAATGCTTGAAAGATCTCTATTTCATTAAATATCCTTTTTCTCCCCCCATGAAGGATTAGACTCAGTTTTGCTGGGTAAGTTATTTTTGGTTATAGTGCTAGCTCCTTTGCCTTCTGGAATATCATATTTTCTTCTCCTTTGATGTGGAAGCTGTTAAATTTTATGTGATCCTGACTAGGCTCCATGATTTTTGAATTGCTTCTTTCTGCCTGCTTGCAACATTTTCTCTTTGACCCGGGATCTTTAGAATTTAGGTATAATATTCTTGGAAGTTTTCATTTTGGAATCTTTTTTTAGGAGGGAATCAGTAGATTCTTCCAATTCTGGGATATTAGGGTAGTTTTCCTTGATAATGCCTTGAAAGATAATGTCTAGACCTTTTTTTCTTTTTTTTATCATGGTTTTCAAGTAGTCTAGCAATTATTAAATTATCTCTCCTGGGTCTGTTTTCTTTTAGCTTTTTATTTTCATAATATATGCATAGATAGTTGTCAGTATTCACCCTTGCAAAACCCTGTGTTCCAAAATTTTTTTTCTCTCAATCTCCTCCCCTAGATAGCAAGTAATTCAATATATGTTAAAACATGTGCAATTCTTCTAAACATATTTCCACAATTATCATGCTGCACAAGAAAAATCAGGTCAAAAGGGAAAAAAATGAGAAAGAAAAAAAGCAAACAACAATTTAAAAAAAAAAAAAAAGGTGAAAATATTATGTTGTGCTCCACATTCAATTCCCATAGTCCTCTCACTGAATGCAAATGGCTCTCTCCATCCAAGTCTTTTGGAATTGTCCTAAATCACCTCATTGCTGAAATCAGCCACCTCCATCAGAGCTGATCACAAAATCTTGTTGTTGCCTTGTACAATGATCTCCTGGTTCTACTCACTTCACTTAGCATTAGTTCATGTAGGTCTCTCCAGGCCTCTCTGAAATCATTTTGCTGATCTTTTCTTATAGAAGAATAATATCCCATAACATTCATGTACTATCACTTATTCAACCATTCTCCAGTTGATGGGCATCCACTTAGTTTCCAGTTCTTTGCCACTACAAAGAGACCTGCCACAAACATTTTTACACATGTGGACCCTTTCCCCTTTTTTGTGATCTCTTTGGGATATAGGCCCACTAGAGACAAATATTGCTGGATCAAAGGGTTTGCACAGTTTGATAGCCCTTTTCCATCTTGCTTTCCAGAATGGTTGGATCAGTTCACAACTCCATTAACATGTATCAGTGTTCCTGGTTCTGTTTCCAAATTGTTTTTCTGATGAGATAATTCATGTTTTCTCCTATTGTTTAATTCTTTTGTCGTTATTTTGTTTTTTCTTGATGTCTGATGGAGTTATTAGCTTCCGTTTGTCCATAAGGAATTATTTTCTTTAGTGATCTTTTGTAACTTTCCATTTGATCAGTTTTGTTCTTTAAGGAGTTCTTTTCTTCAGTGAATTTTGTACCTCTTTAACCATTTGGGTTTTTTAAAGTGTTATTTTCTTCAGTTTTTTTTAACCAATTTGTTGAGTTTTCATAGTTTCTTGCATCACTCTCATTTCTTTCCCCAATTTTTATTCTATTTCTTTGATTTTTAAAATTGTTTTTGAACTCTTCTAGGAATTCTTGTTGGGCTAGTGTCCAATTCAGTTTTCTTCGAGGTTTTGTTTATGGAGATTTTGACATTGATATTTACTTCTTAATTTGTCCAGATCTTCCCTGTCACTATAATAGCTTTTTCTGGTCAGGTTCTTCTTTTTCTTGTTGTTCATTCATTTTTTTCAGCTTCTTGATTTTTAACTTTATTGTAAAGTTGGTACCTGTTTACCTGCTGTTGGATATTGTGGGATGAGTATTTTTCATTCTGCTGTTTTCAGAGCTACGCCTGGGATCTCTGAGTTTTAAGGGCTTTCAAAGTATTATGAATCAGGGAAAGGTGTGGTCACTGCTTTTCTGATCTTTACTCAGATAGGGCCCCTGTTCCTTTGCAAATTCTAGTAGTTGGGGCCTGGAATTATGTCTGGATCTTCTGCTCATCCACAGCCTCAGCAGTAGTGCTCCTCTCTGCCTTGAAGATGAGACCAAGGTCCCTGCTCCTTTGTGGTCACAAGTGCTAGTGCTTTTTGGAATTGTGACCTGCAACTAGGTATAGGCTGTACAGCAGGGTCTCGAATCTAGTGCCGGCAGAAGGTCCCCTTTAGACTCTTGTCTGACCACTTGTCTGTCCCTCTTGCCATCTGTGAGCTGAGAGTTCCTGGAGATGCTTGTGCCATCACAGCCACCCCCAAGGCCTGGTACTGGTGCTGTACCTGTGTGTGCTGTGCTCTGGGCCAGCCCTGACCCCGGGCTCCCACGTCATCTTGGGGAAAGCTCTGACCCTGACCTTTCATTGGCTCTTCTGTTCCAGGAATCCTTTCAAAGAGTTATCTTAAAGTTCTTTGGAAGAACACTGGAAGAGTACAACTTCTTTGCTGCCTATCTTCTACCCTTCTGGTGCTGCCCCATCAAAAATTTTTTTTAACTTTTTAAAAAACATTTTTAAAATTTCTTTTTAATTTTTTTTATTTTTTATTTAAAAACATTTTATTTTATTTTTTTTTATTTTTTTTTAATTATAGCTTTTTATTGACAGAACCCATGCCTGGGTAATTTTTTTACAACATTGTCCCTTGCACTCACTTTTGTTCCAACTTTTCCCTTCCCTCCTTCCACCTCCTCTCCTAGATGGCAGGCAGTCTTATACATGTTAAATATGTCACAGTATATCCTAGATACAACATATGTGTGCAGAATCAAACAGTTCTCTTGTTGCACAGAAAGAATTGGATTCAGAAGATAAAAATAACCCGGGAAGAAAAACAAAATGCAAGTAGTCCACATTCATTTCCCAGTGTTCCTTCTCTGGGTGTAGCTGCTTCTGTCCATCTTTGATCAATTAGAACTGAATCAGATCTTCTCTTTAAAACATTTATTTAAAAAAAAATCCTAATAACTGTATTTCAGTGAGATTGGTTTCCGTGGGAATCCTATGACTAAGTATATTGTTCTAGGTGGATATGGTGATGCACAGCTGTAACGTTTTCTGTCTTTTTCACCCCCATTTAGGACAAAGTTGATGCCGGCTTGCCTACTGCAATAGTAAGTGTATGCTTTCTTCTGTCTTAATCAGAGCCAGTTAATCATCGTTCTTTGTTTTTCTAATTGTTAATGGTTGTGATGGCTGCATTTCCGAGACAGGTGTCCCCGGCTGCTTTCCACAGTAGGTTTATCACTTGTCACAGCTCAGTTTTTATTTGAAAGAGGGATTAATGATTTGCTGACTTGGTCCCACTCTCCTGCCCTTCTCTAGAAGGAAAGCTGAGGGTTGAGTGTCTGGTGTCCCTCGGTCACACCAGATTAATGAAGGGTCTTATTAGATAGGGAGCAGGAGGTTTGGGGGGAGTGTGCCCTTGTCTCCAGCTTCATCTCTCTTTCCCTTTGCCCGGGTGACTTATTTATCGGTCAGTCACTTGGGCAGAGAGAGATCCTGGCATCCCGCGGCTCCAGTAATGTCCTGGGAGATGCTTGTCACGTTTCCTTCTCTCTGCTTGGATGAGGGTTTACTTGGCTCTCACGGGGCCACAGGATGCCCGATCCTGACCCGGGACTCTGTCGGGGCGCCTCCGGGAAAATCACGTGCCCTGGGCGTGACTCCCGGTGTGTGGTTTTGGTAGCCACTGGGCAGCAAAATTCCCCGAACATTATATTACCTCCCTCCAGTCAGGGCCATGCGTGGCTGGGCAGAGAGGGGCAGCTCGCCTTCTCTGGTGCCTCACTAGGCTGGGTGATCAGCAGTGGGGGTAGGGTTTAGATGGACAGGAGAATGCGGTCCTTCTCTCTGACCATTTCCCCTTTCCTTTTGTTCCCAGGCTGTGTCCAGTCTGATCGCAGTGGGGACTTCTCATGGATTGGCCTTAATCTTCGGTAAGCTCATTAACCCTTGGGCTTCCTTGAAATGGGGAGGGGACATCTACCTGGGAGGGGGATGTCCTGGAGTGCAGTTAGAAATCCGGTCAAGGAGCGTCCCCCTTGTGGAGCCGAAACCAACCCAGCCTCATGTCCACTGCCCACCGTCTCCTCAGCTCTCAATCGCTGGTTCTCTTCAGTGTGGGCCAGAGGACTTGGGGGTGGATCCTGACTCTGCTCTTTGGGCCTGTGATGGGGGGCAGCAATTTAATCTTTCTGGGCCTCAGTTTCCCTGAATGGAAAATAAGGGGCCTGGACTGAAAGATCCTCTTATCTACAGTATTAAGTGGAAAGGAAGCTTAGAGCTTAGAAGTGGGGTGACCCGGTACACAGAGGGAGAGGTAGTTTAAATCCTGCCTCTAATATTCAGGTAGCTTGGTGACCTGGGCCGGGCCCGTAACTTCTCAGAGCCTCGTTTTCCTTATCTTTAAAATGGGAAAAACTGAAGTCACGGATGTAAAGTCCTCCTCAAACTCCCCACTGTGACAGTGTGAGCTGCCTTGAACAATGTGGACAAGGATCGCCCCGTTGGTCCCCTTTCCTCCACCTCATCTTAGATCACGAGCAGCCTTATTACCAAACCTTTCTCCCTGACTCCCTCCCTCCCTTCCTGCTTTTTCTTTGTGTCTTTTGTGATGGCCCCTCCCTGGAGAACGTTGTATTCTTCTTAGGGCTGAGGGCTGCCTGCCGGCCTCCTCTTTAAGGCCTTCAGTTCTGTCGCGGGCATTGGCTCACTACCAGCAGGTCGTGCTTCCTCAGGGCTCTCTAAGCCTCACCCAGTCCCTCTGAAATGGACCGTCCCACTGGGCCCGACGAGAGTTAAGGGGGATGGTGAAACGTCACTGTAGCCCCGCTCTGCTGACCCTCCACCCTCCGGAGTCAGCCTCCGCCAGAACCTTGAAGGCTGCTCCTTCCCCTTTTTGTCCTAAGAATTCGGGGCCGCCTGTGTCCAGCTGACCCTCCTTCACGTTGCTTTTGCGAGAAATGCTCCCATAAAAGCGATTTGAAGTCTCCTCTTAGACAGAAGACATGGGAGTCTGCATTAATAAAGTAGAATGTCAGCCTTTGCTCTTTTTGTAATGAAGGCATGGCGGGTGGAAAGCAGAAAGGCCTGGAAAGAATTCCGAGAGGCAGCGACACAAGCCCCGAAGGGAAGGAACGGAGAAAAAATGGGAATAACTCTATTAGCTCCCATTTACTAGCATCCCTCCTCCTGATGTCATTAATTGGTTCTGATCTGAGATTAGCAGCAGAAACATCGAGAGGGCCTGTAGGTAATGCAGGAATACTCTCAATAAATAACCAGTCAGTCAGTCAGTCATTACACTGGGAGTCCATGACTTCCCAATGGAGGTTAGCTAGGGTTTGTTAAAGCTGTCTTACACAATTAAAGCATGCTGAGGCACTTCCTGCACGGTGTCCCTGCCGACAGAGGGCTTTTACCCAGGCCACCAGTGGGCAGCGTCAGCATCATCGCCCCTGTATTACAGAGGAGGAAACTGAGGCTCAGAAGGAGAGCCCCACCCCCCCACAACCTCACGAGGAAGCCATGAATCAAACCCAGCACTTCCCTCCTTCCACTGTGCTGCACGCCATCTTGCTACATTTCCATCTGTCAGAAAACCGCACTTAACACGCAGTTTATCTTTGTCCATCTTGGCTGTTCTCCATTCCCCGTAGCCCGCTTTGTGCTCTTTTTGCCGCCTTTGGTCATGTGGCAGCGGACACAGGCCCATCATAGCCACATGTTATTCTTGTGACATCTCTTGCTTGATGGGAAGGAAGTCAAGCCCGCTCCGTCTGTCTGTTCGTCCTCAGGTTCTTGGGCCCACGGCTGGATTCCTTTTCGGGCCAGGAAGGTTTCCCACGGCATGCCCTAGTCCAGAGGAGGATGGTATTAACGCCGTTCTCCTTCCATTCTGTGCCCTCCAGACTGTGTCAGCTGGAATGTTTTAGGAGAGCATGCTGATATATTCTGGCTACAGTTTTTAATAGTGAAATTTAGTAAACCCAACTCATCAACTACTGTAAAATTCTAATGTTAGGATAACGAGTTCTTGTCAGATGTATTTAAAAATCCAATTGAAGGCCCTCAAAGAAATTCTTCTGAGATTACATTTAACCTCCTCATGGATAGTCATGGGAGGGAGCGTCAAATGCTGAATTGTAATTGGGTGAGCGTCATGTAGCTTCTCTTCGAAATACAGACGACTTCTTTCGCAGTAATCATTTTAACGAGAGAAGATGCACTTTCTGTCGCTAAGAGCACAGCAGAGAAGCAGCCAGCCGGAACGAGGAGAGACCGGCTTCTTTTCTGGAACGCCGGGGTGGACAGCCCGTGTGGCCCGTCCGGGGTTTCCGTGAGCACCGGCCTCCCGGCGGTGTCCTGGGCACCTGAGCTTTGCTTATAATTCATTGCTGTGTTTCTCATCTGAACATGCTGCCCCTTCCCATGCCAGCAGGAGTGCACTTCTTAAAGCAAACGCCTCAGAACCTGCGGGGGGCCGCCAGCCCCCCTCCTTCCTCCCCGGCCGGGAGCTCTCCGGGGCCTGGGTGTGGGCCCCTAGTTAAGCAGACCGAGCCGCGTGATGGGTTTTGAAATTGACTTCTTCTTTTCTCTCTTTCTCCATCTTTTCCCCATGGACCGAAAAAGGAAAAGGTACAGTGAGTGGGCGTGGTGCATGTGGCCTGCATGGCTTTCTCTCTCTGGCCTGCCCGAGGGCTCCGAGGGAGCCGAGGCCCACAGCACGGGGCCTGGCGGCGGAGCCGAGGCTGCTGGGTTGGCGGGGCTGGCGAAGGGCAGATGGCGATGGCGGGGCCCCCGAAGGGCGCCGTCGGCGAGCGGGCCAGTCTGCTTGGGTGTCAAGTCGCGCGTGGTTTCTCAAGCTCCCGGGCCCTCCTCCTCCGGTCAGCCTGGGCTCTCCCGGACTGCTTGCGCTGTCCTGGCCAGAGAAATGGGGCACGGGCACTTTCCACTTCTGCCTCTCTTCCTCTTCCCCCCATGCTTCAGAGGGAGGCTCACCTCAGAGGGGCGCCAAGGCAAGGATGTGGGTGCTTGGCTTGTGAGCTAGGGAGAGGTGGGCGCCAGCGGTCTGAGAAATGGGCAGTTCCTGTGTCCTGGGGTGTGTCTGACTTTGAAAGTTTTTGGAAACTTCCATATGCGGGGAATGTGGAGTGGTGGAAAGAAAAGGCTCAGGAGCAAGGAGACTCACGTCCGTCCCCCTGAGCTTGTCTAAGGGCATTTTCTCCCCTGACATTGACCTTTGGCTCTCCGGGCCTACCGGAAACTACTGGGGGGCTCCCTTGGCTTCCAACTGGGCATGCTCAGGATTGCAAAAGAGCAATGTTCGCGTAAGGAAGATGTCAGAGTATATATACACGTGTGTGTGCGTCTGTACATGGAGCTCTCTAGAAAGACGGACACCCGTCCGTCCGTAGGGAGAGATTTCCTAGAATTTCGTTGCGATGGATCTGAGTTACTCCTGGGACTGAGCCTCTCGCTGATCCTTGTTGGCGTCTCGGTGACAGGGGCGAGGCGCGTGACTTCGCTGGGACCGAGTCCCTGCTGGGGGAGAAGGCCCTCGAGCAGCGCAGCTGCCGTTCTCTCAGCCTGAGATTTAGTGACCAAGGCCCCAGGTGAATCACCAAGCACAAGGTCATTGGGAGAGGCTCACAGGGGCCTGCTTGACTTGGCCGTCACTGACTGAGAATACTCAGGGGGAGGGACCTTCCCGGGGTCACACAGCCGGCCCTAGGCCTTCCTCTCTCCGAGACCAGGCCTCTCGTGGGCATTATGATGTCACCCTGCCCATCATGCCGCCTTTTCTTCAGTGTTTTCGCAGATTTGCACCTTCTAACCACTCCGGGAGGAAGGCACAGGAAGCCCCCCCCCCGACCCAGAGAAGAGTTCCCTTGCCTGTGTCGCCATGGCTAGCTGGCCACAGCCCCTACTGCCAGTGGTCTTTCTGCCGGCCTGTCCCTGCCAGCCCCTGTCAGAGGAGGGGAGAAGGCTCCCTCTTGTGGTGCTGAGGTGGAAAAGAAGGATCCCTGGCAGTGGGGAGGATTAGACTGGGGGAGGGAGCCCCTGCTTGCAACTTGCCCGCCTTGGGGGGCCTAAGGGGCAGGGGCAGTGTTTGGATGTTAGCTCCTCCTCAGTGGAGGACCACACTGGGTGCTCCCTCTGGCTTAGGATTCCCAGTCAGGGATCAGTGGAGCTTCTGTTGCATACGTTTCTTATCCTGGGACCCCTGATGCCTGCTGGGGTCCTTCTTAACCTGCTGCCCCAGTGGGGACGCCCTGGGGATGTCCTGGACACAGCCGGCAGACACAGTGGGAGCCTCCCCACGACTTGCCCTCAGGGCTTACTGATAGCAGCAGCAGCAGCCCAGGTGCCCCTTGGATCTGGAGTAGGAAGAGGCCTTCAGAGTCCAGCCAGGCCAGCCCTCAGTCTGCGGAGGCCCAGAGAGGGAGAGGTGCTGACCCAGAGTCCCAGACCGAGGTCATGCCCGTGGGCCGTGCCCGTCGTGGATCCCAGCTTCAGGGCTTTGCTCCTGGGGACCGCAGGGCCTGGGGAAGGCGGTGGGGAAGCCCCGTGGGCCTCGACTCTCCAGCTTAGCATGGGGGTGGCCCCTCCTTGCCCTTCCCCCCGGGACTCCTTGCATGTTCCCTCCCCTTCCCTCCTTAGACTCCCTTCGAATCAGACTCTTCCCCTCCACCTTTGTCTCTTTCCATCCTGCCTCTCACCCCTCATGGAGCGTCACTTTGTGGAATTGTCCGAACACTGATAAGTCGTAGTGAAATCTGCCGGAGTTTGCCCTGGGGGTCTGGGAGCCACACGATGGGCAGCCTCCCTCTGCTTAAAAATTGCAGAAAAGGCTGCAAGTGGGATTTGCAGAGGAGGTAAAGAGGGAGGAGGGCGGCTAGTGGGAGCCAGAGTGCTGGGCTGGAGGCCGGGAGTCTCGTTTCCATGAGTGCAAATCCAGCCTCGGGCACTTACCAGCCGTGTGACCCTGGGCAGGGCACTTAGCCTCGTTTGCCTCCGTTTCCTCATCTGTAAAGTGAGCTGGAAAAGGAAATGGCCGGTCGCTCTAGCACTTTGGACCTCAGCTGGGGTCGTGGAGAGAGGACCTTGGCTGAATCAGCTCAGTAACAAAGAGGGAAGACTTGTAGTTTCCTTGGCAGCATCGCAGGCCTTAGAATCATTCTTGGCCCCATTTATTTCAGAAAGCTCCTGTAGCCATCGCGGTTCTTGTGCTTTTGAAAGTCAGTGCTCACTTAGCGCATCCTAAGTCTGCCAGGTTGTGAGGCATCAGGGAGGATCGTTAAGGATCGAATCTGACGTTCCTCGTTGGCGCTTTAAGCGGGGGAAGGAAGGAAGGGTTTCTGGCACCGAGCAGCTCCAAACACTGGGTGACCCCTCCATGTTCACTCACCTCGGACTGGGGGGGAGGCTCCAGCCTTAGTTGGGGTCCGGTGCCTTCCATGGCGCTCTTCTCCCTGTGGCCCAAGCTAGAGGGACACAAGAGTGCCCTGCTGCCGGGCAGAGCTAGCATGGCGGCCTGTAGCCCGATGTCTCAAACTAAGGGACCTCTGAAAAACTGGGCCACAAATCAGATCTTGAGGAGGGGGGGATGAATAATGGAAGGTCAGAAGTGAGCCCAGCCCCGTCAGAGCAAGGCTGCGCACTCATCTGTAAACCAGCACCAAAAAGCAGCGTTAAATTCTTACCACGTGCCAGGCGCTGTCACAGAAATCGGAGAGGCCGGAGAAGAGCCCGGTGGCTCTCGTGGAGAGCGACTAAAGCAAAGGAGGCTGGGGAAGGACCGTGGTTCTCTCGTGGAGGGCGACTAAAGCAGAGGAGGCCGGAGAAGGACCACAGCTCTCTCGTTGAGGGCCATTCTGGCCTGTAGAAGAAGGTCAAGCTGACAAAGTCTGGAGGCCATGAGGGCGCTGCCCCAGGGTGCATGGCAAGGCCCCTCGGGCAATAAAGGGAGAGTGTAAGGGGGCTGGAGAGTCCAGGGGCAGAGCGGTATTTTGATAGAGTAACAATACCAGCCGGCATTTCCATGGCCCTTAACTCTTCTCTCCTTTGAGCCTCCCAACAGCCCTAGGGAGTAGGTGCCATTATTTTATCCTTTGATAGATGAGGAAACTGAGGCAGACGGGTTGAGCGGCGTGCCCAGGTTCACCCGGCAGGTGTCTGAGGCTGGATTGGCCGTCGGGCCCATGCTCTGCCACCTGCGGTGCCCCCTCGCTGCCCATTGTGGTCCTCCGTCTCTTCAGAAGGAACGGCACTGTTTAGGGCCAAGCCCTGTGAACATCGGGCAGCTGAGATGAAGGACGAGAGAAAAGGGGAAGTGCTCGGGGACGGCGGGGCTTTCCCTTCGCCCCCGTCTCAGCGGGGTTCTGGGAAGAGGATGGGAAGCTCTCAGGCTGTCACAAGGAGGATCCAGGAACCGTAGAAGGGGGGTGCTCTAGGCTCCCATGGGGTATCGGGCTGGCACCGCATTTTAGGAAAGGCCTGAATAAGCTGGAGTCAGTGGAGTCACTGGATGGATCTGGGGAGACTTGGCCGGAATGAGGAAGAAGAGTTTTGCGTGATAGCGAAGGGTTATAGGGGGTAGATGGGATCAGCTTTGTTCTGCTTGGCCCTAGGAGGAAACTAGGAAAAATGGGGGGCAGAAGCAGAAATGGGGGAGAACTTCTATCAGGATCCCCAAAGGGAGATGTGGGGAGGGTGTTACTGCAAGGTGCTTGTGCTCCACCTGATCCCCAGTCTTGCTCATGGGTTTGGCTCCTGATAACTTGTGGACGTTTCATAAAGCTCGGTCCCTCCTCAGGAAGGAGACTTGCCCCAACTTGAGTGATTCCCCGGGTGGGCTGGAGCTTCCGGGAGGAGCACGATCCAGACCTGTTCTGGGCGGCTTCTGGCTCTTTGGAGAGCGCATCGTTCTCTGCTGTGAGGATTCTGAAGGGCACATGCCCGATGCAGCACCATGGCCTTGGGCATTTGTTAAAAGGGCAGTCGTGCTCTTTTCGGGAAGGGAGGAGGGAGGAGCTCGGGGAGAATGACCCCCGACAGAAGGAAGGAATCTGACATCTTTGGGATGGCGGCAGGCGCAGGAGGAGGTGGCGCAGAAGGGGCCGGAGCTGCCGGGCAGACGCCCAGCGTTGGCTCTCTGGGCCAGGAAGTGGGCGCAGGCTGGCTTCTGTGGAGATCCTGGCGATCCTTCAGAGATCCGGTTACTCAGGACTGTGCTTCCTCTCGTCAAGGAGTGTCGCTTTGTCAAAGCCGCAGTCATCGGGATTAGGCCCAGGGAAGCAGAGGATGGGGCTCTCTGCACTTGCAGGCCGGCAGTTCAGGCCTTTGGGGCGCAGGAGCCAGGTCCCCCCAAGGGTTTGTGCCATGGGCAGGGCTCTGCGATTCAGTGGGATCGCTCCTGAACAGGCTGGTCCTCAGTGTACGCAGTGGGCCTGGGTCAGGAGGACCCGAGTTCAAATGCAGCCTGCGGCCCTTACCGGCTGTGGGACTGTGAGCCAGCCCCTTCCCTCTGTCTCCTCGTTTCCTCCTCATCTGTAAAATGGGCAGGCCGACGCCTGTTTCCCAGGGTGATTGTGAACAAAACCCAGGGAATGTTGTAATCACCAACTTAAAGCACCGCATTAATGCTAGTTACTGTTATTGGTAATAACAACAATAGACGGGGCTGAAATCTGGAAGAGCTGGGTTTGAGCCTTGCCTTTGACCTTTATTGGGTTTCCATGGGCAAATTGCTGCACCTCTTTAGGCCTCAGTTTTTCCATTTATTGTGAAATACAAAAGAGAAACATATGGGAAATGCAATTATTGGCGTTTCCAGGGCGCTTCTCACGGCTGCTCTGGTGTCGGGAGCTCCAGCCTTCTTTTGCTTAACAAGCTCTATTAATGCCCATAGAAGGTAGACTTCGGTTTCATTTATGACCAGAGAGTGACCTGGCTTAGCCGAGTCCAAGTTAGGAGGCGTGTGAAGTGCCCGGCAGAAGATGGTGTTTTGATCGAATGAGTCGGGACTGATTGGGGATCGAGACGAGGGCCCCGGGAGCCCGGCTGGGACGGGCCTCGGCCGGATTGGAGGTCCTCCTGCCTCCCTGCGTGCGGTCAGCAATGGCCGCCACCGGGTTCACAGGCTTGGTTGAGGAGAGCTTCCCTGGCTCGGGGTTGAAGGGAGCTCCCCACATTCAGAAACAAGAGCACGGCCTTCTCTGGCCTGATCTCGGGGCCTTGTCCCTGTGTCTCTCCGCCTGTCTTGCCCTGTCTCCATTCCGGCCCAAGAAGCCGTCGCCGCTGTGGAGGTGGGAGGGGACGGGCTGGCAGGGGTGCTGCCGGCGCCCCCCAAACTCTCCCTCCCCGGTCCTGGCCCGCGCCTCCGAGACCCAGAGTGTGCTCTTCTCTTGTGGCCCCAGATCAGAATCAAGCCCTGCGCCTCTGCTTGGGCAGCACCAGCGTCGGGGGACAGTATGGGGCCATCTCTGCCCTCAGCATCAACCACGACTGCTCCAGACTTCTCTGCGGCTTTGCCAAAGGCCAGGTAAGACACGGCAGCCCCCGGGGACGTGGGGGCCGGGTGGGCAGTTCTGGGACGGCGTCCCCGAGAGCCCCCAAGAGGCCCCGTCCACAGCCAACCAGAGGGGCTGCAGCTCGGGAGGACCGGGGTTCCAATGGTGGTGGGCCCAGACCATGGCCCAACAAAGGAGCTAGACTTGAGGTGGACCCGAGGCCCCTGGGAGCTGGAGAGATAAGGCAGACATTGGGTTAGTGACTTCCCTGGGACCTGAAGCTAGATTTGAATTCAGATCTTCCTGACTCCAGGCTCAGCATTCACCGCGCCACCGGCCGCCTCTACAGAGTATTTTCATTCTGACAAACTATTTATTAAGTAAAGTTGTGTCTCCTATTCCTCTGAGAGACCAGGGGTTCTTAACCTGGGGCCCTTGAGCTTGTTTTCTTTCTTTTTTAACATTTTAATAACCCCATTTCCACCTAAGTGACTTTCCTTGTAATCCTTTAGATTTTCTTTTATGCATTTAAAAACACGATTCTGAGTAGGGGTTGGGGGTGGGGATCCATCGCTTCACCGGCCTGCTGCCAGCGAGGTCTGTGAAGCCCCTCCCCCCCCAAAAAAAGGGGAGAACCGAGGTTTACAAAGCACTTTGCTCCTCGAGCCCGGGTGAGGCTGAGATTTAAAGCCGGTCACTGCTAACTTCATTTTGGCAGTCGAGTAAACTGAGGCGCCGTGAGGCAGACTGCCGATGTGGTCACGACTCGTGTCTGAGCCAGGATTTGGACCCAGATCTTCCTCGCCTCGAATTGCGGGATCTTTCCATGATGAGACACTAAGTGTCCTGTTTTGTGGAACCATATGGAATACATCATAATTTGTTTTCTTATTCTAAGATTTATTGAAAAAATAGAAATATGCAAGAATAAAAATGGTTTCATTTATAGAGAACACTCTGTAATTCAAGACCCAAATGAAAAGCAGCTTTGTTTTTGAAAGCAGTTAATTGCCTTACAGATGACCATGTGGGACTTGGCCAGCGGGAAGCTCTTGAGATCAATAACAGATGCTCACCCCCCAGGAACAGCGATTCTGCACATTAAGGTAACGGGGCCGCGCTCGCCCCTTTCACGTCACCCTCACGTCTCGCGTTGCTGCCTCGGGAGCCACTGCCCCCCTCCCTCCCTCCCCGACCCGGCCGACCAGGAGTTCAGAGGGCGGCTCTCTGTGTCCTGGACCCCTCACCGCCAGGCTTCCTGGGGCAGCCTCAGCAGGGAAGCCCAAGAGGAGCCGTGGGAACCTTGCAGGAGCTAGAGTGCTCTGTCCAGGGGCAGCAGTTTGAATGGGGACGGTGAACAGCCACATATCCCCCTCCCCAAAGACCTCAGCGGAGGCTGTCTGCGGGGTCACGACTGGCCAGGAGGCCCGCTCCGTTAGCCCTGCTCCCCAAAAAGCCAGCTGACCGTGGCTGGAAGCCCAGAGCTTGGGGGAGATGAGAGGAGACAGGACGGGCAGGAAGAGGCCACATACAGAGCCCTGAAGAGTGGGGGAGGCCTGACACCTGCTGAGGGAAACGGCTGGCCCTCTGCCCCTCCTTCAGAAGTCTCGGGAGGTGCTGGTGGGAGCCCTTTCCCTGTGTGTGTCTGAAGCAGGGCTGAAAGGCCTTGTGGGGGAGGGTGATCCCCATGTGGTGGGTTGGAAGACCCTCAAGGTCTCTCCACTGGGGTTGAGGACGAAAAGAGAAAGTGAGGACATGAACTTTGGTGACCCCGTGACCCTGTTGGGCAGAAGGCCCCAAGCCCATCTGGGCAGTGGCCTGAGGAGGTAGAAAGGTCCCCGAGCAGGGACGGTTGGGAAGTAAAGCGTGTTTTAGAAAGAGCTCCACAAGAGCCCCGCAGCATTTACGTAAGAGGCCCCGTGTAGACAAGGTGACCCTGGGGGATCCTGGGAATTCCTGTTCAGGTGGTCTCACTCTGGATGAAAGGTTCACCAAACCGTAGATATCCCCACATGCTCGACACCATGAGATTTCAGGAATAATGTTTAGGAGAAGCTGGACGCTTTCCAAAATAAAATGGAGGCGGGTTGGTGCTTTGCTCCCTGCCCCAGCCGGTCCTGCCAGACACTCTGGGAGGCGTCAGGCTTACGGTTTTCTCCAGCATGAGATTCTCCAGAGGACTCAGGCCCTTCTCCAGCCCGTGGGGGAGCTTTCCGAGCCGGGGACGGGCCGAGAGCCGTGGGGAAAGCGCAGATTGATACTGTGCTTTAGTGGGAGGTTCCTGGCTCCTCCTCCCCCTGAATGATGCCATTGAGAAGTAACGCTCCTCTCTGTTCAGTTCACAGATGACCCAACTCTGGCCATTTGCAATGACAGCGGCGGTTCTGTGTTTGAGCTGACGTTTAAGTAAGAGCGAGACTGCGTGACGAGACAAAGGGGGATTAACCGCGGTTTCGCGTTGTAGGAAACTGAGATAAGGCGCGGGCTGGAAGGAGGCCAGGGGCCTCTCGGTGCGAGAAGTGCCTCCCCCCCAGCCGATTCTGGCCTTCACGGCCGGTGTGGACGTGCAGACCTGGGCCCTCTGACTAGGGCAGCGTGAGACCCAGACGTGAGAAAGCCAGGACGGGGCGATTCCCAGCCCGCCCCTTCCCCCTGGGGAAGGAAGCTGGTTCTTGCACCCACAGCCCAGCTTTCCCAGAGCTCTGGTCATTGTGGTTAGGGTCATCCGTCCAGCCCCCGTTGCACAGGGCAGGGCCTGACTCTGCAGAGGTGCTCGGCCCATGGGGGGATTCAAACCCGGGCCCAGACTCCAGATTGCCCCTAGCCCCGTTACCAGAATGGCAGAGGAGCTCAGAGGTGCGCGGCAGTGCTTCCGGCCTTGTCACAGGTCCCACTGGCGCCACAGCGGCAACAACTTAGTTTATCCTTCTCTGTCACTGAGTCTGAATTGCAAAGACTGACTTTACTTGGGGAAGATAAAGTTCAGCTGTTTCACAGGCTCCTCACAGTGCCCTGGGCCACTGAGAGAGCCACGGCACTCCGCCGTGAGCGGGCACGGAGAAGGGGGGGCTCGGATGCAGCCCCCGAGGAGAGCTTCTTGTCCGTTGCTCGGGCTTTCAGAGCTCTTGGTTTGGGCCCAAGTCTGCTGACGTCCCATTTTACAGAGAAGGAAACAGCCTCAGGGAGGGCAGGTGGCGTGAGCGGCAGGCTCTGGACACGGGTGTCCAGCTCATGACCACACGAGCACAGGCGCTCCCCAAGGTGTTCTCGTTCCTGGGGGTGACCATGGGCAGTGTTCGCTTGAGGAGGCTCAGCCTGAGGCAGGCTCCACTTGCTCCTTCTCATTGTTCTTGCCCCTTGCCCACCTCGGTGGGGCTGTTAAGGATCTACAGAGAGAGCAGGGGCTGGGCTGGCAGCAGGGCGGGGGGCCGCTCCTGACAGCCCGAGCGTTTCAAGGGCTACAAATTCTGCTCGCTTTGGTCTGCCCGGGGGAACAGCCGCAAATCTGAGCAGAGTCTGGCAGCGATGGGAGCCCCGTGAGGTCCTGCCCAGGCAGGAACCCAGCAGGAGCCCAGTGAGATCCCACTCAGGCAGGAGCCCGTACTCAGGCTCCGCCTCCAGACAGGGTTGGGGACAACTCCTTTTTGTCTTTGCTTGAAACAGGGTGGGCGCTTCCTACAGACTTCTCGGGCATCCCTCGGGTGTTCTTAGCTGGTCTGGGGCCTGTTCCCCCAGGCTGCCTCTCAGCCTCCTGGGGCCAAGCACAGCCTTTCCGTGTCTTGTGTCTTGCATCGTGTGTTGCAGCTGGCCCAGTGCTAGGCGGGGAATAGGTGATTTCAAAGAGCTAGGCGCACCCCAGTCCATTTTAAAGTTCTCCTCCTTCCTTCTTCCTTCGTGCTCTCCAGGCGAGTGATGGGAGTGAGGACGTGTGAATCCCGGTGTCTGTTCAGCGGGTCCAAGGGGGAAGTTTGCTGCATCGAGCCTCTGCACTCCAAGGCCGAGCTGAAGGATCACCCCATAACCCAGTTCTCCTTACTGGCCATGGCCTCCCTAACCAAAGTAGGTCTCAGGAACACGAGGAAGCGCAGTCAGAGCTAGAAATGAAGATAATTAGTTTAACTCAGGAAAAATCATGGGTTTCTTTTATTTCTTTTCTGTCAAAGATATTGGTCATTGGACTGAAGCCATCTCTGAAAGTGTGGATGACGTTTCCTTATGGACGGGTGAGTAAGTGCACCCTGTTCCTGGTGGGAGGGCGAGGGAATACAGAGGCTGCTGGAAGGCTGCGGACCATGAGCACAGGGGCCTCTGAAGGCCGGCCCGAGCATGGCCAGAGCCCGGACCCCCGAGCCCCGGGATGCTCTGGCACGTGACGGAGGGAGCCTTTCCTGTGCCTGCGTCTCGGGCTCTGCCATGACGAACACCTAGCTTGGCTTTGGTAGCTGTAGCCCTCACTAGGCCCAAGCAATGTGGCCGCCCTGTGATCCCAGGGAGCCCTGCCCCTCTCGAAGCCTGTCCCATGAGGGCCCCTTCCAGCCCTCACTCAGAGGGTCCCTTTCCCAGTTCATTCCCTTCTGCTGCTGGTGATCTCACTGCCAACCCCTGCCTTGGGCTCCTCTCTCTGTCCACAGGACTCATTTTTGTTTCCTTTTGACTTAGATGGATCCTTCCAGCGTCCCGCTGCTGGCCTGGCACTTCGTGGCTGCCAATAACTATGTGAACCCCACGCTGGCCTTTTGCCGAGGGGACGTCGTTCACTTCCTGTTGGTAAGCTGATCGGGGAGAGGGCCCGCGGTCCTGGCGAGGCCGTCACTGCCACGTCTACCTCCAGCTCGCCTGCTTTTCAGCTGTGAATCCACAAACAAGCTGCTCCTGTAGCTTCTCATTGCGTGGGGCGTGGGGCGGCCCAAATAGTGCGGCTGCCCTGGCGTTCGCCATTCCCCTGTTGTGCCTGTTTTTGGGGAAATGGGGGGATGGGCCCAGATGGCCCCCAGGTAGCCTCGCTTTGCGAACCCGTGCCCCCTTCCACACCTCTCGCCCGCGTCCTTCTCATTCTCGCCCCCGTGGTGGGCTTGGCTCAGTTGGGCCTCTCCAGACTTGCTTTCACTTTGTCCTTCCTTCTGCCTCTTGCTACTTGGAGGGGCAGGGCTGCTCGCAGCACCCCCTTCCTTCTCTGGAAGACCCGACAGAGTTGCTGTCAGCTTTCCCGGAGCTCTGCGTGGGATGCCGTCGGGCGCTGGCCGTCTGTGTGCATCGTGGCCATTTCAGCCATTAAACTCTGTGTGGAGTCGCCCAAGTTAGGGTCCTTCCTTGCTTTCCAGCTCCCATGAGCCTTCTCGGGCTTGTTTTCATGGACCGGGTTGGGATTGTTGTAGTCCCAGCCGTGCCGCTTTCTCTTGTTCTTTGAATGAATTTCTCTCTTTGCTCTAATAGAGGAGAGGGAGAGGGTGGCTCAGTGGGTAGGGAGCCAGCCTGAAGCCCCTCCCAGACACTCTTGGGCTGTGTGAGCTCGGCCCCTCAGCGCCTAGACGGAGCAGGTGTCTGCAGGCAGAGGGAGCCTCCGCGCCCAGTTCTCCCTGCCGACGAAGTCCGGGGTCTCCCTGACCCTCCTCTCCATTTAGGAAGTCAGGGATCGCAGGGCACACAGATGCAAATGCAGTAACCACCATGTCCCTAATGGCTCACTTCCTATCCCACGGGTGTCAGGCAGTGCCCACCATGGCGAGTGCTTTGGGGTCCCGGTGCCCAGCACTGAGCCTGGCACATCTGGGGCCTTCCCGTGGCGGAGATCAGCCGGACATCGCAGCAGCTGAGCCTTGGCAGCTTGGAGTGGCGGGGGAGGCGAGCTCGCTTTCATCTCCCGGCCAACGAGTGAGATGGCGTCTCCTCAGCCCTTTGTCCCTTTGTCTAGTGAAGAACAGATGTCTTTGTATACATATGCATGCATAGGTGTTTATATAAGCACATTTCTGCTCCGTGCATGTGTGTGCACATGTGGCACCCACATGTCCTCCCAGACGGAGGAGGAGCGGGCAGGGAGCCGGAGCGGCCGGCCCAGGGGGAGACAGTCCGCCCTCTCTGCCAAGGCCGGACAGCGCACCCAGGGCAGCCTGCCCCTGCTGCCTGTTCTAGGGGCCTTGAGCCCAAAAACCCTTCTCTTTGCAAGTGGGGCTTAAGGAACAAGCTTGCCCTCCAGTGGCCGTGGATCCAGTGTTGGGGGGATTGGGGGGGGGCAGCACAAGGGGAGATCACTGGGAGCGGGTGAGGGGGAGTGAAGGTTGCCCTAGCACAAAACTGGTGTGAAACTGAGTTCATCTGGACCGTGGGTGAGTGAGGAGGGATTTAGCCACGGCTCCGGCCGGCCGCAGCATCTGCTTGGCTGACCCAGGTGCCGAGCGTTTCTGCGAAAATTGGAATGGGAAGAACTTTCATCCATTTTGTAACTTTGAGTCAAAGCAGGATTCCTCTTTGGCTCTGGGGAGGCCGATTCTGGCGCACTCTCCAAGACACTCTCAGTTGCAAAAAGTGCCGGGTTGGGTTTTTTAAAGTTCACTATTGATAGGTTTTATTTTAATCAAGCAGACACCTCTCCCCCCACCTCCCACCCCACCCCCAGAAAGCACAGACCTTTGGGAAATCCAGCTTTTGTCATTTGCTAACAGGACCGGGGGACTCTGGGACTTGACCGGACTTTTATTGTTTCTCGGGGCTTAATTGCTTAACCATTGTTTGTTGTATGTACTGTTCTTTTGCCATTGTCTTCTTCACCGTGTATCTCTTTAGAGGAATCTTCCCATGTTTCCTTTAATTCTTCTTCTTTTTTCTTGTGACACAATAACACCCCATCAGACTCATATGCTATGACTTATCCGGCCAGTTCTTATTCACCAGGCACATGGTTGTCTTTGACCCTGTGCATTGGGAGAAATAATGCTGCTTTGGGCCTTTTCGCTCTCTTCTCTGGCTGATCCCTTCGGGTATAGCCTCAGTGTCAGGGGCAGCTTTGGGGTCGGCGAGTGCAGACACGTCCAGTCCCTGTGTCTTTGCCGGGACTGTCCTCCCTGCCTGGAATTCACTCACTCCTCATCTCCTTCTTTGGGAGTCCCTGGCTTCCTTCAAGACTGTCCCGGCAACACCTTCTGCGTGACTCCTTTTCTGATTCTTCCACCTCCCCCCATCTGACCCCGCCCTCTCACTCCCCAAAAAACACCTTGTGTTTGTTCACTTTATGTATTTGTTGTTGTTATTGTATGTACATATGTGTATAGGTATGTATATACATATGTATGTGTGCATATATTTATACAGACACACACACACATACATATATGTGCATGTTTGTTCATACTGTCTCCCGTTAGAATGAAAGCTCCCTGAGGACAGGAGCTGTCTTAGTTTTGTCTCTGTATCTGTGGCTCTTGGAGAGAACCTGCCACGGGATGATTTCTATTAAAAATCGCTCGTTAATTTGTGAATGCCAACAACTTACTCACTTTTCTTGCAGGACGCCATATTGTTGTCCAGAATGACTCAATCAATTCCCGGTTCTGTTAGCTCGGAATCAATTAATGCACCATCTTTCCCTCTCTCTCTGTAAAGGGCTGAAAACTCTGAGGGAGACAAGCGAGCACTTAAGGCTAACTACTAATTGGACAAAACTCTATCAGCATTCTGTGCAAGCTCAATAATTGGTGTAGACAGAGAATTGTGGGAGGGACTAGGGGGTGGAGGAAGACAAGCCAGAGTCACTTTGGAGGTAGACGAGGAGAAGGGAGGTCGTGGAGAGCTTGTGTCCATTCCCTTCACTTCCCCCCCTAAAGACCCAGGACTTTTGCTTACCCTGACACTGGCTGATTCTAAGGCATCCAGGTGCTAACCCGGACTTCACATCTCTCGAGCTTTTCAAGCTCCAATGGGGATAGTGGCTCCTCGCGTTCCCCTTACTGTCGTTCCTGGGGAAGCTTCCAGTGTTCTTCCGTTATCAGTAACACTGGCTCTTGGGTGTTTCATCAGAATAAGGAAGAGCCCTTTTATTTCTGTGCTTTCGAGGGGGCATTTTCTACCAAGCGCTGGATTTTGTTTTAAAGGGTTTTTCTGAAGATTCCTCTGAAAGCGTTTTAGCTGTTTTTAATCTGATCGATCAGATTCATGGTTTTCTAAGGCTAGATCAGCCTTGTATTCCCAAGATAAATCTAGTGTGAGGATCATGAGAAGCTTTTTGGTTATTTGGTTATTACTGTTTTGAAGAAGGCTCTGTGGTAGGTCCGGTGGGAAGAGGACCAGCCTGAGTGGGAGAGGACCTGGGTTCCCAAAGGAGGCCCTGACGGCCTCAACTCTCAGTTAGACAGGCTCCGAGGTCCCTCCCATCTGGACTCGGAGCCTGGGATGATTCGTTTTTATTCGGTCAGTCCCTTCTCGGTTTCTGCCACGATGGGCACGCCCTCTCTGTTCCCGGGCCTAGAAGGCCCTCGCTCCTCGTCTGTGCTCTCTTCATTGAACTTGTAGCCGAGGACCATCCTCTTCAGGAAACAAAGCCCGGCCTGCGGCCTCCTGGTCCCTCCTCCTGCACTGCGGGACTCTCGCACTCATTCCCCTTTTTGTGCTGGTGTCCGTGCTCCCCGTCTCCCTCATCCCACTGGGCTGCTCCTGGTGCTTCTGCCCCGGCAGCGTCCCGACCCCCCACACCGTCCTGACCCCCGGCAGCATCCTCCTTAGCAGAGAGCAGGGGAGCCTCGGGGCAGGCTGGGAAGCGCCCTGCCCTGGGGGTGCTTGGGGACCTGACCTCCCGTAACCTCCTTGTTCCAGCTGTAACTATGGCTGTTAACGGGCCTGCCCTGAGTCTGTGCTCTCTTTGCCCCCAGGTGAAGCGGGATGAGTCGGGCGCCATACACGTCACCAAGCAAAAGCACCTGCACCTCTACTATGACCTCATCAACTTCACCGTGAGTCCTCGTGAGCAGGGGGTCGGGGGGCATTCGGGGACGAGGTCACAGGCAGCAATGAGAGCGGGCCTGGGGTCCCCAGAGGTGCCTTCTCCTCAAGGGTCATAGCCGCTACCGGCCGATCCACTAAGTTTTGTGTCCTGAGAGCAAAGGCAGATGGGAGGCAAGAAGAACCCAGCGAGGCCGTCCTGGTCCTTCCTCTCCCCCTGCTCAGGCTTTTCCTGAGCTTGACCTGAGGGCTGCCATGGCAGCCAGACCACGTACTGGGCACGGAGAAGGAAGGACGGGCCTAGTCTGCTGCATGAGCCTTTGCCCAGGGATGCCGGGTCAGCCCCAACCTCCCGTGTCCCTGGCAAGCCGGGCTGTGCATTAAGTGCTCACTGTGTGCCAGGCTCTGCACAGACAAAAAGGAAAAGAGGAGGATGGTCCCTGCCTTCCGAGAGCTTGTAGCCTAATGGGGAAAGCCAGCTGACAGAGGGGGAGGGAGACGAGGCTCCAAGAAGGGGTGTCCACCCAAGACGGGGCGGCCACAGGAGAAAGGAGATGTGTGAACCGGGCGTTCTCCTTAATGGAGATCTGGAGCTCAGGCCTGCCCGGAGGCAGGTAGAGATACGTGTTCTGAGCAAAAGCTCAGAAATGTCTCTGCCAAGAAACCCCAAGGAAGCGTCAGACCCAAACTGAAGTGACCGGACCACGAATGGTCATCGTTATTCCCCCGCTGCCCGTGGTGCCTCAGACTTGTGCCCCATCCTCGCCCCCGCTCTCTCCCCTCCTCCACAAACGCAAGGGAAAAGCCTCGGACCGGGAGCGGTCCTTGTGGCAGGGGCCGCCCTGCTGACGGCCTCTCGGGCCTGTGCTTGGGTTGCAGTGGATCAATTCCCGGACGATCGTGCTCCTGGACAGCGTGGAGAAGCTGCATGTGATTGACCGGCTGACGCAGGAGGAGCTGGAGACGGTGGAAATCTCCGAGGTGCAGCTGGTCTACAACAGCAGCCACTTCAAGTCCCTGGCCACGGGCGGCAACGTCAGCCAGGCCCTGGTATGGATTCCCTTCTGGGGAGCGGGGGGGCCCTGGCCCGGTGCCCTCATTGTGGCCGCACTTCTGCCAGCCCGGCCCACCAAGGGCGGCCGAAAACTTGGCGTGGACGCCCTGCCGGGGGGCCTCCTGGCACGGTGTAGTCAGCCTGGGATTCCAGGATTTCCTGAGCTTCCCCTAGGGCCTGGCAGGGCCAGGGGCAGCTTCTCATAATAAGCTTTGTCAAATTGGTTTGGGAAGCTAATAGTGACCAGCATATTGATTGGCATCTGCTCTGTGACCTTTAGGCCCTGCCCCCAAATTCGGGAACATTTTTAAAACATGGTCACATCCCATAACCTCCTAAAAGAGCATGTGAAGGGCCCTGGGCCTGCAGGGAGAGCCCGGCCCGGTCCTAGAGAGCGCTCTCCCCTGCCTGAGCGGTCCCTCACCCCGGCAGGTGATTCTGGGGATCCGGTCGTTGTCTGCTCCTTCCTGTGTGGCAGATGGGGGGGGGGGTGGAAGTTATTCGTGGCTTCTGTAAGCAACAAGCTTTGTGTCTGTGTGGTTTTTAAGGCAAAAGCTCCCAGTTTGGTGACAGAATGTTTGCTAGGGTCTCCCCCTCTCTGAGGTGGGAGGATTCTCCCGCATTAACTGCCCCCCCATAACCCAAAAGATCCCTGCACACGAACCGGGGGCGGAGAGGTCACTCCTGACAGGCGTCTGGGCCTTCTAGCAGAGCGGCTCCGTGAGACATCTGTGTGCCCAGCGTCCTTTGCAACAGGACGGCAGCGTCTCCTAACGCTTCTGGTCTCTGTTCCCAGGCTCTGGTTGGAGAGAAAGCCTGTTACCAGTCCATCAGCAGCTATGGCGGCCAGATCTTTTATTTGGGGACAAAAGTAAGCCCTGTCAGTGTGTGTGTGAGAGGTGGGGTTGGGGGAAGGGCGGTGATGGCCAGGAGATTGCAGAGAGGATCGTGGGGGACAGATGGTGGGGAATCTTTTGGCCGAGGGGTCTGACCCAAGCCCAGTCACCTTCCAGGCCACCCCTCTGGCCCCTGCAGTGTTCTCCTGGATCCCTGGGGGGATCGTCCATATCAGTGGGATTCTCCCCCGGTGTTGCAGGGTGGTCTGGAGCCCCTTGACCAGTGGGACTTCCGCCATCGTCCTGGCCGGGTTTAATCTGGGATGAGCCTGCCGGCAAGACTCCCCAAGGCCGCGGGTGGGTGCCCACCATGCCCTCGGGGAGTTCCCTCCTGGAGCCTGACCCCGGTCCCGGTTTTCTCTTGTTTTCAGTCTGTTTACGTGATGACATTGAGGAGCTGGAGAGAGGTGAGTTCGAGTTACGCGGGATGAAGACTCAGAGTAGGAGTGACATCATCCTCTCTCTTAGAAATCTTAGGGTCAAACCATCGGGCCAGAGAGAACTTAGTTGGCGGCTGCTGAGAGTCCCAATTTTCTCTCTTTTCATGTCCAGGCCAAGTTTATGTGGCCATTGTGCGAGCGAGCTCTTTAAAACAATATTTACTTAAGAATAGAAAATACCCGTGATTGGAATCACCTGGGATAACAAGAAGCCGCGCTTTCTGAGAGAGACCGGGCCAAAGGAGTGCGGAAATGCGAGCCGGAGCCCGGCCGGTGGATGGAGGCCGAGGGAGGCCCGGGCCAGGGGCGCAGGCAGCTCTCCGTGCCCACGGCACCAGCCCACGGCCACGCGGGGCAAAGCCATGGAAACCCCACGTGGCCCAGCGCCCAGCTCGGCTTCTCTTCTTCCGTTGCAGAGAGTGGACCATCTCCTGAAACAAGAGTGTCTGCCGGAGGCCCTGGCTCTCGCGTGGTCCTTCCACGAAGGGAAGGCCAAGGCTGTAGTCGGTGAGTGCTCCCTCTGCCGGCTCGGAGGCCCCTGAACCACGGGTGGAAGTGCGGGGAGGGGGCCCTGTATCTAATGAGCAAGAGGGAAGGGTACGGCAGGCCCCTGCTGGGTTGTCCCGCCGAGCCGCGGCCCCCCGACACCCACCCGGGCTCTGTTTCTCCACAGGCTTGTCCGGGGACGCCAGCAAGCGGAAGGCCGTCGTTGCCGACCGGGTGAGTTCTCGGGGCCGTGCCCAGGGGTACTAGAGGTGGGAAGGGTGGGCTTCGGCTGAGTCCCCTCATCCTCCTCACGGTCCAGTTCCTATGTTCTTCCACCAGCAGCTGCCTTTGAGTGGGTGGAAGCTTCTCCTCCTCCCAGGAAATTGGGGCTTTTGTGGGGCTGACAGGGGGGAGCCCTGCCTCTGGAACCCTGGGTCTTCCAGAAGCTCTCCCCTTACTCTGCCGCTCTCTAGCCTTGAGTTGTGGAAGGGCCCCGACCCGAAGGAGAGCTAGGAGGTCTCCCAAGGAACGCTGCTGTCACGCAGGAAACAATGAATCCAGCCCCAACGAGTGCCAAAGGCCCCACAGACCCCTCCCCTCCGCCCCCACCCTCTCTGTGGTGAAGGTGCGAGGGCAGACGGCTCCTAGCAGACAGGGCAGAGAAGGGGCCCAGGTCACAGAGAAGAGTCAAAATATAGAGAGATATTAAGGGGCAGCTGGGTGGTGCAGTGATCAGAGCACCAGCCCTGGAATCAGGAGGACCTGAGTTCAAATCTGGCCTCAGACACTCAACACTTCCTGGCTGTGTAGCCCTGGACAAGTCCCTTAGCCCCAATTGCCTCAGGAAAAAAAAAAAAGAGAGAGAGAGAATTGTCCCTTGGTCTGGAGCGGATAGTTTTGCGGGGAGTCCAGGATGCTAGGTTCAGAACATGAGGGACCTCAGACAGATGGGGGTGGGACAGTAAGTATCGGATGCAATACCCAGGGTCACACAGATAGGAGGCATCTGCCACAGGGTTTGGGCCAGGGCCGTGTGCTCTGGCACAGTGCCAGCGGGACAAGGTGGGGAGCCCCGCACCCAAACCCTCCTGCGCTGGGCACTCCAGCGGATGCCCTCAGATGCAGGGCCCTGACTCTTAGGCCAGAGGCAACCATGGCGGCAGCTCAGGGCCGAGGGGGAAGAGGAGTGTTCTGGTCAGCAGGGGGACTTGGCCACGAGAAGTCATCTTGCTCCAAAGAGGGGCAGAGACATCCCCGTAACCAGGGCGCCCTCAGCGGTGGGCATTCAGGGCCCAAGCTGGGGGAGTGGGATTCCTTGGAGCAGGATTCCACATAAAGTTGGGTGGGGGCGGGGAGGGGAGGCTAGCCCGGCCTCTGAGACCCAGGTCTGGAACCGAGGATCATGGAAGAGGGGAACGCTGACGCTCCCCAAGTCACTGATTACTAATAATTCTGTCAGTGATGTTCCTAGTGATTGTGGTCCTGATGGTGGAGAGGATGAGGATGATGGGTGATGAAGGCGATAACAGTGACAGTGATGGTGAGGATGGGGATGAGGTGATAACAGTAATAGTGACAGTGACGATGATGGGGGTGAAAATGACGATAAAGGTCATAACAGTGACGGTGACGATGGTGAGAATGGTGATGATGGGGTGATAAAGGTCAGCGACAACGACAATAATGACGACGATGCCCACGGTGAGAACGGGACCAAAGCCGATGGCCCCGATGGTCACGATGACGGGTTAGATAATAACATGACATGACGGAGAGGATCCGGCCGTCGGGGCTGTTTCATTCTCCTCCCGGCTGTCTGACGTGACTCGCGTTTCCTTCCAGATGGTTGAAATCCTCTTCCACTGTGCGGACCGAGCTTTGAAAAAATGCCCGGACCAGGGCAAGATCCAGGTGATGGAGCAGCATTTTCAGGTAGGCGGGAGCGGCTTTCCCTGCCGTCGGGCCTCTGCCCAGGGACGGGGGGAGCGGGTTTTCAGTACGAATGATTTGGGTGGCAGCTCTTTCACCTTCCAAAATCTTTTTTAAATATAAATTCTCCTGTTTTGAAATATTAGCAGAATATCCCGGGCTGTTGACGCTGGCTTAGGGAGGAGTTGGTGAGGCCTCGGAAGCTTTGTAGGCAGGAGGGGCAGGAGGTCCGGCCAGGGAGGGGCAGGCTGGGAAGCTCGGGGCCTCACGGTTCAGCCGCTGGGGGCAGCGAGTTCCCAAGATTCCCTTTTTGCTAAGAGCAGAGAACGGGGGTTTCCAGGAGGCTGGAGCACTGTGGGCTCTGGAGGCAGAGCTATGCTGGGAATTGTACTTGATGTTCTAGAGAGCTCATAAAGAACTTGTGGGGGAAAACCCAGTTTAGAGGCAGGAGGATCTTAACCCCCCGGAAGCTGGCACGTGCCACCGTTGCTGCCGACCCCGGGCACCTCGCGTGGCTCGGGTCCTCACCCCGAGTCGCGGACAGTTTCCCCAAGGAGAGGAGGGTGGGGGCAGCGGGATCCCAGGCTGCGCTTCCCTGCAGCTGTGTGAGCCCTCGTCAGTCTGGGGGAGGAAGGGAATGGGGCCAGCATCCGAGGCCTGGTGGCCCCCGTTAGGTACAGGCCGGCTGGAGGGGACGCCAGGCTGCTGGCTCTCCTGTCGGGGCCAGTCATGTCTGGCTGCTGCCACTGTGGGCGACCCTTCCAGCGGGCGTTTCCCTTGAGACCCCAATCTTAGGACCAGATAGAAAATCCAGGAGTGAAGGCAGGCAGGGAAAACCACAGAAAACGGGTCGGGAGGAATCACACAAATGGACACCCAGGGCCCAGCTTTCCCCTGGAAAAGCTCCCACAGAACAGCCGTGAGTCTGCTAGAAGTCGGTTACCTCCTCCTGGGGGTCCTCGGGGAATCCTATGAGCTCCTCTCCTCCTCACCCTGAATTCAGATCCTGCCTCAGACACTTCCCAGCTGGGAGACCCTGGGCACGCCCCTCCTTCTCCATGTGCCTCAGTTTCCTCATCTGTAAAGTGGGGATGATCACAGCACCCATCTCTCATTGTCAAAAACGAGGCAATAGCCTGCCATAGATGCTGAGTAAATGCTTGTTTCCTTCCTGTACGTGGCTGGGACGTGGCCAGGGTGTTTCTGGGAGGGAAGCCCTGCGAGCCTCGGGGCCTGAGATGCCGAGGAGGGGCCCTGCTTGCGGCTCAGATTCGGGGCTTCCTCCGTGTGCTCTCCCACGCTGGCCCTGCAGGTGGCGCTCCTCGCCTTGCGCTGGCCCTGCCTTGGCATGGCAGGCCTGGGGTGGGGGAGGGGCTTCTCCTAATCCTTCCCAGAACGCAGAGACTGAGAAGCCCTTTGCTGGGGCGCAGGGGCCTTGTCCGGCCTGAGACCGTCGCTGCTCAGAGAGCCCTAAAAGAGCTTGGGAGCTGGGCAGGGCCCTCTGGGAGCCGGGAAGCTCACCACCGGCCCCAGCTGCCCCGGCCGGCCGCATCCAGCTCCCGTCTGGCCCTCGGAATCTCAAGGGAGGCGGAGATGGTGGTGACATTCTAGGAGCCCTGGCGAGGGAGGGGGGAGGCAGGGGCTGTTCTTGGGGAATGGAGGGAGAGGCAGGAAGCGTCGGAGCCCGCCGAGACTGAACTGAGCCCCCCATCTCTAACCAGCCCCGGCGTCGGCCCTTGTTGGGATGATGACCCTTTTCTTCCTCTGGGTCGTGGGGGCTGCTCTCGGCAGGGCCACAGTCACAAACGATGCTGAGCCTCAAACCTGGAGAAAAGAAGCTGGGGGGCGGGGGGCTCCCGCTGCTCCGGCTGCAGCCTTGCTCCTTCTCAGGGCCCGGGGCGCTTCCGCTCCCTTCTGAAACCCCTTGATTTCCGGTCCCTCCGTGTTCTCCTTTTAAGCCCGGCTCGCTCTGTTCTAGAACCGTTCTCCTGCATTGTCGGGTGTTTGCAGATGGTAGGAGGAAGAGACTTTGTAAAAACATGTACAGTGGGTGCCAGGCTCCTGGGGTCTGCGGGCGGCCTGCCTGCTGGGGGGCAGCCCCTGCTGCCGGGGAGCTCGTGTTCTTTGGGGATGGGGGGCTCTGTGAGGAACAGGCTAGGGTGTGAGAGAGCAAAGGCAGGTTCAGGCTGCGGCCTCCAGGCTGAGGGGGTGGGGGTGGGCTTCCTGGAGAAGGTGGCGCTGAGCTTGAAGGAAGAGAAGGATCCCCAAAGACAGAGAGGAGGGAACAGACGCCAGATACAGAGAAGAGAGGGCTGAGACAAAGCCACAGGGCAGGGTTAGGGACTAGACGGAGGAGGAGGAGCAGGAGAGGAGGAAGAAGAGGAGGAGGAAGAGGAAGAAAAAAGGAGGAAATGAGAAAGACTCAACGGGTCACTCAGGTCATGGGAAGGCTCTGGGGCCTGGTGTTTAGCCAGTTGTTGGGAGCCCCAGAGAGGCGAGCGCCGCGTCCAGAAGTGAAGGCCGTGGGGGCAGGTGCCCCTTTCTGGGGGCTCAGTGAAGAAATCCAAGGGAGGAGAGAAGCTGGTCGTTCTCTGGAGTGAGGGCAGCACCAAGGAGACGTGGGCGTGTGTTTGGGCAGCACGGAGGGGCCCAAGGCGGAAGGGGAGAGGATGGCACATGGGGGCAAACCGGGCAAGCTGCTGAGAATGCTGCTGAAACCAGAGCCTGTCAGCGCCAGTGGGTGAAACAGTCACAAATTAAGGATATAAAATATACTGGGGTCTCTGGGGGCCGCTTTACAATTACTTCCCACTTAACACCTTCCTGGGAGAAATGTTCTTCGAAGGCTCCGTGCCGGCGGCAGGGCATGTGTGCTGGGCAGGCGGGCGCCAGAAAGGGACGAGGGTCCGGAGTGCCATCCAGAGAGCCAGCGGGTGCCGAAGGAGGGCGGGGCCTGCCTCCCTCCCACTCTCCTGGGCTCTCCCTGGGATGTGGTAAAGGTGGTTTCTGGGCCCCCGAAGCTTTCCAGAAGGTGCCGGCACTGACTGAGGAATGGCAGAAGGCAGGTTTGACCCGCAGCTTCCACCCACCTTGTCCACCCTGGATAAATGTGAAAGGAATAATGCTGGCTCTCCTCCAGAAACCTGGGCCGTCCCTACATCTGCCCAGCGCCTCCTGCCGGACCTGCCACCCCGGCTTCTCCCTTCGGCGGCCCCGCTGGCTCGGCCCGGGGGCTCTGGGCTCTGAGACCCCCACCCTCTGCTCGCCTTTCTGCTCCCCTCAGATAGCAGAGACCAGCTTCCCTTCTGTGTAAGCCTCGGGACAGCCCGGATTCTCTCGGAGCCGTTTCTCTTCCTCCAAGCCCTAGGTAACCGAGCAAAGTCTCCATAGTTACACCCGGGTGCTTAGCGTGTTTCTAATTATGTGAAGTTTGCTTTTGAAGCACGTGAGGAGACTCGCCGAGCATTATTGACCCAGGCGTGTTTCGGTGCCGAGGCTGCAGAGACAGGAAGTCGCAGCCCCCGGCCCAGGAGCTCACTTGGGCTTCCCTTTATTCGAACACTTGGTGATTTTGTTGGGGGGACCCAAGAGCTCCGCAGGGATGAGGATGCAGGGGCTGGGGTGAGGAATGGGGATCCCGGGGGGTCCTGGTTAGGGCCGGACGGGGGAGCTGAGGCCGAAGCCCCGGCAGAGCCAAGTCAGACCCAGAGGGACGCGGCATCTCGGGAGAAAGTGAGAGCTTTGGAGCAACAGGGGGCGCGCCAGGCCTTTTCAGAGTTTTTACGATGTCTTCTGTCCTGACTTCATCGCCTTTCCATCTTTCCTTCCTCCTCAGCGAGCTGTCCCATAGAACAAATAGTATTTTTTAAAAGACACACACAAAAAAAGCCCAGATTTTTGCACAAGTGATTGATCCAGTGAAAAGGTTTCCAATGGGAGTGTGTCTTAAGAGCGGTGGCCCCTTCCCCTGTACAGGGAGGGGGCGTCCCCCCATCTCCTCCGAGCCATCCCTTGGGTCTTTGTGATGGGGGGTTTGACGTCTCATGCGGCCGGCCTTCCTGTGGGGCTGCGGACTTCACTGCACCGCAGGTGCCCATCTTCCCTGCCCCATCCAGCGCCTGCTGCCTCGCTTACAGCCCAATGGTCCATCGTGTTCACGGGCCACAGTTTGTCCCCCTGTTGACAGACGTCCATTCGTTTCCAGTTCTTTGCCCTCCCGGCGCGTTGCTCCGAATGTCGCAGTGTGTGCCGGTGGTTGAGAGACAGCGGCCTGAGGTCAGCGTGGGCCCGGCCGACTCGTCCCTGTCCGTGTGCAGATGGAGCGCCGGCCCCAGCCGCTCTCCCTGTGCCCTCCCCCTGGATCCCGTCCCCATCTCTAGGAGGGAGCATCCACGGCTGCCTCTTGCCCGCTCGGAACAGCTTCGTGCCTCGGTTCCCTCCACAGTAGAAGTCTCTCTGCCACATGTCCGGCCCTTGGATGCAGAGCCTTCCTCATCCTGGGCACCTCGCCCCTCCCCATCTGCTACCAGGCTCTGTGGCCGGTACCTCCGGGGCATCTCCTGCATCCTTCCCCTTCTCTCAGAGGCAGCCGCCACTCACTTTGCCCCAGTCACCTCCCACCTGTGTCGAGCTGCTCTTGGGGGTCGAGTCCCCAGAACTCTGCGCCTTGGAATGGTCCCGGGCCTCCCCGACTCAGCTAATTCACCCTCCTCCTAAGTGACCCACAGAGGGGATCGGGGCAGATCTGGAACAAGGGATTGGGGCAGATCAAGAGCCAGGGATCGGGGCAGATCAAGAGCCAGGGATCGGGGCAGATCAGCCTCAAGATCCTGGGAGCGTTGCCAGCACATAGAGAGAATCAAGGCATTCCCTCCTCACCCTGAGAAGAGCCGGCCATAGTGACCCCCGGCCAGGGGAGCTCAGCAGTCTGTGTGTGTACAACATCCCTATATGCATACACTTGTACACACATGCACAGCGGTGCTTTGTGTGTGTGTGCACTATCCCTACATGTGCATGCACACGCTGGCACATACACACACACATGCTGGTGTACACACTTGCACACCCCTTTTCTGGCATTCCTTGTACTTGGCGCAGCAGGCCCTACCTGGCCCCTGTAACCACGGAGGCCTCTGTTCTGACCTCCCGGTGAAAGGACGTTCCCCGGGTTCTCTCCTCCCCCTCGGTGGCCATCAGGACGGAATCCTAGACATGGCATTGGGAGGGCCCTTGGTGGGCGGGGAATCCTGCCACCTCACTTGACAGTTGGGGAAACTGAGTTCCAGAAAAGGGAATTGGCTTGCCTGTGTGGGCCCTTACTGAGTCTCAGGCCAGGGTCCCATGCCCGGCTGCCTTCCAGCGCCTCCAGGTGGGGCTGGATGGTTCCCCGGCATTCCCAGAATGACCCCTCTCCTTCTGCATCCCTTTGTAACATAACAGAGGGTGGGGGCCTCCTCACAGGGTGCCCAACAATGCATCCACAGCAGGGCACCCCCATTCGGGCGGCGTTGGCAAGGGGAGACCCACCAGCTGGAGGCCTGGGGCTGGGGGCAGCTCCCTGGGACTCCCCGGTCTGGCAGCTCCGGGCCGTCTAATGCGCTCTCTCTGGTCCCTCCGCAGGACACGGTGCCCGTGGTCGTCGATTACTGCCTTCGGCTGCAGCGCAGGTGAGTCGGAGCCGCGGCTCATGAGTGTGAGTGTGTGTGAGAGTGTGTGTGTGTGAGTGTGTGTGTGTGTGTGTGCGTGTGTGTGAGAGTGTGTGTGTGTGTGCGCACATACCTGCTCTGCCTTTCGCTCAGGAGCCCCTGGTGGGCAAGGAAAGCCTTTGTCTTCATGGGGACACAAAAAGCAAGTCTTTCCAGATGCCCGTCTGTTGAAACTTTTGAATTAAATTCTTTACCTGAACCAGCCCCGGGACAGGGTAATGAGACATTTTGTTTTAAAGACGTGGCCTTTATTTTCATGATTTGGCCCAGGCCCAAATATTCCGTTCGGTCTGGTTCTCTTTTCGCCTCTGTCTGTGTCTCTCATTGTCTCTCTCTCTGTCTCTGTGTCTGTCTGTATCTCTCTCTGTCTTTGTGTATTTCCTACCTCCCTCTTCCTTCCTTCTCCCTCTCCGTTCCTCCTTCCTCCCTCGCTTTCTCCTTCCCTCTCCCTCCCTCCCTCCTTCCCTTCCTTCTCTGTCTTTTCTTCCTTTTTTAAGACAGTGCAGAGATCTCTCTGTTAAGGAGCCTTGGGGGCTGAACGTTGTTAGCTGGAAATGCCTCGGGGTTTTCTGCAGAGATTTTAATGATTTACCTTTTTAAAATAAGGAGCCCGGGCTCAGGGCCACAGAATTACACTAAGATCATCCCCGGCGCTCACCTGAGCCAGCGTCACATTCTGCAGGGTTTTCCGAAGCTCGGCGCTGGTCAGAGCAGCCCCTGCCCCCCAGGAGGCTACAAGCCGGGGGAAGCATTGCCGAGGCCCCTCACATTTGTGAGTCTGGCCCAGAGGCATCCGGACTCAGGCCCCACCATGGCCCCCACCCAGGGCTGCTCTTCTTGGCTCATCGTGGGGCCTCCCTGCTCCCTGAGGTGGGGGCGCGGGGCTCCGAGTCGGCCTCTTAATGAAGGGGAGATGGCTCTGTCGCCCTCATTCTCCAGGCTGATGATCGCTTCCTTTTCCCCATTATTTACCTTTGCATCCTCGGCTGAGCTCTCCGGTCATCAGGGCTTGTGTGAAATCCGCTTGGATGTGGAAGCTGATGTGAGGAATGGGAGGGCGAGGGGTTTGCTGGGGCCTGAGAGTGCGCCGGGGGAGCCACGAAGCGCCAGGCCCGGAATCCGGCCTCAGGGGCTTCCTAGCGGGTGACCCTGGCCCAGTCACATGCACTGATGGCCTCAGTTTCCTCCCCTGTCAAATGAGCTGGAGAAGGGAATGGCCCGCCGCTGCAGAACCTTTGCCAAGAACCCCAGAGGATGAGAGCAGCGGAAGGGCTTCTCGGGATAAAGGGGTCACACCCATCCCCAGACACTCGGGCGTCCCTGGCTGGTCACACTCCTGGGCTTCGAAGCGTGGTCAAGCTCCCCTGGTGGTGGTGGGGGCCCCCAGCCCTGTCTTCTGAACCCCTTTGCTCACCCTGCTCCTGGTGCCTGGAACACCCTCCCTGCCCTTCGGGGCCTAGTGAATCCTCCCTTGTTTTAAAAAGAAATTTTACGTGGATCTTTTGTCTAACGTCACTTATATCTCCTACGTCTCCCTCCTCCACCCGTTCCCATAAAATAATCCTATAGGTTCTATGGGATAGAACAAAGAATATTTTTAATAAGAAAAGGTGAAAAAAGAAGCAAGCAATATTCTGAAACAAGAAACAGTGTACAATGTGCTGCTCTTGTTCACTGCCTGCTCCTGGCAAGGATGATGGGGAGGAGGGTGACAGAGGAGGCCCATTTTTCAGCAGTTTTAGGGGTACAGTTTCTCAGCAGCTCTCGGGGTACAGCAGTGGGGGAAGGGGGCTTCTCAGCAGCTCTGGGGGTCTGGCTCGTTCTAAATGATTTAGGTTGTTGGGGTCACTGTGTACTCTCTTTCCTTTGCTCCGTTCCGCATCAGACCACTCAGATCTTTCCAGGCTTCTCGGCGTATGGATTACTGGCTCAGTGGCTGCCATCGTTGCCTCATTCTCCCATCACTGGGCACCTGCTCTGTTTCTAACCCTTTGTCATCCCCCAAAGCTGCTCCATTTTGTCCCTTGGGGCATCGGCCCCTAAATGGACTCTGAGCCAGAGGTTCTAGACCCTTTATTGACCTGATCTGTGTAATTCCACCTTTTTCTTCCTGATTCGCAGCTCCAGGGACCCCCCTGCCCCATCCCTGGCCATCTCTCGGCACTGACCCTTCTGTCTTTTGCCACCTTTGCCGGTTCGTTGGGTTGGAGGCGGCCCCTCTGGGTGGATTTGATTTTTCCTCCTCGTTCTCTGAAGTCGGCTTCAAGTGCTGGCTCTTCCTGGGCCTGCCATGGCGCGGGGCTGCCTCCGTGACCCACTTCTAGCCTCTGGCGGTTCCCTCCCCTCGTACCTTAGCCCCTTTCCGGAGTGCAGACCCCGAGACCCTGTGTCCTGTCCGACCTTGGCGGCTTCTCCAGGCTCAGTCCCCGACAGGACAATGACCAGCTGGCTTTGTGTGGAAGTCGCCTCCACTTGGCCATTTCCCTCTCAGTCCCTGCTTGTGTGAGCTTGTGTCTCCAGCAGAGATTAAGGAGGAGGAGGGGGCAGGGTCCCCTGGAAGGCAATCCCTGCCACTCCACTGGGCCGGGGTCTGCTGGTGGGGGCGCCCATCGGGGGGCAGGAGGGTCTGCTGCTGCCCTAGAGTCCTCTCGGCCAGTGGCCGTGGCCCAGGCTTGGAGATTAGGGTCTGAGGAGGGGGAAGGGTTAGCCCCCGAGCATTAAATTGTTGCTGTTTTCCAACACACTCGGAATGATGGGAAAAGGGGCCTCGGAATGACTTGGACTCCTTTTCCCTTTGTCCTTTCAGGACTCTCTTTCTCTTCCCACCACCGTGGGCCTTTGTTTCGCTTTCTGGGCCGCCCCGCGGCCCGTTTTCCGTCTCTCTCGCCTCCCTTCTCCCCCCTCCGCGGGGCTTTGTGCGCTGCCGAAGGGCATCATGAGCTTTCGCGGCTCATTGTTGTCACCACAGGCTTCCCAGCCCCAGAGCAAAGCAGCCCAGAACCCCCTTCCCTCATCCCCCTCGAGCGCCGCCGATGGGCCGAGAACCTTGTGATTAAAACTAAACGGCCGGGAGAGCTCGCCGCTGGCGGGAAGTGAAGGAGAAGGGGATTCCCAAGTTCTCTCAGGGCACCTTAGGAAGAGCGCGTGGATTCTTCTCCTGGGGACGGCGGCCTTGTCGTTATCCAGAATATTCAGAGGAACAGCATTGGATGGTGAAGGGGCGCCAGCCTTGGAGTCAGGAAAACTGGGCTCAAGGCCTGTCGCAGACCCTTTGTGACTGGGGGACCCCTGCCGCTCCCCAGGTGTTCTCCTGATGAGCCGATCCCAGCCTACCCTGGCAGAGAGAGGGTCTGTGATCACCCAGAAGCCCCTCCCCCAGAAATCACAGGCTCCCTCCGCTGGGGCACAGAGGGGCAAGCTCAGGGTTCCCCCGGGCCAGTGTGGGGAGGGAGGGCGTTGGAGGGAGGGACGAGGATGGTGCCGGGCCCGGAGAGTACGGGGCTTATCACACACCTGGAGCCACTGTCGGTGACCCCTGCTGAGCACAGGTGGGTTTCCCCTTTCGTTGTAGGGATCTCCTGTTTAGCCAAATGTACGACAAGTTCAGTGAGAATTCGGTGGCCAAAGGTGTCTTCCTGGAGTGCCTGGAGCCGTACATTCTGAGTGACCAGCTGGTGGGGATCACCGCCCAGGTGATGAAGGATCTGCTCATTCACTTCCAAGATAAAAAGCTGATGGAGAACGTGGAGGCGCTGATCGTGCACATGGACATCACCAGCCTGGACATCCAGCAGGTGAGGGACGATCGACACGGTCCAGCTATCTGGAAGGGAGGCTCCCTACTGTGTGACAGGCCCCCACTGTGTGACAGCTCCCTACTGTGTGACAGGCCCCCACTGTGTGACAGACCCCTACTGTGTGACAGGCCCCTACTGGGTGACAGCTCCCTATTATGTGACAGGCCCCTATGTGTGAGAGGCCCCTACTGTGTGACAGACCCCTACTGGGTGACAGGCCCCTACTGGGTGACAGCTCCCTACTGGGTGACAGCTCCCTATTGTGTGACAGGCCCCTATGTGTGAGAGGCCCCTATGTGTGAGAGGCCCCTACTGTGTGACAGGCTCCTACTGGGTGACAATCCTTACTGTGTGACAATCCCTATTGTGTGACAGGCCCCTACTGGGTGACAGGCCCCTACTGGGTGATAGACCCCTACTGGGTGACAGGCCCCTGCTGTGTGACAATCCCTACTGTGTGACAATCCCTACTGTGTGACAATCCCTATTGTGTGACAGGCCCCTACTGGGTGACAGGCCCCTACTGGGTGATAGACCCCTACTGTGTGACAGGCCCCTACATGTGGTTGGTTAGGGAGTGGGCTGTGGGGCCCGGGGTCTGAGGGTCCGGCCCGGGCCTCCCAGCATTGTCACGTATGGTCACCTGCTGATGGTAGCGGACATTTGGGGAGCGAGACGTGCCAGCCTGCCCTCCTGGGAGGGAGCTGCTGTTATGATCCCCATTTTATGAAGGGGGAAACAGAGGGTCTGAACTGGAGTTGAACTCGGGTCTCTGTGACTCCAGGCCGAGCTTTGTGCCCCGTGGCGCCTCCCAGTGGCCTCTAGCTACGCAGATGAGGAGGCAAGCTCCTTAAAGCTCTGTGTTAGGCCAGACCCCGGCCCCTGCTGTGTCTGGGCTCCAGCCCCTCCTCTAGCCTCAGCCCCCCATCTTCCTGCTGCGCCGCAGCCTGCTCCAGGGGCTGCCCCTCTGCGGGGGCCAGACGTCCAGCCCCTTCACCCGGGCCTCCATCCCCCCCTCAGTGCAGCGCGGCTCTCTTGGGGGGGGGGCCCTTCCTGCCTTCTTGTCTCGCCTGCGCTTGGCGCGGGTGCCCCAATGGCGTGGGCTGCCCCTCCAGAGCGCCCCCTGTGGGACGGCGCCACCTTCAGCGCCCTCTCAGAGCCCCTCCCCCTCCTCCAGGTGGTCCTCATGTGCTGGGAGAATCGTCTCTACGACGCCATGATCTACGTCTACAACAGCGGCATGAACGAGTTCATCAGCCCCATGGAGGTGAGTGGGGGCGCTCCCGGCTGCAGAGGAGAGGGCCTTTCCTGTCGTCCCCACATGTGTGACCCCCACATACGTGACCCCACATACCTGACCCCCATACGTGACCCCCACATGTGACCCCACATACGTGACCCCACATACCTGACTCCATACATGACCCCACATGTGACCCCGCATGCGTGTTCTCCATGGTGTAGAAGGGCGATGGGCGCCTGCTGGACGGCGCACGGAGGCTCACTGCAGCCTGGGCTTGACCCTGATGTCCCGGCCCCGGGCCTACCTCTCACGGGAGGTGGAACCCACCCTTAGCCTTTCCTTGTCAGGCCCCCGAAGGGCTCTGGGGGCCAGGTCTGGGGCACGGGGCAGGCCCGGCTGTCGCCCTGGCTGCTGGGACGGGGTCTGCCCTCACTTTCTGAGGCCCTTCTTCTCTTCCTTTTAAATGCAGAAGCTTTTCAAGGTCATTGCTCCTCCTCTGAGCGCAGGGAAGTCTCTGACAGGTGAGCAGCGAGCAGTGCGGGCTTGGGGGGCAACCTCCTTACCTGCGCCTGGAGCAGAAGGGCAGCCCGCGGGGAGGCCGAAGGCTGACCCCCCTGAGGTTCCCAGAACCCCAAAAGGAGGAGGAGGAGGAGGGGACCTGGGGGGCGCCCTACTGAGGGCCTGGGGTGCAGCAGCGGCGGCTTTTGAGGACGTGCCTTTGGCCCATAGGCAGCACCCATAGGAACGGGGGCTCCCCAAGGACCAGGATGTCCTGGGAGATAGAGGGCTAGGGGGGCACCCATAAGAAGGCTGAGTCAGAAATGCTACCACTGCCCCAGCTCGTGAGCGGGGAAATCAGGGGTCAGGGCCACTCGCCCCTCTCGGTCCCCAGCCGGTCCCCACCAAGAGCCTCCATTCACCCCACGGCCCATGTGGTCACCCGGCCCCCCACTGACACGCAGAGACCCGGGGAGGGGTCCTTTTCCCAGAAACCATCACTCCAAGGCCTCGATGCCCCCATCGGGGCCGACAGCCCAGGAAGTGCCAAGCAGTAAGCCGGGGCTCAGACACCCTGCCCGGCCCTTCCCCTGCCCCAGGCTGGCTGCCCGCTGGGCAGAGGGGCGGCCACTCCCAGGGTTTTCTTTCTGTTGCAGATGAGCAGGTCATCATGGGCAACAAGCTTCTCGTGTACATCAGGTGAGGGAGGGGGTCCCTGACTTCCCAGAAGGGGAGGACGCTGCCAGAACGCATCTCTAGGATGTGATTTATGGGGGATCTCCGAGGGAGGCCGGGGGTCGCCCCAGAGGCGCTCTCAGCCAGCCCGGCTGCCCTCCCTCCCCCCAGCCGCCATCCAGCCCCAGCACCCTCCTTGTAGGGCAAGATTGGTGGCCGGCCCTTCCAAGGGCTTGCTCCCCAGCCAGGGCCACCGAGAGCCTCCCATCGCCCGGCAAGCCGGGACCCACGTCACGGTCCTGCCTTCCTGGCAAGACCAGCCCTCCCAGAGCCGGACTCACCCAGGCAAGCTCAGAACCAGCCCTGTTGGGTCCAGGAGCCACCTGGTGTCCATGAGATTTCAGGGCAAGCCCCCTTCTCTTCCCCTCCCAAAGCAGAAAGAGATAAGGGGCCCAGTCCAAGAACGGCCCAAAGAGGCCCTGGAGGTGACCGAGGTCTGTGGCAGTGAAGGCCAGACCCGGGCCAGGCCCGAAGCGGCCTCCAGGGTTGGGCTGGGGCAGCGGCTCTGCGGGGTCCCCCAGACTTTGTCTTCCTCTGCAGCTGCTGCTTGGCGGGCCGGGCTTATCCCCTGGGGGACATCCCTGAAGACCTGGTGCCCTTGGTTAAAAACCAGGTAGGTGCCACTCCCCCCGCGATGGCTGGAGATCCGGGAGCCTCGGGGCCGTGGCCAGCGCCCGTCATGGGGCCCGGGGGGCTGCTGCCGGACGTCATGGGCACCCCCTCTCCGCCCGCAGGTCTTTGAGTTTCTGATCCGCCTGCACTCTGCGGAGGCCTCGTCGGAGGAGGAGATCTACCCCTATATCTGCACGCTGCTTCACTTCGATACCAGGGAGTTCCTGAACGTCCTGGCCCTGGTGAGTGGCCCTGGGACTGCTGTGGTTGGGGAACTGAGGCAGACGAGGGGCCAGTGCCTGGGGCTGGATCTGAACTCGAGGCCTTATAAGCAAACCCTCTGCCTGTCTCAAGTCTCCGCGTCGGCGTTCGCTACTATTGGGTGTCTGGCGCCCTCTGGGCCGTGAGCCCCCTACGGGCAGGAGCGCAGCCGGGTCAGCCTCCACAGCCGCCGGCCCGGGACTGCCCAGGCCACGGCCCCCGCTGGGCCCAGCGCTGCCAGGGGGAGGATGCCGGAAGCCAGGCCGTGGGCTTCATGAGGAGAGAGGCTGAGCCAGCTGTGCCAGGGGCAGGGGAGACACACCCCTGCCCATCCGCACCCCCCTCTCAGTCTGCACCGCCCATAGCACTCTCCCCAGAGAAGGCACAGAGAGCCTGGGGGGCAGCCTGAGGACGGGGGAGGAAGGTGCACTGCAGGCCCCTCCACAAAGGTGCCCAAGGGGTGCAGGGGCCCAGTCTCGCTGATGGAGGGGATCCCTCTTTGGGAGCACATAGTTCTGCTGGAGAGGAGAGAATCCTGGGGTTCTGGGAGCCTCTTCCTGGCCCCTCTCTATCACGGGCACTCAGGCCTGGGAGCGCGCCTCTAGAAGGAGCTGAGCTTGTTCCGAGGCTGCCAGCGGCCTCAGGGGAGACCATCAGGCCTAGAGTCACAAAGGCCCGAGTTCCAGCCTCCCGCCCTTCCTAGTTGGTGACCCTGAGCCCTTCAATCACTTCATGTCTGTCAGCCTCAGTTTCCTCAGCTGTAAAATGGGAATAATCATATCCTCTCCCTCCCAGAATGATCCTGAGAATAAAATGACGTAACATGGGTCTGACGCTTTGCAAACTTTAAACATATATCAAGGCCAGTTATTATTTTCTCACCATCATTAATAATGATAATTATTATAATAACGAAGGGCAGACAGAGCACACTGCGAACTGTACTCGAGGCGTCCCTCTCCTGTGGAGCCTCTCGCAGCTTCGGGAACGGCCGCGCGCCCCGGCCCACCTGGGCACCCCCCGCAGGCCGAGCCCTGCCCTCGTGCTCACGCCTTCGCCGCCAGCGCAAGCTGTTCCTCCCTCTGGCGAAAACCATTTTATAATTAGAGGAAACGTTGCCGGCAGATTATGTTCTCATGATGCTCCGTCATTTTGGTGACAGTTGTTCACCAGCACCAAAATATGTCATTATTTGTACCACAATATTCCCACTGTGAGACATTACCACTTAATGATGTTTATAGAAATCAGCTTTCAGGAGCCGTTTCAAAGCCATGAATGCCCGCTGCCAATGGGAAGGATGGGCAGAGGAAGCCACCTTCGTGTGCTGGGCAGCCCGTTCCTCCACGGATCCCGTTAGGACTTGGGGGGGCTTGTCCTTGGGGAGGGAGATGGGCAGCTAGGAGGGCTCTGCCTGTTTGCACCTGTGGAGGGGCAAGAATGGCAGCACCATCCAGTCCATCCCCCTGCTCCCAAGCGGGACAGCTTCTGGAACAACTCTCTCCTCCTCTGGAGACCTGATAAATCAGGAAATCCTCCTTGGTAACACTCTTAGATGGCCGCTTCCTCCATCAGTCCTCCTTCTGCCTTTTGGAGTAATTCCATTTCTCGCCAAGAGCGAGGCCTTCAGCCGCCTTTTTACCTGCACAGGTCCTTTATCTCAGAGCTAAAGCTTAGCCATCTTCAGGCGCCATGTCTGCCTTCTCAGGTGATTACGTTCACTCCCACCAAGGAGTTTAACTGGGGAGACCCTTGGGCAGTGGATACAGCCCCACTGCTGCTTGGGAGACCTGGACCAAGTAGACTGGGCCTTGCTAGAACTCCCCTGGCATGGTCCACCTCCTCACTCCGCCCACCTGCATGACCCCGCCTCCTCATCAATTATCTGCCTGGCTCACCTCCTCACCCCGCCCACCTGTCTGGCTCACCTCTTCACCACACCTACCTACCTGGCTCACCTCTTCACCCACCCACCTGGATGACCCTCCCCTGCCTCCTCATCCATCAGTACTGCAAGCCAGGTGCAGGTGATGTCTAAACACTCATGGAATCTTCTTGAGGGGCTTGTACAAGAATAAAGGATTTGGCAGGGGTTGAGAAGGGAGTCATGTTCTCGACAGAGAGAAGATTTTAAAAACTTGGACAGTTTCACCATGGCAACTTTGGGGAACATCTCCAATGTCACCTTTTCTTGGTTGTCATGGAAATCACAGAAGGCATTCTCCCTGACAATTAATGTGCTATATTTAATGGCCGTCATCATCCTTAGCTTGGGCTCCTGGATGCCGGCTGCGCGTGTGGCCCTCCCTTCCCTCCCCAGATCCTTCCTTCCAAATTGTACTCCTCTAATTCAGCTCATTTTCACAAACTTTTATCAATCCCCTACTTTGTGAAATACTCTGAGGATAAAGAGGTCCCCACTTCAGGGCGCTGACGTTCTGAGGTGGGCCGAGGGGTGCGGGAGAGGAAGGTGGTCCGGGATGTGTTTTTAATTGAATTCTCATTGAAAAATCTATCTATTTAATATATGATTTCACATCGGTACATGATATTTCATGTCATATATATTAGATATATGAAATCATGCAAAACAGATTTCTGCATTAGCCGTGTTCTTTAAAAGAAAAGAAAAGAAAAAACCATGTGTATTTATTAAACATTAAGTGCTTGCTATATATCAGGCACTGAGCTAAAATCTAAAGATCCAGAAAAAGACAAAAGCCAGATTCTGCCCTCAAAGGGTTCCCGTTCTAATTGGGAAGACGGTATGCAAAGAATTGGCCATCCAAGATAATGGGGAGAATGTTGTTGCTCCGTCACGTTCCACTTTCCGATTCCCCATTTGGAGCTTTCTTGGCAGAGGCACAGGAACGCTTCGCCATTTCCTTCTCCGGCTCATTTGACGGATGAGGAAACTGAGGCAGACAAGTGGATTTGCCCTGGAAGCGTCTGAGGCCGGTCCTCCCAAGTCCGGGGCTTTCTCCGCTGTGTCTCCCACAGAATAGACGGAAGCGATGTTGAAAGAGGGCTGCGGACACTGAAAGTTCAAGAGGGAGGGGATGGCGATACCGCCGTCGACACAGCTTTCCCATCCCTGTGAGGACCATTTTCTTACTCCTGCTTCCTTCTGTTTAACACTTTTCTCCACTCTCTTTTTATAGCTTTATTTACTAGGAAAAGTCCCAGAATTTCATGCAAAATTACATGCTCCAGACTTCCCCCCACCATATCAGTGGATGCTCATTAAGCCTGTTTACAAAGAGAAGCCTCATATAGGGATAATTATCTTGTCTGTGAACTTATTTGCCATTTATTTATAGTTATTCCGGGGAATAACGTGGGACTGCCTCGGAAATGTGTAATTAGTGATTTGTAACGGAGAGCGTTCTTTCTCCTTTGTAGACTTTTGAAGATTTTAAAAATGACAAGCAGGCCCTGGAATACCAGCAGCGGATCGTGGACATCTTGCTGAAGGCAAGTAGGGTTGGGGTGTTTCGGACGATGCTCGGGGCGAGGGTCGGAAGTCGGAGCTGGCGGTCGTCCCCTCACTCGGGTTTGCTCCGGAGGAAGCCGACGAGGCGCTTCCGTTATCCCTGACGATCCAGGCGCTTTGTGGTTGTCAAGGGTGACACCATCCTCCCGTTAACCAAGGCTGCGATGACGTGTGACAGTTGATTAGGAAGGAAAGGAGTTGATCATCTCCGTCTAAATCTGGCTGGATTTGGGGAAAAGCTATTTTGAGACCCGAGCTGTTGTTCTAGTCACCACACAGACAATTTCCTTTCTTTATCTGCCGGGTCCCGGCCAGGCCTTTGTTAATCCCTAGGAGCCGGCAGCCCTTGGCTAGAGTGAACTTCCCTCCATATCCAGAAGAGCCGGAGGTGGTTTTGTACACGGGGATTCAGATCTGGCCACACTAGCTAGGGGACCTGGACAGGTTACTTCATTTCTGTCCGCCTCAGTTTTCTCCTCTGTAAAGGAGGACTATAACAGCACTCACTTCGCAAAGTTGCTGTGAAGATCAAAAGAGATCGTATCGGTAGAACATTTTGTTCTAGTTGTTAGCTGTTATTGAGTAGCTGAGCCAGGAATCATCCGCCCATTCTTCAGAGAAGAAAACAGTCTTGAATTAAAGAATAGACCCAGATTCGTATACTAGGAAATGGCAGCGCCGGATTAGAATCCAGGCCCTGTGACCCTGGTGCTATTTCCCAAAGCCACGTCGTCGGTCCACAAGCATCATTAAGCTCCTGTGGTGTGGCCTATGCTGGGCCCCGGCAGTGCAGAAAAGGGTTGCCTCCCATTCATTTATACATAAGAACGGATGCGGAAATAACTACAAGGTCATTGGGAGGCAGGAAGAACTCGGCCGGAGGGAGCACAGGTTGGGGTGGCCTGGAAGACGCCGGCCTGAGAAAGGCCCGAGAGAGACGTGGCCGGTGGATTTGCACTTGAGCGTCAGAGCTTCGCCCCTTGTTTTGGGCAGAAATCTCTTGTGTGGAGTATATGAGATGGTACATGGTGGGCCTCCTGGCAAGCCTCTGCTCTGGGGGTGTTGAGGGCTGCTTCTTTCTTTTTTTTAGTTTACCTTCAGGGGCAAGGTGGTTGTTGGTTTTTGAATGTAGCCCGGGAGCTCTGCTGCCCGGAGTGACCTCTGAGCTCTCCCCGGTGCCTGGGGCTCAGTCAGGGCCATCTGGGGACGCCGTCCCGGGCTCCTCGCCGGAGTAAAGCGGCAGCATCTCCCAGGCCGGCTCGCCGCCGGTAGTTCTCCCCGGGGCACGCCATCATGGGAGCGCCACTGAGCGGGGGCTCTGGCTTCCCAGCATGGCGAGGAGTTCGCCCTGATTGGCCGTTCACGCTGACCTTTTTTCCAGCTAATCACGGTGTTTCAAACTCCAGCTGTCTCAGATCTGTGAGCTGAGTATCTCTGACTCGGGCTTAGCTGTATAATTGCCATCATTTTCCATCTCAGTCCTCGGTTTTCTGATGATTGTAATGCGTCCAGAGCCCAAGGCCACAAATGTCACCCGATCTGCCCAGAACCGATAAGGAAAAGGGCCCGGGGAAGGGCCCGGCTGCACAGACTCGGGGCTTCGTGTAAGACCAAGAAACTCTAGGAAGAGCTGAGCCCAGCTCTGGGTTAGATGTCCCAAAAGGGGCTGAATCATCTTCTCTGAGCACAACAGAGAGGTCAGGATAAACCTTGGCCACGAGCACCGGGGGCAGTCAGCTGACGCAGTGGCTAGAGCACCGGCTCTGGAGTCAGGAGGACCCGAGTTCAAATCCAGCCTCAGGCACTTGGCACTTACTGTCTGTATGACCCTGAGCAAGCTACTTAACCCCTATTGCCTTAGATGACCAAGATGAGAATCAATAAAATTTCATTGTTGTGATTTTCTTCAAGAAAAGGGACCTTTTTAAAATAAGGAATTTAGTAAAAAGGGGAGAACCTTCGAGTCTCTTCAAGATGTCGGTTGTTAATAGTTTTCCTGTGTCTGGAAGATCCTTGAGTTCAGATGAAAATGCCAGGAAGACTCTGGAACTCGGCCAGAGGCCTAGAACTGAGCCTGGAACCTAGGGTCCCTGGGATAGAGCTGGGAGGGAGCTCAGAGGCCTTTGTGTGCCAGAGAGGTCCGGGGACTGGCCCAGTTACCTGGGGAGGGAACAGCAGAGTCAGACTGACTCCCAAGTCTTGTCCCTCATCATTTGGACCCCAGGAGCCAAAGTATTAACCTTCCCAGCGATCCCAGGCCCTCTGGCTGGCAGGGACCGCACCTCGTGGTGAGAAAGCCAAGGTTTGGAGGCTGAGGGCCAAAAGGGACGTAGCTAGTTCGTGGTCAGGCCCAGCACCAAAGCATCCTGGGAGCTTTTCATTAAGTTGCCTTAATGGGCTAGAAAGGCAGGAGAGATGCTCAAGGGCTTCTCCCCCACGCCCAGCAGTGTCAAGCTTCCGTCGGGGAGTCACCAGCCACTTAATAAGGGAAGAAGCCATCAGACACCCCAGCCAGGAGCCGAGTTGGGACGAAGTTGGGGCTCTCCCCTCGATGCCCCTTGCTGAGAGACAAGGATACCGGTGGGAAAGGGGGGGGCTTTGAGTGGATGAGACATGGCGGCCCGCCCACATGACAATTGTAGCTGCCACCCGTGGGGGAGTCGGCCTGGGAAGGTGGCAAAGGCAGAGCACGGTGTGGGCCTCAGCCAGTTAGTGCACACAGCAGGGGGCCAGGGCTGCTCGTCCTGGGGTCCTTGTCCTGTCGCACGCTTGCTCGGGCTGGCTTCTCCAGGTCCCGGGATCCTGGACTGAAGCACTTGGCGGGTGCAGCCCTGCCCCCCGGGCCGCTCCTCGTGGTCAGCCGCGGACCCTCCGCGATGGGGACTGTGTCGGGCCGGCCACACCGGGGTCCTTTCCCTCCCCAGGTCATGGTGGAAAATTCCGATTTTACTCCTTCCCAAGTCGGCTGCCTCTTCACCTTCCTCGCCCGACAGCTCGCCAAGCCCGACAACACGCTCTTCGTGAACAGGACGCTTTTTGACCAGGTGCGTGAGTCTGCCGCGAGAGCGGCCGGCCCTGGCACGCCCCCCGCCCTTGGCCTTCAGGACTGCTCCGTGGGGCGGGACAAACAAGCCTGGGCCCCATCGATCAGGCCCAGAATTGGAAACGGGGCTTCTGGGAACGGGAGCCTTTCTGCCCGGCTGCCGTCCCATGATGCAGTGGTGTCGGCCCGAGCTTCTCAGGAGCCCCAAAAGGCCCAGTAAGCACAGTCTCCCTCGGGGAGAAAGGGGGGAAGAGGAGAGCAGTTGGGCAGCGTCCTGGGGGCCCCGAGCAGGCCGGGGAAGCCGTGATCCGGCGCTTTGCACGCTTCTCAGCGGCTCAGCGGGGAAGGAATCATGGCACCTGCCAGTTCCACTCTCGAAGCCCTCGCTCCTTTTAGTTCAGACGAGGCAGAAAGCTCTCGCTCGGCATGTTGCCAAACTGCAGGCCAAACACGGCTCAGGTACAAATTAAGCTGTCAGCACAAATCCGGCCTGCTCCGGCCTGACGGCCCCTCTCGGGATTTAGAGAGAGTCTGGGAGCCCGGGAGGGGGAGGGGCCGCGGCCGCTGCAGCCAAGGTCTCTCCTTTGGGCAGGTGCTCGAGTTCCTCTGCAGCCCCGACGATGACTCCCGACACTCGGAGAGGCAGCAGGTAGGCCCGGCCCCCCCCCCACCTTTCTCCCCCCTCCCCCCCCGGATGTCGGGGGAAGGTGGCGTTACCGAGACAGCCTGACCCTTGCGGGGGCGCTCAGAGGGGGGGTGGGCCCCGGGGGCTCACAGTGGGACCCCAGGTCAGCCCGGAATTTAAGAGACTGGGGTCGCTCTCTGGCCTTTTGGAAATGGGGGAGGGGGCGGCTGCGGCACCTGCCCAGCCAGCTGAAGTCCAGCAGTGAGAGGTGAGAGCCTCGCTCCGTGTCTGCCTCCCCGGGCTGTGGGCCGATGCTCCCAGCCCTTCCCCCTCCCCCCCTCTGGACCGGCAGACCCGTCCTCCCCTCGTGCTCCCTCCTTTGCCTTTCTGGTCAGATCTGTGGTTGCCTGTGGGGAGCTCCTCCCATGAGCACCATCAGTACAGCTTGTCTCATTCAGGGGAAGTGAACAGAATAGCTGGAGATGTGTGGCCCGCTGGGCCAGCTAACAGGCTGGGGGACGCGGGGGCCTCCGGGCCAAGCTCTCTGCAGCCCTGGGTGGAGACATGAGCCTGGAGGAGGGGGAGCCCCGGCACCTAGAGGAGTCTCAGGGGGCAGAGGCCGGAACTGGTGCCCAGAATCTTGGACAGCTCTGGGGGTCACCCCCCCAGGTAGGCAAGACAGCCGGCTCACTGTCCTCTGCAATGTCTCCAGGTCCTCCTCGAGTTGCTCCAGGCCGGAGGGATCGTGCAGTTTGAGGAGAGCCGGCTCATCCGGATGGCCGAGAGAGCCGAGTTGTGAGTCACGCCCCCGTGGCCTTAGCCCCCACAGACCCCCTTCCCTGGCAGCCTTAGGCTCCCATTCCCTGGCCTGAAGGCATCCTCTTGTATTCTTGGAAGAGGTGCTGGTTAAAGAGCAGGACAGCCCAAAGAACGCCCGTGGGCCTGGAGGCCCTTGCGCAGGAACGCCCGAGCAGCTGGAAGCTGCCGGCCTCCCCCATAGCCAGAGGGCCGAGGGCCCGGGCGCCTCTGCACAAGCCCAGGACTCAGCCTCCAGCTCGCAGGACGCCCCGCCCTTTCTTGGCCTTTGCCATGAATTCCATGGTCCCTCTCAGGAGCGACCCTGGGAGCTCCCAGTATGGAGACTCCCTTTGCTGAAATAACTGAGCAACTCATCCATAACTTGTGATCTTGGGGACCCACTTGAGCTCTGCCCAGGCTTCCATCTCCTTCTCCCTTCAACTCACTGTTGGCCATTTTGTCAGCACCCCGGGTCTCCGAGGCTGGCCCTGCACGCACAGGACCGTGCTGCTAACAAAGCAGAGCAAGGGGCAGGCCGTCGGCCTCCATTTCTGTCTGGCGCCCCTGCCTCCCAAAACAGGATCCCTGAGGGACCCGGATGCCTTAGCCGAGCTTGTCATGAGCCCTGCCCGGCTGCTCCCCCCACCCCGGGCCTCCCTCAAGGGGGCTCGAGCCAAGTGCTTGTTTTCTTGTCCTCAGCTACCAAATTTGTGAGTTTATGTATGAACGAGAGCACCAGTACGACAAGATCATTGACTGCTACCTCCGGGACCCCCTGAGAGAGGTGAGCTTTCTCCTCCCGGGAGAGCAGGACCCTCTCCCTCAGGCAGGACCCCCAGAGGCCTTGAACTGCTCCCAAAACATGTTTCCCATGTCCCACCTCTCCCGCCCTGCTTTGGGCCAGGGTCCCCTACCTGTTTGTACTGAAAGCCTCTCTGGCCGGCCCCGGGCCTGAGACTGCCCTGACCAAGGGGGCTGTTCCTGATATGGAGAGCAGGGGGGGCGGCCTGGAGGGAGGGCAAGGATGAGGAAGGAGGCTGGAGCAGGACCCAGATAATCCAGAAAAGAAGGGGAGTGGGGGCGCCCAGCAGTGGGGGACGTCGCGGTCAGGGCTGCCCTTCCAGAAACCCCTTTGGGCCTGGGGAGCTGAGAGCCTCAGCCCGGCCCCTCCTGCCTTTCAGGAAGAGGTGTTCAACTACGTCCACAACATCCTGTCCATTCCCGGGCACAGCCCCGAGGAGAAGCAGGCCGTGTGGCAGAAGGCCATGCAGCACATCGAGGTAAGGCCCCCGACCGGTCCGTTTGTTGTTGCTCTCGTTTGTGCCTCCCTCTGGGCTGCCCCGACACCCGCAGGCTTCTTTCCCAGCCCCCTTTGGGCCTCTGGACCACCTCTGATGGAGGTGGAGTCGCCCCCACCTGCCCCCACCCAAAGGGCCGAATCACTTCCTCCCCGTGGCCCTTGTTTTTGGGCCGTTTTTCTGACCTTACTGAGGAGTCACCAAGGCGGGCTTTCCCAGCATTCCCTGCCCCGGCCTGGGCCCCCGGGGGAGGGGGAGAGCTGGGTCCATGAGCTCCCTCAGAGAAGCCAGAAGTTCCCGGAACATGGCCGCTGGCAGTTTGTAGGGGGAGCAGCGGGGGGTCTGTTGGTGCCCGCTCTGGCCCCTGCTCGACACGTGCCGCCCGAGGCCGTTTCCAGAGGCTCCTCAGCGTCCCCCGCTCGGGGTCAGGCAGGGATGGCGAGAGAGGGGCCTGCCTGGGCACAGAGACTCCGGATATCAGCCCCCCCAGCCTCGGGCCGGGCTGCTCCCCCAAGAAAGGCTGTGTGCAGCGGCCGGAAAGCGGTGCCCTTTTTCCCCTTGAGTGCCCCCCCCCGCCCTCTGTCTCCCGGGGCACCCTCTGTGAGCCGCAGGCCCCGCTCTGCCCCACGGGCCGCCGGGAGGGGGCTGCAGCCTGGAGGGAAGGAGGGGCCTCTGTTTTATGCCTAAAATGACTCGAAATGAATTAATCACCAAGAAAACGGATTCCTCAGCAAAAAGCCGGTGCTGGAGAAGCAGGAATTGTTCTTGGGCGGCTGCTTATTTCTGCTCCCCGGCTCTTTTGTTTTCTCCTCCATCTGCACTTTTTTTCACCTTGGAGTTTCTTAATGTCATTTGATGCCGCGCGGATGATCAAGTCAGGGCTTTGTGCGGCTCCCCCTAGAGAGGGGAAGGACTTGGGCCCCCTCATTCAGGCTCCCATGTCCCAACGCTGGGCCGGATTTCTGCTCGGGGGCCGAGTATTCTCAGCAGAGCCAAAGCTTGAGCCCCTCCCCAGACCCCGGCACCTCCGCTTTCTTCCATGTCTCCGGCCGAGCCCATTTCTGGCCCGAGGGGTCTCTGACCGTCCCCTGACGTCAGCTCACAGAACGGTCAGATCACAGATTGTGACAGATTGTTTTCAGCCGGGAAATGTAAACATTACATTGAGCATTTTCTCTCTGTCCAGGAGCTCGTGGCTCTGAACCCCTGCAAAGCAGCCGAGCTGGTGGCCACCCATTTCTCTGGGCAGGTTGAGGCGGTCATCCAGAAACTCCAGGTGAGGACAAAGGCGCCTCGCTAGGAGCGAGTGGGGGGCGGGGGCTCCGGTCAGTCTGAGCGTTGCCATCTTGTCTGGGCTGTTGGTCCCCGCAGGCAGGGCCTTGGGCCCCACGGGCAGGTCTTGTTGGTCCCCGCGGGCAGGGCCATCCGACCCATCGGTCTCCACTGGCGGGCTTGATCCCCGTGGGCAGGGCTTTGGTCCCGTGGGCAGGGCCGTTGGTACGGCTTTCAGGGCCAATGACTACAGCTCTCCTTGAGGTAGTCGTGGGCCTCTCAGCCCGAAGAGAGGGGGGGATGCTCCTGGCGGGTAAAAAGATTTCACCAGATTCTCCTGGGGGAGGGAGGGCAGGGAGGCCCCTTCTACCTTCTCTCCAACCTTGCTCAGAGGGCTCGGGAGCCAGGGCCCAGGAGCTGGCCGGAGCCCCAGGGGACCCTCACAAGCCTGCCTGGGCGCCGGCCTCGGGGCGCGCCCTCTAGGAGCTTTCGCTGGCCGCTAACTGGGTTTTAATGCTCCTTGTTTGTTTCCCCCTCAGAACCCGTTTCTGCTCTTCCAGTTTCTGAGGAGCCTCCTTGACCCAAGGTGAGTGGGGGGGTTCCCTCAGACTGGGCCAGACCATCTCCCCCATCTCGGCCTTTGGGCACGTTTTGCCCTGGGGAGCCTGGCAGCCGTGTCCTGCAAAGGCCTGATTCAGCAGGGTGGCCGCCTGCCATAGAGTGCCCTCACCTCAGAGAGGGGCCCTGCCCCTGGCCGGGCACTGTGGGGCGGGGGGGACTGGTAGGAGGCAGGGTTCAAGTCCAGTTGGGTCCTGGCCAGCACTGTCTGAAGCGTCCCCAGCCTCCCCTGGGCCCTCTGAGCTCGCTCATCTCGATCCCCCACAAATGGCTGCGTTTCTGAGAGCCGGTTCTGACCGCCTGCTCCAGCCCATTTGTAAATGTCCTGGAGAGAGGAGCAGGGATGGAATCCTTCCCGGGCAGCGCCAGCTCCCTCCTCGGGGCCATCTGAGAGTTGGCGCGGAGTCGCCTGAATTGGAAAGTGACCTTTCCAGTGGGAAGGTCCCCAGGGACCTTTGTGGGGAGGGGGCCATCAGCGCCTCCCAGCCATCTCCCATCAGGTCACAGGCAGGCAGGGATCAGATGGGAGCTTCCGGAGATGCCCTTGCTTTGCTGTTACTTCCATTTAAACTGTGACTTAGGCAAGACAGGCTTTGTTCTTGGGTCCTAGGCCTGGCCAGGTCCCTGCTCCCCTGAAACCCACCTCCTGAGGACCCCCTGCACCTCCTCTTGGGCAGGGGGCCTTGGCGTAGCCAGCACTTGTGGGCAGGCTCCCGTGCCTCCTTTTGACCCCTTCCTCATGGATCTCCTCCGGATTGTGTCCCCAGATAATTGTGCCTGGAGGAGCCCAGCTGCCCCCAGACTTCCCTTCACCTCCATCCAGATCATTCCTCAGCCCTTCCACTGAGGATGCTCCCCCTCTCACCCCCTTCTGCCCACAGACCCGCTGAGAACTTTTCTGGGCTTGGGGCCGGCCTGGGGGTACCGGGGGGGGGCAGATCCAGGGTGGCAGAATCCTTGCGCTTTCCTGGTTTGCCCCAGTGGCCACCACCCACTTTGGGGGGCCAGGCTTTCGGCTTTGTTTTCTCAGTGTTTCCTTAAGGAACATCAGGAAGCAACTCTGAGGCTCTGATTGAATTCTCCCGCTGGTCTCTTGGGGGCCACAGCCAAGTTACCCCAATTATCCTGCTTAATGCAAAGAATTGAGCCGGAGAATTAATCGACCTACAGAGACTAGGGGGACAAATGCACACAGAAGGACTGGGAGGCTGAAGCTTCCCGAGCACCTTTCTTGCCTGATTAGAGATTCTAAAGGATTTGCATCCTCGGCCTTCTGTGGCTTGGGATGGCTCCTCCCCGAAGCAGCCCCCGAGGCCTGCTCGGCTCCCTTTGTGTGGCTCTGGGGTACAGAAGGACGGGGACAGGGGGCTGGGCCAGTGAAGGGCCGACGGCCACAGTCTCCTCCCACCACCACCACTGGAGCTCTAGCCTTTGGGGTGATGGGAGGGGGCTGCATTTCCAAGCCCTTTTCATTATGTTCAGATGAACAACGGGGAGGTGTCAGGAACGAGGGATTTGATGGAGGCAAATAGAGTTTCCAGAGGTTGATTCTACGCTGGCCTCCTGCAGAGTCCGCATTTGGGCTCCCAGGGTTTATTGGGAAGGCGCACTACAAGATGGGCCGCCTCGGTTTGGGAAACAGCCTGCTCTCCATCTGCGACTGAGCCGGCTTCTCTTCCAGCTGGGGAGCTCAGGACGCTGGGGACGCTTGGGACGCTTATTCTCTTTTGTGCCTTGTGGAATCGCGGGGCCAATGGCTAATTCCAGAGCTCTGGGCCTGGGGAGGAGAGGGGGTAGATAAGGCTGAGTCCTTCACTTTTGTGTTTGCTGTCTGGGGCCTGGGACTGTGATGATGGGGAGGAATCAAAGCAGCCTCCGCCCCTCGGTCTGCCCCGATTGCCTCTCAGGCCTTCCCGTGGGAATGGAGTCTGAGGCAGGCCCCGCCAGACCTTTTTGGGGGACGGCATCTACATTTCTGAGTGTGTGCCCCCAACCCGTGTATGCTCCCTTTGTGTACTGTGCTCTAAATCACATATGTTACAGACTTTTTGCAAAGAATAGAAATGAAGAGTTTGAGATGATGAGAGTCAGGAGGGACCCCTTGGAGTAGGAGGGTCGTGGGGGTCAGGAGGCTGCAAGTGCACAGTCAGACCTACTCCAAGGAAATCGCTCTGGTGGCTGGTGGGAATGGGTTGGCAAGGGGGATCGCCACCGTGAAGGACACGGGAGGGCCTACGGAACCGTGAGATGCTGGGGACCAGGTGCTTCCCAAGGCTCCTTCTGGCTCTGCCTTCTGGGATCCCGGCTCCCAGAGTGCTGGGGGGAAAGTGCTGCCCACAAGTAAGGTCCTCCTCACACCAGCCTGTCGCCTTCTTGGTCATTGACTGATCAGACCCCATTTTGTGGAGCTGCTCCCTCCTTGAAATGGCCTCGGGCCCTCAGCTCCTCTGCCCGACTCTGCCCTCCCCCCTTGTCTTTTCAACCTTACATCAGCTACCTCCCAAAACCCACTCTTCTCATCGTCTCGTCAAGGTGCCCTATTCCTTTCTCTGCAGGTCTCATCCCCTCTGGGCCTTCTCCTTCTAGGGCTTCTCTGCCAGTTCTTCCACACAGCCTCTCCCTTGGGGCTTCAGGGTTTCCTCAAGGTCTTTCGGCTCCTGGCGGGGCTCCACCATCCGTCGCCCCCTTCTCTTTTTTTTTTTTTTTAATTTTTATTTAATAATTACTTTATATTGACAGAATCCATGCCAGGGTAATTTTTTTTTTACAACATTATCCCTTGCACTCATTTCTGTTCCGATTTTTTCCCCCTCCCTCCCTCCACCCCCTCCCCTAGATGGCAAGCAGTCCTTTATATGTTAGATATGTTGCAGTATATCCTAGATACAATATATGTTTGCAGAACCGAACAGTTCTCTTGTTGCATAGGGAGAATTGGATTCAGAAGGTAGAAATAACCCGGGAACGTCGCCCCCTTCTCTTGCTCGTGACCAGCCTCTGGAGGGCCTGAGGGCTTCTGCAGCGCTTCACACGTTACCACAGGCCTGGTCAGAGGGGCTCGTGGTCTCCTACACACTCACACGGCCTACAGAAAGGGCTTTGCCACGTGAAAGCAGAGCTATCGTCATTATTAACAGGGCCCTCATCCTTTCCTTTCTTTCAACATCTTCCCTCTTTGGAGTGACCTTGAAACTCATTCCACCCTTTCCCACCACCTACTGTTTGCCGTGCCCAGCACTTTCCTCCCCTCTCCGTCATCCCATGTGGCCACTTTTTCATTGAATTCGCTAAACATAAAGGTCATTATTACTTGGTTTTGTAGAACCTTGTCAGGGTCTTGGCCAGATTTCCGTGCTCGGCCCTCTCCAAGAGGCCTTAAGTTCAGCCCTCTCCTTTGTGATAGCCTCGCCTGTCCCTACGTGAGCCCCAAAAGACAGCCCGAGATCCCACGATGCAACACTTTTGGTTCGCCTCCACCAGCTTCCCAAAGTGCTTCTCCAAAGACGATCTTCTTCCATTAATCGGGTCTCTCTTGTCCCATTTCCTCTGAATGTCAGGATGGCAGGTTTCATTTCCCCCCAGGTTTGTTTCAGCGTCTTAGACAAGCATCTCCTGGTTAGAAGCTAAATTTGCATTTGTTCAGTCTAACAATGTGTACGTTGAAGCCCCAGATGGAAGCACAATCCTTTCAAGGAAACCAGTTTTTTCTTATTTGTTTACCCTTTACTTACATGTATTCTTTTTTGTTCCCCGCCATACCAGGCCTTGATAAGCTTGATTTCAATCCTGTATCATCTTGCATGGCACTGGATTTAAATCTGCCCAGTGATGGTTATCTGAATAACACTTGGGCCCCAGATGGCTTTTGATGAATGGTTTTCTAATGTTTTTTTACATCATTTTAGGTCTTCCCAAAAAAATGGGTAGTTTGGTGAGTTTCAGTGGTTTTTTTTCCCAATACCCGGAAAGTCACAAAGACAGTCTGTTAAACACCTTTTGGAGTTACCTTTTTAAAATTCAGTTTCTTCACTACGTGTGCCCTGATTTTCCTCCCCCACCGAATGATAATTTTTAAAATACTGTTTAACAAATTCATCATCTCCTTCTGCATCTGGGAAGTCCCAGCTTGCTCCCTGCACTCCCCATCTAGGACATTGTGTCCCACCCTCATGCCTTTGCCTACGTCCTTCAGGCCTTCCTGAAGGCTCTACCTCTGCCTTTCTTCCAGGCCGGTCTTTTGCTCTAACCCTCCCTCCCTCCTCCCGCAGCATGCCCCAGTGGTTAGTATCTGTCCATCCCTGAAACTAGCCTGGTGCATTATGGGTATTTTGTACAGCCTTACAGTATAAAGTGTTGAATGAATGAAGCCGGGTCTCATTGGCGTGGGGAGATCCAACTACTTCCTCTGACTGTACGGTTTTCCTTCGACTCTTCATGGAGGGGCTGCCCAAAGGGCTGGGGGCCTTCCCGTTCTTGGGCTCATTTTTGCATTCTGAGCTAACCCTCCAGCTGTCCATTATCTCTCATTCCCGACATGTGGCTGGTTTGCCCCTTTCTCCGGCCTTGTCCGATACAGGGGAAAGTATGCTAGCTCTAGAACCTGGGCCCAAATCCTGACTTGGCTGCTTAAAACCTGGGCTGTTTCCCCACTCTGGACCTCAGTTTCCTCATTTGTAAAATGGGGGAATTACAGGATGAGGAGCCGTCACTAGTTGGCCATATAATGCACCTTCTCTGCGCGTTTCATGTCCCCAGCAGCCGTACGTCACGAGTCCTGCTGTTCTGTGATCTGGGGCCACAGATGTCCCTGGGACGTTATCGCTGTTCCAAAGGTGAGCCCGGCTTGGCCGGTCTCGTCCTCCCATCAGTCCTGGGCCCATCTCGTTGTCCAGTGATGGTCCCTCTCAAGCTGAGCAGACAGGACTGGCAGAGGAGGTCTCCGGGGGCACAGTGGGAGCTTGTCCTTCCCCGTATGGCTGCGCCGGTGGGCTCCAGGAGGCCTGCGTGCGCACGGGGACAAGCTTCCCCAGCGGAACGCCGCCCTCCGCTAGCGGGGCATCCATGGCGGAAGCTCACCTGGAGACCTGCCCAGCGTTTTCCTTATTCCCTGGTTGGAGGGCGGTGATTGAGCTCAGTCACAAAGACAAATGGTTCTTTCCATTCTTAATGTCATTAGCTCTTGTTGCTCTTCGCTTATGAAGTCCGTCCACACCTCTGCTGTGGGAGTAATTGGAGCCGGATAATTTCTTTTTCATGAGCACCAGGGGATAAATCACTTTGCTGAGGTGGTCAATTATACTAAGTCAAGAGAAGCAAAGGCTCCCCGGGCTCCTGGAGCAGACGGGGCGGGGAGCAGGCCTCCTGTTAGCTCCCGATTTCCCAGTGGGAGCCTGACAGTCAGGTGAAGGTTAGTGAGCGTGTTCGGGCCCCTGTGCCTTGTGGGAGTTTGGAAAGGATGATTGTGGCCACAGAAAGAAATCCTGGTCGATAGCCACACGGCAAAGTGAGGAGGGGTCCAGAAGCATCCGCTCTGGCTTTTTGTTCCAGCACCAGCCTACATCCAAAAGTAGCACAGTTCTAGGAGCATTTATTAGGCACCTGTTGTGTACCAGGCCCTTGAGCAAAGACAAAACGGACAAAAACAAAAAATGTCCTCAGGGACAAGGAATATTCTGCTGGAAAAAATAGAACACATTGAGAGAGAAATGTAAAACACATGCATTGGTGATGTGGGGAGGGGCTGCAGCCTGAGCTGAGAGAGGGCAGCTCCTCGCTACGGGTCATTATTCTGCACTTGGCACATGTGTCCCGGGCCCAGGAGACACCAGGGAAAACGAAAGAGGCCCTGCCCGCAGGGAGCCCCTGGGAGAGCACAGCCCATAAATAGCCAGCGTGGGCCCGAGCCCCTCTGCCCCGGAGCCGGCGTTCAGACCAGGAGGACGGAAGTGTGCTGAGGAGGACTGAGAACAAACGAGGAGCAGCTAAATCTGGGGGAGCTCGGGCAGAGAGAGGTCTGAGCATCCTGAGAATGTGGAGTCGGGCTCCGGTGTCTGACATGGCTGGACCAGCGTCCTGACAGAGACCGTGTTGTACGGGACGAACCGAAGAGCTGGACTGGACCGGGCTGGACCTCAGGGGGCTAGGGCTGAAAAGCCAAATTGGAGCAAGCTTGTGATGGACTGAACCATCCTCAGGACAAGAAGGCGCTCCCAGAGCTGATGGGCATCTGGCGGTGTCAGTGCCTGGGGCACCGGGCCCGGAAGCAAGAGGACCCTTTGCCCTTGGACCCTGTTTGCAAGCTGTATGATCCAGGGTGAGTCATCCGTAAATAAGCTGCAGAAGGCAATGGCCAATCCCTCCATATCCTTGCCAAGAAGACCCCAAAGAGGGTCACAGAGCTGGCCACGACTGACCTGACTTGGTAATGAGAAAAGTTGGGTAGATGGACGGGGCGAGGGAGGAGAGGGTCAGCTCAGGTCATATGGGAAAATGGCTTTGCCAGCGACGTGTCGGAGACATCCCACAACACCCATGTGCTGACCTGGGAGAGACAGGAGGAGGGTCCCAGCGAGGGCCACAGCTGGCCCCCACGCAGCTCACCCTGGGGCACAGGCCACCCAGTGAAGATTAGAATGGGGAAGGGGGGGGTTCTTTATGGGCATGTGGGGTGCTGGTCAGCAGAGACCGGGTGAGGTCAGGGTGACACTAACCAGAGAGGGAGAAGAGAAGGCGGCCTGGGACACAATCTCAAGGACCCTCTGCAGTCAGGGGGCAGCCCAGGAGCGGCAAGCGAGACGGAGGGACTGGGGGCAGCCTGATGCCCAGGGAGAGCACGGGGTCAGTGCGGGGTCCGAGGACAGCGCCTCCCTTTGGGAGTCACACAGAGGGAGTGTCAGGGAACACCGAGGCTGAAGCCAGCCGGTGCAAAGTTGGTGTAGACGGCTTCACAAGGAGTTTGGCTGAGACCGGGATCCCGGTCACCCGTCATCCAATCTAATACAGCTTTTGTCGGCCCTTCTCTGCCACTCGCAAGAGGAGTATCTTTTCAGGCCATTTTTAAGGGATTGGACCCAGGACCAGCTTGGGTTTTGTTTTTTATTAATTAGAACAAGATTACAAGCCTTGTGGTAACATTAACATGATTTTAAGTAAAAAACTAGAAAAGCAGCTTATGGTTTTCATGAAACGCTGACTTAGTGGAGCCTGCGGCAGTTTGGTTTTTTCCTCTGTGCCAGGAGCGTGTGTCTGAGCTCTTGCTCTGAATGGCGAGCATAAAGAAGGGTCGGGGCGTCCCTGATGCCCCAAGGGCAGAATCTCGGGGCCTGAGCCGAGACTGGCAGCAGAGGGAAGGAGGGCGGCCAAGAAGGGCCCAGTCACAGAAACCAGGTTCCAGTAGCTGGGAGCCTCTCCTCAGACACTTGACCCATGAGCGAGGGGCTGTGGGAAAAGCGACAAGTGTTGGTTGAGTGGTGGAGCCTGGCTGCGCCCGTCAGGACACTGGGCCTTTCTGGGCCTGTCTCCCTACAGCTGTGACCTGGGAAGTGGATGGATCGGGCTCGTTGAGAACCGCGAGGAGCAGACTATGAGCAGTTTTGTTTCAGTCCTCTCGTCCAACACCAACTGTTCATCCTGCAAATGCTCCCAGATCGAGGTGGGGGTCTGAGATCTTGTGCCGCTTTCCTTCAGAACCGGCCCAGAGCTGCCTCCTTTTTCAGGGAAACCCCAGGCAGGCGCCGTTGTCTCAGAGCGGCTCTGGCCGTCGGGACCTTCGCCCATGATTCTCGGAGTTATGGCGGAGGAAGCCCCTCCTCTGTGTAGTGAGGTCTTTATTCACATGGAGATTCCCTGAGGGACGGATGACACGGCTGTGAAGGGCCCTACTGTGCGCACGGGGCAGAAGCAGAGGCAGTTGGCCGGAGGGAAGCTGACCGGGCCCAGGGCTTGTCTCTCTCGCCTGTGGCTGTCTCAGGACCCCAGAGCTGGCTGAGACTGGAAGGGAAGAAGGCACGGGGCAGTTTTTGCGCTCCAGCGGAACTAGGGGCCACAAAATAATGGACAAATGGCCCACCGGGGGCGGGGTGATAGGGATGGGGAGCCAGCATGGCTTAGTGTGCTGGTGCCCACGACCGGGGAGGGCGGCCAGGTGGACATCCAGCAACGACACAGCTCACTTGCTGAAATACTTGGGACGAGCTTGTCTCAGGTTGTCGGCCGACGGACTCCCCACGAGCGAAGGCATTGAAATCCATCCGAGGGCTCAGAGGAGGCGTCTTCACGTTCCGGTTCTCCTATTACTTTGTCAGTAATATTTGGAAAGGGATCAAGAGCCAGGTCCGTCAGTGTCCGCACCGTCCTGCGTGTCAGATGTTCCAGGACTGCTTTGGTATCGACGGGGGCCCCGGGGACGGCAGGACCGGCACCAGGCCAGGGCCCCTCTCCTCGGCTCACCCTCAGGCAGAGAAAGCTGGGCTCTATGGCCCCGTGCTCGAGGGGAGCCCTCCTCTCCCCTCCACGCTGGCCCTGTGTGTCCCCCCTCGCAGGCCGTTCCCCGCGGCCTTCCTCTGCTGGGCCCAGGGCAGGGTCGGGGGGCACAGAGCACAGGAGGGGCAGATCACACACACACACACACACATTTGCACACATATCCACACTCATAATCAGTCACATACACACTTACTCCCAACACAGACAGCACGCTCATAGACACACTCACCCACAGATACACACTCACATTCTTGTACACATCCTCTCTCACACACACACAGCCCCCCCACCCCACCCCCCGGCACCTCCTCAGGGTGTGCGAGTGCCAGTCCTCCACTTCACATCAGGTGTTTCTTGTCCTGATTCGCATTATTGATGGCAATCATAGTTCACATAGAACTTGGACTTTTACCCCTTTTGATCCTCTCATCCTGTGGGAGGGATGGGGCAACTAGTACAACTTTTACAAATGAGGGAACTGAGGGAGACAAAGGTCAAGTGATTTGCTCAAGATCACACAGCTTGCAGGCGTTTGTGGATGAATTTGAACTCGAGTCTTTGTGACTCTGTCCTCCTGCCCTCCTAAATCACAGGCCTCGAACTTTAAAAAATCTGTCTTCTGGGATAGTTGGGCAGAAACCACTTTGAAAAGGGTAAAGTGTGCTGTTTAAAAGACATGACCTTGCTCTCTGGTCAAACCGAGGCAGCCGTGGTTTGGGCAGTCGGGGAAGGGCGTTGGGCCGCTCTCCACGATCCAGGGTCCCCCTTCCCACTGAGCGCTGGGCTTCGGGTTGTTCCTTCAGCTCTTGCCCATCCCCCCGTCGCAGTCCGTGCCGTCCCGCTGCAATGGTCCTGTGGCTCTTCTCTTTCCAGGGAAGGGGTTTCTGTGAACCAAGAGTCTCTGCACGCAGCCCCTTGCATCACGGAGCAGTTCATCGAGCTGCTGTGTCAGTATAACCCTCACCAAGTGATTGACACTCTGCAAGTCCTTGAGTCCTACCGGCTGGAAGAGACCATCCAGGTAAGGCGCCAGCACGGTCGATGGGCCGCGAGCTAAGACCTGGCCTGGTCCGGAGCCGAAAGCAGGACGCGGGGCCTCGTCCCTGAGCTAGAGCCGGAACCTCTCCTGGGGTCGCGGGGAGGTGCCCGGGAAGACTTCTCACTGTAGGTCTTTTAAGTCAAGGGCAAGAAAAAGATTCCCCGACTGTAGGAATGGGCTGCCGGCGGAGCCGAGCTCTCGTTTTCCAGCCTAATAACTTTCATTTCCTTTGGTGTTAAGAAGACATCCTCGACTTAAAAACAAAACTAAGGAAGTTTGAATCTTCCCTTTTTAGATTACCCAGAAGTACCAGCTTCTTGAAGTATGTGCCTACCTCTTAGAGAAGAAAGGAGACATTCATGGTGCTTTCTTAATAATGCTTGAGGTAAGCTGACATCCAGAGAGAGTGCAGCGTATTATATTTTAAAATGAGTTTCTCAAGCTGAGTGAAAGAGTCTCTGCCTCCGGCAGTCTTCCGCTGGCATCGGCTGTCATCTCAGCAGGGATAAGGTGCGGCCGCTTGGATTTGGAAGGAGGTGGATCCCAAGATCCCCTCCGGCCGTGGCATTGTCAGGCTAAGCAGAGAGCCTTACTTCTGAGATTTCAGGGGTCCGGGGTCTCGTCAGCTTGGCTCCCCCCTCCAGCAGCAGGGATTGGCCGTCCTCCAGTCCCTCGTAGGGGTCGCGCCTGAAACCGGCGTCACCCAGTGGCCGTTCTGACGGTGACCCCGTCTCCCCGTGGCTGCCAGGCTGGTCCTTGGGCAAGGAGGAGGCCGACAGTAAGAATCCTGTGCCCCGGATCTTCCTGTAGACTGTTTCGTGCCGTACCTCAGGTGCCAAAATGGCTCACAGTGCGACCCAAAGGCGTCAATTCAGATGCACATCCAGGAGGTCCGTACTCTTCTGCCACGTGCACTTGCCCAAGGTCACAATGATGGCTGGAGGCTCCATACGTGAGAATAAATGGGCAGTCAGCAGGTCCACCTGAGGAAGCCAAACGGCTCGCTTTTATTTCTCAAGAATAACACACACAGAGAGAGAAACAGAGACAGAGAGAGACACAGAGACAGAGAGAGACAAAGAAAAATTGCTTCCGTGTCATTGGGGAGGTGCCTTAACCTCAGAACTGTACTGAGCCAGATCACTTGGGACATTAAAAGGAAATGTAAGGAATTTACCGTTAAGTGAGCAGCATGAATGTAACGCCAGGGCTGATGGGGATGCAGAGATGGAGGCCTTCGTCACAGCCACCGATCCACAAGCTTCGCCAGCTGCCTGCCTTGTGCCAGCCAAGAAAACGAGCTCCCACCTTCCTTCTCTCCCTTTGTCTTTGCTCTCATTCTCCCAGAGATTCTCTTCTTCCTGAGCAGCCAAAGGGGTTGTTTTCCTTTCCTTGTGAGCCTCCAATATGATCAGGATCCCTCCTGTGTTCTCTTCCCCTCTGATGTTCCCTCCCATTTTGTGATGTATTCCCAAAGAAACAAACCCATGATTCACCTGTGCTTAGCGTGTCGGGAGATTTCATTCCCGATGTTTCAGGCCTGTTTTTTCATCATCACTTGTACTTGACTTAGGCTTTCCCCCTTGTCTCTTCATGTACATTCAGAAAAATCTCTGAGTGGCCCCTCCAAAATAGGGATTCTGAAGGAGCAATAAAGCAGATTCAGCTGTGTCCGGGGTTTGGAAGGTCACGGGGGTCAAAGAAAATGTCTTGTCCTTCACCTTGTGGATCCTGCGAGCCAGAAGTCTTGGTCACATCGATCTTTCTGACTTTTATCAGCCACATCTTGTGCCTGTTGTTCCTCTAAGCCCCCAGATTTGGGGGTGGGGGCACTTCTCTCTAGCCAGGCCCTCTAGAGCTCCTTACAGTGTATTTTTGAACCCAAGTGGAGTGCTTTGTGGAGTATTCCATTATCAGATTTCCCCCAGGTCTTGCCCATCAAGATCCTCTGGCATCCTGACCTTGTCCCCCAGCACGGCAGCTCTCCCTCCCCGCTGCGGTGCTGAAAACTTGGTTAGCACGCCTTCCGTGACTTTCTCTAAGTCACAAGCAAAGACAGGCTCGGCTCCTGGCGTTCTCCGCGGGGACCTTCTTCCACTGATGGCTGCTCTTGGGGTGCAGCCAGTCTGCCAGCTCTGCACTCACTTCACAGCACCGTCAGGAAGCCAACATCTGCCCGTCTTTTCCACAAGAACAGCGTGAGAGACTCTGCAAACTGCAGTTTAGGTCAGCTCTTATCTACAGCCTCCCTCTGGTTTACCGGGCTCAGAATCCCATCTCATGTTGGAAAAGCAAATGATCTTCAAAAACGGCAGCCTCCTTTACCCGACACGACCTGTCTTCCAGCAGCCATGCTGGCGCTTTGTGAAATCTGCTTCCTTTTCAAAACGTCCGCCGGCCATCCCCTTAACAGATGCCCCAGGGGCTCGCCCAGGACCGGGCCGACGCGCTCATGGCCCACATTCTCTGGGAGGTGTAAAACCTCCAGTTCTCCATGGTGGTTCAGAGGTCACCAACGGGCCCAGCCCAGACACCAGCCGGCCATATCGGGACAAGAAATGTAGTTCAGACCGCCTCATCTGTGTCCTCCAGGGCAGTTTATGTCCCTGTCGTCCCCTTCCCTAGACTAGGAGTCACACCCGGCCGCCATGTTTGCCGTATCCTTCACAGAGCAGAGGTTATTCTTCAGAGTTGAGCGGTTTGGCCGTCTCTTCATCATCTGCTACTTTCCCTCCTCCCTGTCCTGCCATCTTCTCCTTTCTGGAACCTTTTTTTTCTCCCAGTGAAATGCGCTTTTTGTTTGCTTTTTAAAAAGGTTAAAAAACCAGCCCCGTGTGTCAGTCGTAGGCACCAAGTCCAGGATACCCCTGAGTGTGTTTGCAAACTACCAGCAAATAGGATTGCCTTGTCCGGTGTTCATGAGATGTCTCCAGAGTAGATGGCATTTTCCACCGCAAATCTTTTGGGATTGTCTTGGATCGTTGTATCACTAAGTCGTTCACAGCTGATCATCCTGCAGGATCGTACTGTGTACGATGTTCTCCTGGTTCCGCTCACTTCACTTTGCATCACTTCGTGTCTTTTCTGATTTTTTTGAAAGTATCCGTTCCTCATTTCTTATAGCACGATAATGTTAGATCGCAGTCGTGTACCACAACTCGTTAGCCCTTTTTAAAGGGCCATACCTCACGCTGGTCTTATCGAGAGCTACAGAAGAGGGGAGCAGAGGCAGCCAGCTGAGGACACAGCCTAGATTTTGCTGACGCTTTTCCTTTTCTTAAGTCTCTTGGGACACGTCCTTTTCCTCCTCCTGCTCCTCACAGGTGGTTTCCCTTTGTACCTTCAGAATTCTGTTCTTGAGGAATTTGCCTCTCTCCATGGCTTGCTTCACCCCATAAAATTTTAGTTTAAAATGTCCTTGAACCTTTTGAGATCTGCTCTCCCATAATCCAAGTGCCTCCTGGACAAAGAGAGGCAGTGTTGGATAACGGGGGCCTGCAGTCAGAAGGTTCTGGGTGCAAATCCTGCCTCTGACTGATTGACCTTGGCAATCAGTTAGCATTCTGAGCTCCAGGCAAGCCTTAGTACAGCTCATTTATCTTGTAAGCCACATTCAGGCTGTGTCCTGCGCATAGAGCGCTCTCCCACTGATAAGTCCTGGATACTTTGCTCTCTGCCATCAGTGCCGTGACGGAACGGTCACCCCATCCTTTCTGCCCTAGCAGCCAGCTCTGGGACGCTCGGGAAATTCAGATCCAGAAGAGGAAATCCCCCTCTCTGCTGCTTCCCTGTTTTGAAGGATGAAAAGATCATTAAGGCAAGTCAGAAGTAGGCGAGCTGATCCGCTTTTGGCTGAAAGAGAATTCCAGCAGATGTCTGGCTAATGAGTCTCCTTCATCACCGCTCTGCCACGTACCCGTGCCAGGCTTCTGATCCGCTTCCCAAACCCAGCCTCTTCTTTGTTCTAGCCAGGCCGTCTGGGCCAGGCCACGCAGTACAGTGACCGCTCCCCCCTGTGCTTCTCCAGCACCCTCCAGGGGGCACAGTGCCCCCCCAGCCTCTTCCTTTTGGAGAAGAGATGCCCTTCCAGAGCCACGTGCCCGTCACGGGCACCATCCCTTCAGGTCTAGGATACCTCACTGTAGATTGGCAGATTGCTAGCACAGAGGTACTCGCTGTTTCTTGTGGACCCCAGCTCTATCAGAAGCCCCTCTTCCTCGGACCCCATCTTCTTCCCTTCCCCAAAGCCCTCGCCTTCTCTTGTCAGCAATGATAAAAGGTCTCTGGGCCCCCGAAGTCCCTGGTATGGTCTGTGGCCGTGCTTTCTAGACCCCTTTGGGCAGTGTTTTCTGTGCTGATGTGAATTAGCAGCCATCCGACATGACAGGTCTTGGAAGGGGCTCTGCCCCAGCCTGGCGCTACGCCCTGGAAGGGCGGCGACCGTCCCTTATTATCGGGAACTTCTTAGCGCCCGCTTCTGCTTCCCGCCTCTTCCTCTGGCCTTTTTCACTAAGTGGGCCTTCTAAACCCCTTATTTTGTTAAGTTACTATTTCTTTTGTTTTAATTATTTTTTTTTAAACTTTGAGTTCCAAATTCTCTCCTTCTTTTCTGCAAGGAGGATGATGGGAAGACCTATATAATCTGAAGCAAAGTCAAATGAGCAAAACCAGGAGCATCTTGTACAGTGACCACAATATTGTAATAATAAGCGGGCAAGACTTAGCTACTCTGATCAAGACAAAGATCCCAGACAGTTCTAAAGGACTCATGATGAAAAATGCTCTTCACTTCCAGAGAAAGAACTGATGAGCCTCGAGTGCAGATCAAAGCATTTTTCAAACTTTCTTTTTCTTGCTTTTTTTTTTTTGCTAACGTGGCTAATGTGGAAATGGTTTTCAGGACTTTCTATGCATAATGGGTTTCACATTGCTCGCCTTCTCCGTGGGTGGGGGTGGGGATGGGGAAGGGAGAATTTTGAAGTCAAACTAATTTTTTTTTTAATTTTTTAAAAAAAGGAATAAAGCGTTTGGGAGACGAGAAGTATGACTTATTTTCTTTATCCCCTAGAGACTACAAAGCAAGCTCCAGCAGTTTACAAAGGAAAGTGAAAGTAAGTTTTTGATCAGTGATTTTTGATGCGATAATTGCCACCTCGGTCTTAGATTACCTCAGCCCATTAACCCGTCCATCTTTCCATTTCCTCCCAGGATACCTTCTTGATTACCCTTTCATCCCTCTCTGATCTTTGACATAGCAGATAATAAGTTTCTTGAAGACAGGAACCATTTTGTTTCCTGGAGCACAGGAAATACTTGTGGAACAGGCCGTATCCCCGGTTGACCCACGAGATCACATCTGTTGCATTTATGAGCATCGCTTTCAGAGTAATCAGGGTTTAAACGCGAGCTCCACAAAAAATCAGACGTGGTCGATTGGTAGAAAACGGTGTACGAGCCGTTTTCCGCAGACGCCCCCCGACAGTTTGGAGAGAGACGCCAGCCACGTAGTTTGAGAAGTTCATGATGAGCAGTTACCCCATAACTATCATGTTCCTGTGTTTATCACGGTGGAGTGTGAACAGGCATCTCTAAGGGGTATCCATGGTGCAAGGCGACTGCTCTGTTAGCTAGATCAGGGCCTGGAGCTAGTGCCCCCTCCTCAAGGACCCACAGGGAGTTTGTGGCAGGAGGTGCAGTTGACTCCTCTGGGACCGGGCGTCAGGTGGCTCCAGCAGCAGATTCGCCTTTCCTTGTGTTCCTTGAAGCTGTATCTCCTGCTGGTAGAGAAGGTCCCCAGAAGCTTGTCCAGAAGCAAGGGGAGAGTTCCTCTGCCCAGTGGATCGCCCCCCACCTCCGTCCCCAGATAGATGAGGGTCTGCTCCCTCTGAGCCAGAACCCGGGCTCCAGCTGCAGTCTTCCGAAATGGCGGGCAGCCTTTGCATGGAATGTCGTTAAGTCGGTTCTGTTCTCTCATTATTCCCTGACCTTCCCGTCATTTACCCACCTTGTGCCCGAGGGTCCCAGTTCATAGACATCAGTGTCATTTCCTCCGGTGGGGGGAGGCAGGAGGGCGACCTTGCCGTAAGATGCCCGTCTTTTCTGTCCAATCCAGACTCGAGAGAGAGCCCCTCCCTTAAGGCCGTGGAGGAGATCTTGGTGGAGACCATCGCCCTCTGCCAGAGGAATTCCCAGAGCCTGAACCAGCCCCAGCGAGAGGTGAGCGGAGGCCTCGCGTCTCCAGCGCTGCCGCGGGCTTTCCAGGTTTGGGAAGGGGAATTAATTCTTTTTCCATTGCCCTCCTGGCCACCTGAGTCTAATTAAATTGGATTTTAATCACTGTTGAGTGCTCCCGGGAGGAAGGGAGGCCTGACATTATTACCCAGAGTGCTCGGCCTCCTTGTTCTCGCAGAAGCCTTCGCGGCCCCGTGCTGTCCTCCCTGCTGACGAGGGAAGCAGACCCCCTCGCCCTGGACCGCCTGTTTGGGTTTCCCATCCAGGGAGGGCTTGGAGATATCGGTGCCCGGGGTGGCAGTGAGGCCATCCCGAGGGTTTGTGGGAGCCTTGGCTCAGGCGGGGCTTCCCAGAAGGAAATGGGGTAAAGAAGCGCCTCCTGTGTGGGCATGGCAGAAGTGCAGCTTGCCCAGGGACGAGGAGGCACTTTCCCATGCGGCCGCGTGCTTGGGGCTTGGTGCAGCCCTGCCAGGGGCTTAGGTGCGGGGCCCCCCACTCCCGGCCCCTGCCAACCACTCTGGCTGCCGACTAGCCCGGGGGCCGAGCCTGGCCCCACCCCCATCAAAAAGGAACTGAAAGCTCGTGCCTTGGCCCAGGCCCCCCAAAGCTGGAGGCACTGACTCCTTCTACAATAGGGGAGGTTGCCCTGGATTCCAGGTCGTCAGCAAGAGCACCTCTGTGCTGGCCGGCCCTGCCCTGAGCATCCCCTCCTCGGTGCTTCCGCTTCAGCCTCGCTAGAGCCCACCAGGAGGTGTCTGTGGCTCCTTGTTCCACCACATCTGGGGCTGGGGGTGGGGGTCTGAGTGTGAAAGCAAGAACTCTCACCCTTAGAAACGTCCCTCGGGTTTCATCCCGCCAGCTTTCAGGTTATTTTACCCCAAAAGGGGAAGCAATCAGATGGTGGCTTTCTAATGTCTCGTTTAACAATCTAGAATCTATATGCTATATGATATAATACAAAACAAAATATAATATAATATAACATAATATATAACATAACATAAACCATGACACGGCCGAGCGTTGCTAGCTGGGTTTGTTAGGAAAACGACCCTGTGACCCTGGGATGTCTCTTCGGGGTTTTGGGGGTGATCGTGATCCTCCTGCTGAGCAGCACGGGGCTTCACTGCCCTGCTTGGGTTCTCCTGCAGGCTCTCTGGTTTCCCCTCTTGGAGGCGATGATGGCCCCTCAGAAGCTGTCCAGCTCCTGCGCTCCCCCTCGCCTGGCAGAACGTAAGCGTGGGGACCCCCGCCGTGGTTTGGGCCCAACTCCCCCATTGTCCCGTTGTCTGCTCCCGTGTGCCCCCGGCTGGGCAGCGTCGTGTCTCCCTGAGCTACATCCGTGTCCGGCCCCAGAGAGGAGCCGCTCTCTCGGCGTCCGGCTAGTGGGGAAGCCGCCAGGTCCCCATGCTGATGGCCCTTCTCTGTTCCTTGCAGCCTTGAAGTCTCTGACCATGCAGGTGCTGAACAGCATGGCGGCCTTCATCGCTCTGCCGTCCATCTTGCAGCGAATCCTGCAGGTGAGCGCCGGGGAAGCCCCCCAGAATCCCCAGGCCGGCAGGTCAGACGTGGTCCCCAGTACCGGAGGTTTGCGTCCTCCCCCAGTCCTCGTCAGGCTGGGTGAAGGCCTTCCTCCGGCCTTGGGCCTGATCCCACTGTGCACGACTTAACTAAGGGGCAGGGTCTCGCTCTTTCACTTAAAAAAAATCTGTTAAAACAAATAAGCACAAAACCACGCTAATAGCTGATGATTCTGCTTGGGAGGAAGCAGCAAAGTGGGAAAACAAGAAGAGTCTGGCCGGCCAGAAGCCCCCCGAGAAGGACCCCAGAAAGGAGGAGTTAGGGTCACGGGAGGGCCACGCCCACATGCACGCCCAGGGGGTCCAGGGACCTGACGTTGGGGGGGTTGGGTGAGAGAGTCATGGGGGTCCCCACGTTGGCAGATCTGTGCCGTTAGGAGGCAGATGTGATGGGAAGGAGGCTGCACTTGGGAAGGCACCTTTCCTCCGGGGTCAGGGAGAGGCCGGGCTGGGGCTCCTGGAGGTGAGAAGGGAGGCAGAGGCTGGGGAGGGGGACAGGGGGAGGTACTTAGGATGGCCCCAGGCGATGCCCAGCCACCCTCCGAGGGGACCAGAGCGGGACAAAGACCGGCATGTTCCCTGGGGTTCTGTGGTGCCCAACGGTAGATGGGGGCAGGCTGAGGGCCTGGCTCAGCAGGACGTCAGAGGGACAGCGGGTCCTGATGCCACAGGAGGTCACTGTCCTGGTTCTGGTCTTCACCAGCAGTTCAGCCCTGAGACCCTCGGCCCCGGCCCAGGGGAGACCCTCGGCCCTGGTTCTGGGAGACCCTCAGCCCTGGCTCAGCAGCTTGGAGAGAGCAGGGAGAGCTCCCCTCTCCCGCTGCGAGCCAGACACCAACACCAGAAGCTTGGACAGAGCCCCCTGTGCCCCAGGGACAGAGCCAGACCTTAAAAGTCACAAAATGGGGGGAAGGGGGAGAAGAAAGAAAGAAGAGGAGCAAGAATCAGAATAGAGCCTCAACTATCAGAAACTGACACGGTGACAGGGAGACAAGACGCCAACGCGGACGGACAGAACGGCCACAGGAAACCTCAGGGGGCATGAATGGGCCTCCAGCCCAAAGAGGCTCCTCAGGAGCACTCACGAAGGACTTAAAGGGCAACCAAGGGAAAGAAACCAGAGAAATGCAAAAGGGAGGCCCCAGCTTGGAAAGGGAAGGACAGGAAGGAAGAAAACCATCCCCCAGAAAGACAATTGGCCAAAGGGAAAAAAAAATCCACCCAAGAAATCAGCACCTTGAAAAGTAGAATCATCGAATGGAAAAAGTGGGTTTCAGTCCTTCATGGCCACGTCCGGCTCTCTGTCACCCGGGCGGGCCTCTCTTGGTAGAGACCTGCTCAGGGTCACCCAGCTACAACATGCCTGAGGCTGGATTTGAATTCAGGTTTTCGGACTCGCCGCCCGGCTTTGGCAAGCTCCTCTCCACAGGCCTTTGGTGCGCCGGGGACCCTCGGGATCCTCGGCCGTCTTAGGGCAAGACTCGGTGTCCACTGCACTGGAAGCCATCCATAATTGATCCGCTGTCCCAGCAGGAGGCGCTTTTCCTGATGTTGCCTTTGAATTATGGATGCGGGAGTGGAAAGTCCTGACAGAGAGAGCGACCTCCCAGAGTCCCAGAGTTAGCCTTGGAGACACTCTTTTCTGCAGGCCCCAAGTGCGCGCTGCCTCAAGGACTCCGGGTTTCCCAGATTCCGGCCTGTGGCCGAGGCGTTGCCAGAAGGCCAGAGTTCTTTGTACAGGCCTTAAGGGGGCACACGGGCCCCAAGGAGGGGGCTTCTCCAGAGCAGGGACCGAGACTTGACCTGGAGAAGCTGGGGGACCTCTCCCCCCCCAGCCACGTTCTCTTTTGGGCGAGCTTCCCAGCTCTCCCTTCTGCACCAGCTGGCCAGGACAGGCCCCAGATCTTCCCCTCCCCCGGCACTGGGTCACCTCCCGGCTATGGCAGGTCCCCCCGGCAGGATGGGGGCAGTAACCATAAATAGTCACTGATAACTTTTGTTTTTCTGTCCCCACATTTCCCAGTCTCCTCCCCCTCTCCTTCCCAGAGAACCGTCCCTTATAACCATGAACAAAAAGTTGGAGGAAAAAACAGTTCAGCAAAAGTACCCAGCATCTTAAAAACAAAAAAACTGAGCGTCCCAGGCAGGGTCCTGCACCCAAGGGGCCCCCCCCACCCCAGGAAAGGGGGTCTTTATTGGCCCTTCTCTGTGAGTGAAGTTTGAGAAAGCCGCCCACCTCGGCGAGGAGCCGGAGACCCCAGGAAGAGGCGGAGGCTTGTATTCAGACAGGATCGGCCCATTTGACTGGTTCTGTTTGTTACAAGGGAGGCCTCCCATTGGGCTGCGGGGAGGCAGCGGGAACTCTCGAGATAGCTTCAACTGGAAAGGTTGTCCCTAGGGGGAAAATCTCATGTGACCTGCAGAAGGTGAGAGGAGGGATGGACCGACAAGAGAAGAATTCCCAGAATCTTGTTCTTTCTTTCTTACCAAGTAACATGTTTTGGGTTTGGTTTTTGTTTGTTCTGCAAGGAATTCAGTGTTAAGTGACTTGGCCAGGGTCACACGGTAGCAGGTAGCAAGTTGTGAGGCTTTGAACTCAGGACAGTATCCGCTGGGCCTCCCACGTCCCCAAAACGAGCCTTTTTCATAAAGTTTTTGAGAATATGCAAACTCACTTTGCTTCCCTCTTTGGATACTTTTTCTGCAGGATCCAGTTTATGGAAGAGGAAAACTTGGCGAGATCCAAGGACTGATCCTGGGAATGCTGGACACCTTTAACTACGAACAAGTAACGTTCCCTATTTCTGAGTTTCCGCGCCCCTCCCATGCTAGAAACAACCTCAGCTGCCTGGGTGTTTTAAGGAGAGCTGCCCCTGGGGGGTTGTCATGTAGGATGAAAAGGAGGGGGGGGGGGGAGGAGGTCATTCTCGTTAATCTGCCGGGGTCTGCTTTTTCACATTGTTTACATGTATTAAGTGGTTAGCCCAGTGACCCCAAAGTAAAAGCAAAGCTTGCTAAGTTGTGCTCCTTCCCAGCCCGGTGGTGCTCCCTTCCCAGCCCGGGTGGTGCTCCCTTCCCAGCCCTTGTGGTGCTCCCTTCCCAGCCCATTTGGTGCTCCCTTCCCAGCCCTTGTGGTGCTCCCTTCCCAGCCCGGGTGGTGCTCCCTTCCCAGCCCGGGTGGTGCTCCCTTCCCAGCCCGGGTGGTGCTCCCTTCCCAGCCTATGTGGTGAGCCCGGTGCCCGGCACGGCAGACAGACTGGATGGGCGGCTGAGCCGTGGTTTCAGATCTCTAGTGAAAGCGACAGAGAGATGTTCTCCATTTAAGAAGTCAGAATTATGTCTCCTCAGAAATTAAAGACAAACCGAGCTGGCGCTCTGGAAGCTTTGTCCGGAAGGTCACTCGGGTCTTAGGTCAGCTTCTCAGGAAGCCCCAGACTGGGCAGCTCTGTCTGCTCTGAAGTAAAGAACCGTTTCTAGTGACTGGATCCGAGACTTTGCTGATGCCCTCTGGCAATGAGAGCCAGTGCCTTAGGGAGTTTGCTGGGCAATGGTGGCGGTGCCCCGGGCCCTTTAGTAAGCAGAAGTGATGCTGCCCTGGGCATTTAGTGGGCAATGGTAGCAATGCCCTGGGCATTTTTGTTGGTATGGTGGCAGTGTCCTGGACAAGTTAATAGGCAACGGAGGCAGTACTTTAGGGAGTTTTCTTGGCCAACATTTAGTTGGGCACTTTAGTAGGCAATAGTGACAGTGCTTTGACCATTTTAATGAGCAATAGTGGCAGTGTCCTGGGTACTTTACTGAGCAAAGGTGATGCTGTCCTGGGCACGTTAGTGGGCAATGGTGACAATGCCCTGGACATATTGGTGGGTAATGGTGGCAGTGCTTTGGGCACTTTAGTGGGCAGTAGCGATGCCATAAGCACTTTGGTAAGTGATGATGGCAGTGTCCTGGCCATTTTAGTGGGCAAGGGTGGCAGTGCCCTGGACATGTTAGTGGGCAATGGTGGCAGTGCCCCAGGCACTTCAGATATCCCATTTACCTAAGACCTAAAAAAGGACAAGGCCCCCAGGCTTCCCAGAGGCTGCTCTCTAAGGCCCCAAGCTGCCAAATAGACCTTGGTGGAGTGAGTAACTCAGAACCATGAAATCCCCAGGTGGTATCTCCTTCACCCAAAAAAATTAGTCCCTCAGTTCCCCCATTTCTTGTTCAGTCATTTCAGGTGGGTCCGATTCCTTGGGACCCCATTTGTGGCTCTCTTGGCAAAGATGCTAGAGTGGTATTGACCATTTCTTTCTTCAGCTCATTTTACAAATGAGGAAACTGAGGCAGACAGCTTTGAGTGACTTGTCCAGGTCACCATACGAGAGGCAGGAGGGCGAGGGGTCCAGGATCATGCTGGGGTGCTGATGAATGGGGGACCCCTAACAAAAAGGGAGAGTTTGGGAGTGGAATCAGTTTGGGGGAAAGATGATGTTCTCATGTGTGATATTGAGGACTTGTTATGGCCTGCGGGCAGTGGGTGACTCAAGACTGACAGGGAGAAAGCACATCTGGGGTTCATCTTCCTGTCGATGATGTCCCCACGGAAGGCTCAGGTCATTATGGGGAACATCAGTCCTTAACCCACTAGTATAAAGGATACACAAGCGGGGGGGCAGAGGCAGCTACATGAAGAACCCATGGGGACACTAGGGGTACCTGTGGGGGTGAGGTGAGGTGTTTCCTGGCCCAGGTCCAGGTGAGGCAGGTGAGGCTGGCTCAGTCGGCCCCTGAGAACAAGGAAGGGGATGTGCTCGACGGCACCTTCTTCTGAAAGTCCCTTAGGACAGTGACGGAGCCGGGCCGCCTTCCGGACCGTGGTCGTCGTTATGCCCGCTGTCTCCTTCCTCGTCCCCTGGGGCCCGGCCCTCGCCGGCCCAGCACTCGCCCTCTTCCCAGCTTGTGGGGAGGAAGGGGCCGGCCCCTCGTCTGCTCCCTTGGGTGAGCCGTTCTTTCTCGTCCTTCCCAGACTCTCCTGGAGACCACCACCAGCCTCCTCAACCACGACCTGCACTGGTCCCTCTGTAACCTGCGGGCCTCGGTCACCAGGGGGCTGAACCCGAAGCAGGATTACTGCTGCATCTGCCTGCAGCAGTACCGGCGGCGCCAGGAGGTGGCCGACGACATCGTCGTCTTCAGGTACGCCCCGGGCTGGTGGGCCGCAGACCCCACCCCCAGGGGCACGCGGGCCCCCCAACGGGCCTGGACCCCGGGAGGCCGAGCCGAGGGCCTGCCCCGAGACCGCGTTTGCCTCGACCCGGCTCAGGGCCCGTTGTCTCGGCCTCCGGCCCTGAGGGATGCGGGGGGACGTCAGGTCGGGGGCTTTGTGGGGCGGGGTCCAAAGTGGCCGACCGGTGCCTCCGTCCTGCAGCTGCGGCCACCTCTACCACTCCTTGTGCCTGCTGAACAAAGAGTGTGCCGTGGGCACGGGGAGCCAGGCCCGCTGGACGTGCTACAGATGCAATTCAAGCAACAAGGCAGGGAAGCTCAGCGAAAAGGCATCCGAAGTGAAGAAGGGGCAGCTCGCCCAGGCCCAGGTAAGAGCCCCCACCATGGGGGACCGTGAGGGGGCCGTAGAGGCCAGAGGCCACCTGCTTCCTGGGCCGGGGATGGGACCCGAGGCCCAAAGACTCGTGGGGACCCTCAGCTGCCAGATGTGGCCGACCCCCCAGGAGGACACGCCCTGGTCAGTCATCACGGCCGGGGTCACCGCCTTTGCACACACAAGTCCTCCCTGGCCTGGACCTGAGCTCCTGCTCTTTCTTCTTTCCCTTGCCCTCCCTCCTACTGACCCTGGCCTGGTCACCCAGCTTCCCCTGAGGCCCTGGGCCACGGGCTTCTCTGGCCGACCCCTGCAGCAGCACTGCGGCCTGTGGACCCCGAACTCTAGGCCTGAAGCCAGGGGACAGAAGCTGCCAGGAGCTTGCCTTCTCCTGAGGCCTGTGGGGCCCTTCCCTCTGCCCCCTCCCTCGGCCCCCACCTCTGCTTTCATCTACTGCTCTCGGCAGGAGCAGGGTGGTTGCCCCCGGGGATGGGGCCCAGGCCCAGCCCCGCTCAGCCACACCGGCTCCCTCACTGCGGCCTTCCGCTCCATTTACCAGCTGGTGCTCACAGCGCTCCTCCCAGACCCGGCCAAACGGTCTTCCGGTCACAGGCCATCGATGGTCCTCCCACTGCCCGGGGCTGGGGACCAGGAGGGGGGTCACGCTGCTGGCAGTGACAGGGCTGGGACCGGAACCCAGGATACTGGCGCCCAGCGCCAAGCGGGCATTCCGCCTTTGTCACGTGCGTCGAATTCATCGTCATAGCGAGGACGGACGCTGGGAGGGCGTTTTATGCAGCCGTCACATGCAGGGTTTCCTGTGATCCTCCTGCTCCCCCAGCCAAGTTTCCTCCCCTTACTAACAGCAGCAAATCGTGGCCTTGTTGGCTCTCCCTTTAAGGAGAAATCCATTCTCTGCATGAGAATAAAGCAAACTGATTGCCCCCCCCCCCCATCTCTGCATTTGGCAAAGTGAGAGAGCCGAGTATCTCGGTCAAAACCATTGGACTTTGCTGAGGAGGTGGCTGCCCACCTGACCCGGGACGCCCCTGCTGGCGTTAAGTGCAGGCATTAAGCAACCGCGTCTTCTCAGCATCCGGCAGATCCGCTCCGATCAGTCCCGAGAGCGTAGTCTGCAGCCCCCTCCCCCAGAGGCGCCGGGAGAGAGCGTGTAAGAGAAGAACTAAGGGAAGGGATCCCCCCCCCCCCAACAGCAAAGGCCGGTTTGATTTTCCCATTTGTACCCAAGATTTTCCATTGGAAAAAAATCCCCATTTTTCTTCATGGATATATTTTGAAAATTTTATTCATTAGGAACGATTTAGCTCCTCAAAGTAATTATTTATTCAGTAGGTGATATTTTATTTATATTCAGCAGTCATCATTTTCTGTTAGCGAGCCGTGGTACATCGCTCGTTTGTTTGTTTTTTTTATTTCCTGTTCTGGCTAATTTATGGTTTTATCTTCTGTTTATGTAGCCAAGTAGGGAGGCTGGTGCGGTGCCTGTTTGGGGGGATCTTTCTGCTTTAATAATAGATACTCCCCATTATAAATACATCAGCCGGGACAGTAAATGGGGAGAAGCGAGATCTCGGTGCTGGAACTAGTAAAATTTCATTTTCAGAAATACAGAGCACCTTCCCTCGGCTCTGTCTGCAGAAGGGAAAGGGCCTTTTCGGGCCCTCTGTCCTGCCTGGAGGCGCCTGGTAGCGATGGATGGAGAGGAGGCCCAGGCAGCGCACCCCGCTGAGCCCAGGTTCTGGTCCTCCTGGGAGAGGAAGCCACAGAACCCACCCGGCGCCCTGCGCTCCCAGAAATGGGGCTGAGACATCCATCCATTTCAGCCTGAGTACGCAGGAAGCGCCTGGTGCTTCTTTGGGCCATTCTTTAGTGAGTTCCGGGCTCGAGGCTCCCTTACAAAGACTTGCCTTTGACCCAGTGAGATGGCCGGGAACTGGGCCGGCCTCGCCTTGAAGTCCGAGTGGAGCCGGGCGCTGCCCTCCCCCCGGCGCTCCAGGAGCCCTTCCTGGCCTCTCGGCTCAGACCGCGCGGGGACGGCAAGCTGGGCCCAGACCTGGAAGGCAGAGCGGGAATGAGGCCGGCGGCCTGGCAGGGTTCTGGATTTGGATCCCCCTGCTGGCACTCACTGCCTTGCATGGGCCTCCTCCTTTTCTCTGGCTGTAAAAGGCAGGGGTGGGACGGGAAGCCCCTTCCAGCCGGAGACTCTTTGAATGACCCTCAGCCCCAGTTCCTGCCCAGAGAAGGATGGACTCCGGCCAGAAGGACACAGGATTTCCGGCTGTGGCCACGCCCAGAGCAGTTTGTCCCTCTAAGTCCTTGCTGAGTAGGGAAGAGGGAAAGAAAATGGATCTCAGTGGATAGAATTTGTCTCAGTGACCCCAAGCTTCTTCCTGCAACAAAGGCCCCTCTTCTTAACTCCGCTGCTCTTTTGATGGTTTTCGTGTGGCAAAGAGTCACAGAATCTCTTGGTCTCTGAGGAACTCCGGTGGAATATCAGCCGAAGGGCTGTGGGAGGCACGTGGCCGGCATAGTAAGCAGCCCGTGCCGTGACACAGGCACAAGACCCGCGGAGGCTGCGGCAGAGAGGGCCCGGCTCAGGGACCTGGGGCGAGAGGAGGAGGCGGCCCCGGCCGTGGGAAGCCCCACTGTGCGCTAAAAGCCCCCCTCCCTCAAGGCGCCAAATATATGCAGCAAGTTCTATGCAAGATAAAGCGGAAATGATGGACGGTCATTAGTGAGGATGGATTGGGATGATTTGCAAAGCTCGGTCCCTGGCACATTTGCCCACTCGGCTCTCGCCGCCGTGATTATCTGGAGGTGTTTCCTGGCGGAATCCCAGCAAGTGCAAATCGGGTTCTTGTGGGGAGGCCCGAGGCCCCGGCCTGCTCGAGTCTCCGGCGCAGCCTCTTGGGACGGTTCCCTGGGACCTCCGTCGTCCAGCCGCGCATCCATCTTGAGACTGTCAGTTTGGGGGCACCTGCCAAGAGACACGGAGCTCCCTCTGCCACCTGGAGACCCTTGGCCCTCAGGGACAGTCTGGGCAGGTGGGAGTTTGAGGTGTGGGTCCTGGGTGGCGTTCTAAAAACTAAATAATGACCCTTATTCTTAAAATTCCCCAGAATTCAATAGTCCAAATGTGCTGGATGTGAATAATGAGCAGCTTTCCAAGCAGAGCCTATCAGAGGACGATCGAGGGCAGGGGCCGGGGGCTGGCGTCACTGCCGGATTCCCAGCCCGACTGCCTGCGGAACTTTGGGCCTCATTTCCTTAAGACCTGGAGATGAGTGAGGGAGTGCTCCCATCTGCCTCTCTGTGCAAACTCAGCATTTCCAGACAAAACCACGCCCTGCCTTCCCAGCAGACCCCACTGGAGCCTAAACACCCCCAGGGTGGCCCCCACCCGGCCCCACACAAGACCTGGGTGCAAGGGAGACTTTCCAATCTCCCGCCCGCCAGCCCCCTCTCCCATCGTTTCTGTGGACGGCTCACAGGCCCCACCTTGACCTCTATGTCCACGGCCGCTCCCCTCGTCTTCCCGTCCCTCCCCGGTGCCCGGTGCGTCGTACCCATTTACTAAGCATTTGTAGAAATGGATTGGTTTGAATGACTATTGAGGTCATAAGTCATAAGCGAGTTCCTGGGTGACGCGGTTACGCAGAGAACTGTTTTATTTACTATGAGCCCCTCAGCTGGGGCCGACACTGCGTGGTCAAGAGTCCCGGAAGGAGGTCCGGGGGGAGAGGGCTTCCTGCGAGAAGCGCATCTGACGGAAGGACTGGGCCCAGGAAGAGTCTGCACCAAACACATGAAGAAGCACGATGTAAGGGCCCCCAGCCCTGCCCCCCTGGCTCCCACCCCCCTGGGCAGAATAAGACAGAACAGACGCCTTTGGGGGATGGCAGAGGGACCCCCCTGCCCGCCCTTCCTTACCCTTCCTGAAACACCAGCCTTCTCCCGGTAATGCTTCGTGGCCACATGACGTAGCCTTCCTGCTTCCAGAGGGGGACGGGAGAGACACAGGCTCAGGAAGCGCGCCCTCCGTGCCAGCCAAGGTCCCAACTCCCTCCCAGCCGCCCTCCCAGGGAGGCGGGGTGGGGGGCGACAGGCCGTCTCCTGTCGGAGAGCAGGATTCTCCGGGGTTAATCCTCCTCGGAGCGTGGAGAGCCGCAGGGGAGGTAGCGGGCCCAAGCTTGGATCCCCTGGGGCCTGAGCCCGGCCTGGCTGTGCCTGCAGCTGAAGAGAATGGCCTCCTGCAAACAAAGACCTTGGTCACTGCAACTGTTGCCAGACCCTTTCCCTTCCCTTCTCCCATCCTGGATTTGTGAGATTTATCTTTTTAATTTAAATGCCAGATGTTTATATTTATCCCTGTGAAATTTCTGGTTTTTTCTCTGGGCCCAGCACTCTATCCTGACAGGGTCATTTTTAATCCTGATTTCAGCAAACATTTGTTGGGCTCCTGCCCCTCCCCAGGTCCTGGAGCCGCAAAGAGAGAACTAAGTCTGTCTCCGTGACCAGGAGCTTCCATTGTCCTGCAGGGTGCAGGCTGTAAAGAGGCAAGCAGATCTAGGCCGTAGTCTGAGAGCCAGGGGGCCAGAGCAGCCCTGCAGGAAGCAGAGCTTGACCAGAGCCTGCGACAGGAGGAGCTGGGCCAGGTGTCAGGGGGCAGCGTGTGCTGGAACCGAGAGTCGGGAAATGGGTCTGAAAGGGACTTTTAGGAAGGGCTAAATGTGGCCACTGGCACCCAGTAGGCTCGGGTTTATTGGAGTTGATCACAAGAGCTGACAGTTGCACAGAGCTTTGATTTACTGAGAGCTACTCATAGAGTCCCTTCCTTGGTCCTCACACAGCTCTTATGCCCATTTTACAGATGAGGGAGCTAAGGTTGAAAAACCTAGTAAGAACCGGAAGCAGGACTTAAACCCTGTGCAGCACTCTCCCCACTGGACAATGGGGAGTCATGGAAGATCGTAGAGTATGGGCTTGGAGAAGGAGGGGAATCTCTTGTAGAAATACCCATTCAACAGCTGGGGAAGCAGATCAGAGAGGCTGATCAGGAGGTGATTGAGGAAGATACTATGGAAGGAGAGCAGCAGCAGAACTCAGTTTTTCCCTCTGTGACGGGACTTTCCCTTTAGTGCAATGTTCTCTGAAACCTTGGTGAGCACCTTCCGGGCCCCTCTGGCCGTCTGTGATCAGATTATGCGAAGGATCCGGGAGAAGAGGTGAAGAAAGGGCCTCCCCCGCTCTGGACGGGGCAGGAGCCACGGGCCCCGGGCATCAGGGCCCTGTCAGACCTGCTCCCTGAGGATGCTGAACTCTGTGTCTCAGTTATGAGAGAAGCCCCCTCCTCGCCTTGGGAAAGTGGGTCTGTCTGGAAAGGGGCTGATCGGAAAAGCAGCCCCCACACGTGGAGATTACGTCTTCCTCGTGGGCCAGGCCCGCTCAGCCCCCGGCTCCTCCCCTGAAACCCTTTGGAGTCCGACGCTCCCGGGTTCGCTCCTTCCCTGGTGTCTCTGGGCTCTCCAGCTCCGCAGGCCCCCCCAAAACACATGGAGGATCCGGGAAGGCCCGTCCCCTCTCAGTCACTCCTGTTCTCCCCAAATTCCTGGGGTTTTAGTCATAGAAAGCTGAAGCAAACTGAAAATGTCCTTGGTTTTCACAGGTGAAAGTGTCTCCTTCCTGCCCGTCGCCCCGAGGAGACGCTGCTGCGAAGAAGGTAGGCTCCCTCCGCATCCTCCCCGGTCCCAGGCTCGGCTCCCCGGGAAATCTTGTGTCAGGCGAGCGCCCGAGCCCTCGGCAGGCCGAGGCTCCCCGGGCGCCTTTGCCCTCATCGGAAGCCAGGGCCGAGCGTGGTTGGGGCGACGGCCTCCTCCGGGTGTCCTGCCAGGCCCCTGTGGCAGCGTTTACAGAAACGGCCCGGAGTGGGTCTTGCCTCCCCAGCCTAGACGTCTGCAGGGGTTCCCCTGTGCCACGGGGCCCCCAGACCGCACCTCATGTCGCTGCCCCTCACCCTCTGGGCTGGGCTGCCTCTGTCCCCGGCCTGGTGTCCGTGTTAGGGCTTCCTGTGGGACCGCCAGCTTCGGGACGCTGGGTCCGGGCTGCCAGAGGGCCGGCCTCTCCCACCCGCTCCCACCTGCCCTCTGGGTTTCCGTGCTATTTCCTCCCCAGTTTCATGCTTCCCCATGACAGATGCCTGCTGCTGGTTTGCCTGGGAGGCGCCGTGCCCGGGTCTGGGGCCTGTCCTCGGGGAGCTTACATTCCCGGGGGGCGGGGGGGGAGGGGGGAGGTACAGTATGTGCGCAGAAAAGTAGAATCAGAGCAGTTCCTAAGGAAAAGTTCCTCATTGGGAGCGACCGGGTCAGGCTCCCAGGGGAGCTGGGAGAGATCGGGGTGACTATGGCCAAGGGAGGTCGGGGACAGGCACAAGTGGCCGGCCATGTGCACTGGAAAGGGGGAAGAAGGGAAATCAGAATGGCCGGGGAAGGGAAGGAGAAGGTAGCAGAGCCTTAGGAAGCCCTTGCAGTCACTCCGATGAGATGTGATTCCGGTCGGCCTTAGCCTAGGGGGCCTGGGAGCAGAAGGAAAGGGTGGGTGTGAGATGGGGGGCAGAGGCAGGATCCGTGAGATCCGGCAACTGATGGGATATGAAGGGGGGAGGAAAGAGAAGGAGAGAGAGAGAGGGAAGGGGGGGGAAGGACAGGGAGGGAGGGAAGGAGGGAGGGAGGAGGAAAGAGAATAAGAAAAAGAGGGAGAGGCAGAGAGAGAATGAATGAGGGGAAGGTCAGTAAGGATTCCATGACTGGGATGTTGAAGAGGGGATAAAGGGGGGATTAGGAAGTGAATTTCAGCGCTTTTGAGTTTGAAAACCTGTGAGAAAAGAAAGCTCCGGCAGCGGCGCCTCGAGGGAAAGCAGGACCAAGGGCAGTGGAGGGGGAGTGTTTCCCAGGCAGAGGGAGCTGGGCAGTGTTTCTGAGACCGCAAGGAGAGTCCATGAGTAAGGAGAGGCTGAGGAGAGAGGAGGAAAGGGGTGAGTGAGCGGCTCTCTTGGAGGACAAAAGCTCGGAAGCCCCCGGGGCCCCTTCTCAGAGATGAAGTGGAGGTGGAAAGGATGGGGACGAGGGAGAAGAGGGAGCTCGTGGCCGGCGGCCTGCTTTCTCCCCATGGGTAGGAGGCCTGAGGAGAGCTTCGGAGTGATGGTGCAGAAAGGTCTGAGAGAGGTACCCGGGGGAGGACAAAAGAGTTGACGAGGCTGAGGCCCGTTCACAATCTGGTACCAGACATTGGTAGGGACTCCGGGTGGTATGACTTCCTCCAGCAAGGTACAGGAGCAGGGAAAGGGCCAGGGGCAGGGGCAGAGGCAGGGACAGGGGCAATCCCCATTTATTGCAGGGCATTTCCCATGAGAACATGAGCTCCTAGCTAGAAGATGTAGAGGAACAAAAGGTCTAGAAGACTGAGGGAAATAATGGGGGAAAGGTGTAGGAAAGAAAGCACGTTGTAAATCAGCAGTCGTTAAAATCACTGATTCGGAAACACAGAAGCCGACCGGTAGCACAGACCAGACAAAGAAAAATGAGAAATCACTGGTCTCAGTGACCCAGCATTTGATAAACCCCCAAACATAAACGTGTTTAGGAAGAATTATTGGGAGAGCAGGCTGGCAGAAAGCCGGGACGGGCATCTTGCCCCTCGTGCCCTCTTCTGAGCAGGGGCTGGCGGGCAGAGCCATGAGATCCCCCAGGGCCTCCCGGCTCGGTGTAGGCAGCTGGTACGTCCCGCCCCTGGGCCAGGCCCTGCCTTTGGTGACTGGAGGTCAGGGGTTGTCTCTTGTTCTTGTTTGTACCCCGGCACTTAGCCCAGGGCCCGGCGTCTCCCGGGCACTTCATGTTCATTAATTGGCTGATGGAAAGGCTGTGACAAGAGTGGTCCTAGGGCTTCTTCCAGCCATGGAGCTAAGAGGAAGGAGAGTTCAGGGGTACCATGGCAGCCGCCCCCCCGGTGTTGGAGCTCCCCGCGTCAGCTCGTCTGCTCCTTCTGCCTAATTACAGTCTCCTCTTCCAGCACAGCATCCAGGCCCACTCACCCCATCGGGTGGACCCAACCCAGAGCTGGAGGACAGCCTCCCATGCCCGCCGGGCAAGCCCACTTCATGTTCCTGCTCCCTAGGTGACAGCTCCCTCAACTCAGTTTCTTCATCTATAAACTGGGCATAAAAATAGCTCCTACCTCGCCAGGCTGAGAACCAGCTGAGATGGGTAGAGAAAACATTTTGTGCCCCTTATAAACGTCAGCAACGAGGAACAACAGCTCCTGGCCTGGGAGTTTGGGGTGCAGGTTTCAGAAAAGAGAGGATGCAGTTGGAGAGCGGAGGCAGCCCCCTGTGGGGAGGGGATTAGTGGTGCTTTCAGATCAGCCTGGGAACACTTACCTCCTAACCTAGCACCGCCTCCAGAGTCAAAGTTCTGCCAAAGCGGACCCGTCCCTCCATCCCCTGACTCCCCGGCTTTGCTCCTGTGCCCGCCGCACTGGCACACGTCTCCCCTCTTTCAGGCTGGCCGGATGCTCGGGTGCCCCTCAGATATCTCTGTGCTCCTCTCCTTCCCTCTCCTCCCCAGGGCTAGAACAATGCTGGGCATATAGTAGGTGCTCAGGAAATCTCATCTCCAGCTGTGCTCGGTGGTCATGCAGACACTCAAGGGTGCCACCAGCCTCAGTGGTACAGGTTAAGGTGGTGTCACTGCAGGCCCATTTACAAAATCTGAAATTCTGTGTCGTATCTGACATTGTATGTCTCTCCACACCCACGAGGACACGGCCGAACAGCTGGCAAACGGACCCGCGGCTCCCGGTGCATTTTCTCCCTTGTTCTTTCTCCGATAATTGGAGTGTTTGGGGACTGCAGGTGCCCCTCCTCGGCCCCTTTACAATCTCACCCCGTATCCGTGTTTAACAGAGAATTGTAGAACAGGAATAACAACGTGCTCGTTCTGTTGGCTAGCAGCAGGTTTCTCCTTCAAAGGCTCCGTGCCAAAAACGTGGTCCCTTTTCTCAGCCTTGGATACTGTCTCCACTGAGATTTTTCCAAAAGGAAAAAATAAAAGAACAAAACTAAATCATGTTGACAGAGAGAAGCAGCCTGTGTTCAAACTGATATTGGCTCCGTGGAGATCACAAGGACGTTCTGAGGCGGAGACAGCTTTGGGTCGATTGTTGCTTCCGGTAAATCACCATTGCCCCACACAGCCCTGCCCTCCCACGCCGGGCAGCCCTGTCTAACGGCCGGCGTACACGCAGAAAGGGTCAGCCCGGACCCATTGCCGTCTCCCGAGCTGACCATCAACCAATCAGAGGACGAGCGTATTGCTGCTCTTTGACCCAGAGACTGGACGTTACCCGGGGGCCCAAGGACACGAGACAAGGGCCATTAGACCCTCACAGCACTTTCTGTGGGAGCCGAGGAATCAAGTGGGTGCCAATTAAAAGAAATAACTCCTAGGGAGGATCTGGGGGGAGATGGGAGTTCTCAGCCTCACTGTTCCTGCACTGATGTAAGCGCGAAGGGTGTCATTATAACAGTAACGTATCACTAATAGTAATGGCCGCGGCTTCCAGGCGGCCAGAGTGCTTTTCTCCACAACCCTCCGTGACAGAGCCGTCATCCACAGCCCCACCTGACAGTGAGGAAGCTCAGAGGGCTCTCGGGAACTTGCAGGGGTCGCACGGCCGCTCACCGTCAGAAGCGGGATTGGAACCCAGGTGAAGGCCGAGGTTCTGTGCCCACGTCCCGGCCGTGCAGCCAGAGGGACCGAGCCGAGCTAAGAAGTCACGCTTTCCTCCCGCCCGGAGGACATTAAGAGCTTCGCCTTCCCGGCACAAGGGCAGGCTCTCCGGCTGCAGAGGAGGGAGGAAGGAGTCACCAGGGCAAGGCCAAAGGATGGCCGCCTCTCGGACTCCTGGGCTCCCTCGCCCTTCCTTGGGTTGCACTGACCGCCCGAGTCAGGGCGCCAGCTTTGCTCCGTGGGAAGCGGCGTCAGCTCCTTCCCACGTGTGTGTGTGCACATAGCTGTTCTGAGATAGCCTCTGTCCTCACCTGTGTCGGATCTCGCGTGCAGCCATGGCAGCTGTGTGGGTCCGTGTGGGTCCTGGCTTGCCCAGTACCGTCGAGCTGCCTGTTCCCTGCTCCTCCAGCCCTCCATCTTCACACGGGGATCTTCCCCACCGCCTGGTCTTCTTAGTTCATTAAGCACCTCAAGCACCTGGGTCCTGTTGACCCCCTCGATGCATCCCTCCCTCCTTCTGGACAACTTGCTTTCTCTCTTGATATTTCAAGGATCTGTGGTTTGGTCATTTGGATGCTCCCTGCAAGGATCCGGATCACAGTCCATCTACGGCTTCTTAGCTGTTCGTTAGACCTTCCCGTGGCCCCGGTTCCGTGGCTCTGGAGCCAGCTTGAGCCTTTAGTCGAGTCCCTAGTCAGCAGACACGCAATCTCTCCTCAAAGCCTTCCCCCCTTCAGAGGACCCAGCAGAGCTTGTGCTAACTTGGCCCAGTCTTAGAACACATTCACTACCACATTGGGCCTATACCTTAGGGGAGGGTCTTGGGTGGCGAATGCTTTCTGTAGAACTTTATTTCTCCTTTTGTATGGCTAGTCCAATCATTGGAGTGACTGGGGGTCTCACAAAAATGACTCTAAAGTGCTCCAGAGCTGGGGCCTTCAGCAGTGTCTTATACAAACTGTTTGTAGTTTTGTTTCTGGATGGAGACCCCTAATTGGAGGAGGATTTCAGGGTGCATTTGTAGTGAAAGCATCATCCTAATGTATTCATTCAGTTTCGTAATAATCAGATAGGATGGATGGGGAGCAGCCTCTCATAAGCCTCTCTGCCCCCTTCTCCTTCCCTCGATGAAGCTGCCGTAGTAGGGTTTTTAGATTAGTCTCATAAGAACATCCTGGGGATGGGAAAGTAGACAGCATATGTACTGGTGGTGGTTAATGTCCTCCCTTTCGTGGTTGTAAATAATGAGCAAAGCTCTTCCCAGGCCTGAAGAACTGATCCCTCTGTCCTTAAAATCATGTCACTCAGCATAGACATGACTGGCTCAGTTCCTTTTCCCACCTTTGTTTTCTTCAGTGCTTCTCCCACGTTCTCCAGAACTGCAGCTGGGATTTTGTTGTTAGTCCTTGGTTATGGGAAGAGCTGAACTTGTGTAGCTTTCCCGTGCTTGTCGTCCATCTTCCAGGGTCATCCTTAAATGCCTTCAGAACGGACGGCTTTGCTCTCCTCTATCTCTCGCCAAGCGGCTGTTCCCTCCCCTGCTCGTAGAATTCCCTATTTCTCTGTGTGTTTTCACACATTTGTATCTAAACCTCTGGGACTTGGAAAGGCCTCCTTTTGCCAGGAAAGAGGGGGGTTTATCTTCAGCTTAAAGGAAGCCAGGGAAGCCAACCCAAGAGATGGGCTGTCACCGCAGTAAGTGACATCCGGAAGGCCAGCGTCACCGCATGACACGAGCGGGGCTCACGCTAAGGTGGTGCTTGTATGAGTGGAGATAAGGGGATCTCTCCAAGAAATGCTGTGAAGGGAGAAATGGCAAGACTTGGCAATCAATCATATAAGGGGAAGTGAGACTGGAAAGAGGCTGGGGTATAGAGAGAGTAATAGATAATAACAGTAATGCTAACATAATATGCTGAAATATAGTGTAATATATAACATATATTACACCCCATATATGTGTGTATGTTTATATGGGAATATACATTTGTGTATAGAAGTATGTGTGTGTGTGTGTGTGTGTGTTATACAGAGGAAGAGAAGAGGGCACAGGAATGAGCCTTAGGAGACCCTCCTAGTGACTGGGCACAATATGGATAAAGACCCACCTGAAGAGATGGAAAAGGCCCGGCCTTTCCTTTCTGTTTAAATAAGTCAGTTTTTTATGATTTTTCTGGCACTCGCCATGTCTAGCATTTTCTTTTTCTTCTGTAGGAGAAACTATTTGATGTGTAGATGGGAGGGAGCCTTCCCCCTGCCAGCTGTCTTTGGCCTCTTTCATTAATTACTTGTCAATCAGATTTTCCAGCATTTCCCCCCTGACTTTGCCTCTTTCTACCTTTTGCCTTAAAGTCACCGACTAACCAAGTGTGATGTTTTCAATTAAATCCGCAAGCTCTTAGCAGCTTCTTTATAGAATTTACCTCTTCATCCACTGCAGCGGATGTTGGGGCCTAAGCGGCTGTTATTTGCGTGGTGGGCTTTTTGAAAGTATTTGTCATAAATGCTAGAATAGTAAGGAGATGAGCAAGTTCCAGGAAATGATGCCTCTTGTTGCCTTTGGATACGTGGTTAAAAACTAATTCCGTCAATCCTCCGTTTGCCTCTCGGGGTGTCCGCTCTGAGCCGTCTTTCCACTTAGCTGCAATTTCCTTTGGCTTTCGGGTTTAATATAACAGAAACATCCCAATCAAGATGACTCACTCCTCCTACGGAACATTTCCTCCCTGGTCATTGGACAAGGATCTCCTATAGAGAGTTCCAACAGCTAAGTTAATGTTTCTAGATGATCAAAAAGGCCCATCATTCTGAGTATTCACTTCCCCCCTTTGGTCCACTCAGCAAGTTATCTTTTTTAATTATTTTTCTGTCACATGTATATTTCTAACAGTTTATTGTGGCTATTTCTATTTACTGATTTGTATCAAATTTTCTTGTGTCAAATCCATGGAATCTTAAGTAAACTTAGATTGAAGTTTTAAAAGGAGGAGGAGGAGGAAAAGAAAGAAAAAGAAGAGGAAGAGGAGGAAGATAATAATAAGATGATGACAGCAATGGTATTGGTAGTGGAATAGCACTATCTTGTATCAATCTTTGCTACATGGGTGGCCAAAGAATTCCTCCGCAAATGGCCATCGTACCAGTGCAGTGCCTCTGCACTTAGTGGGGCTGGTCCTTGGAAAGCACACATGGGAGGATTCAGGGATGGCATCAGAGCTTTTCCAGCCTGGTGGACCCTGCTAGTGTAAGCTGACAGAACACAAGAGGATCCCCTATATTTTAATCTTCATTACCTACCCCTTCTCTTCCCACTACTAAGAATCATCCCTTTAAAACCAGACCCAACCACATAAAGAAACTGAGGTCCAAACAGGAAAATGGACTTGAACATTCCCACAGATTCTAAGTGACAGAAGCAAGATTCACACACAAGTCCTTCGGCTTTAAAGGCAGCATCATACTCGTGATTTTTATATTCACAATCAAAATCCAAGCCAGCCTTTGTCATCCCAGGGATCCCAAGGCAGAGTCTCTAAGGACAGCTAGATAGTGCGGTGGATGGAGCCCTGGAGTCAGGAGGACCCCAGGTGAAGACGCAAGACCACTTTCTGGGGATGCTGCTCTGGTGATTATTCCTCGGTGTGGCTTGCCCCCTTAATCTCAGAGGTCTGCAAGCGTGTCCTTGAATTGTCCTCAGAAGTGGCAAAGGATTTCATTCCACAGAACGTTCACCATTATCCTTATTCTTTGAAAATCCATCAGTGGGACTAAACAATATCCAATTCCCACTTCCCTACTCATTGCCAGACAAGTTTGCTATTGATAGGAGGTGACATTTGACAATTAACCCAAGAGAGATGGATTCCAGTCAAGAGATTTTTCCTCAGTCTTCCAATAAACCAATCAGACTTCAGCACTTTCTTAAGGAACTACTGCAGACAAGAGGTTCTCTCAGATCCTTCTTAGATCATTCCCTGGGACTTAGGTGCTTAGAGAGATGTGAACACTCAGGGTAGGGGCCCAGTGGGAACTCCACCTTTTCATTAGCATGGCCAAACTTACCCCGACACTTCTTTATCCTAGAGCTGGCACAGAAGCCGGCAGTCACTGGTTACTGCCTGAGAGGGTGTTCTCCCAAAGGATTGGCCCTACTTCCAGGAAGGGATGTAAGCTCTGGCAACAGGAACTTTGCTTGTTTTAAGAAGGGAAATCCTTTCTAAATGATGGAGTTGAACCCGGTAGCTGTCATTGCCTCATCTCTCAAATATTATTTAATTACTCCAGTGGGTCTTGAACTTGAAAAGTTGATTTCATTGTTCTGAGTAGAGATGAGATTGCGGCAGCAACATCAGAATTTAGACAACTGACAGTCAATAAGCATTTATTAAACACTACTGTGTGCCATCTACTGTGCCTGTTCTAGGTGAGAGAGAGAGAGAGAGAGAGAGAGAGAGAGAGAGAGAGAGAGAGAGAGAGAATATTCCAGCTCTCAAGGAACTTACTTTCTCTAAAGGTTTCTCTAAACATGTTTGTACAGAGTAAATCCAAGGAATTAAAGTGAAAGGTTTAGGAAGGAACTGGGGAATATGGGGAAAGCTTTATTTAATTGCCTTCTAAAGGAAGAGAAAAGTTCTTAGGTGAGGAAGGAGTGTATTCACAGCATGCCAGGACAAAGGCACGGAGATGGGAGAGGGCTTGACCAGTGTGAGGGACACTCTAGCGGGCTTCGGTTCTATCACGGGTGGGCGCTGGTGCTGTTTTTGTTGGGGGTTTTAAAAGAAAGGAAAAGGCCTTGCAGCACTTATGTTTCCATAACAACAGTAAGAAGTGCTGGCGATGTCAGCTAACCAGACCCGAGAGTAGCCACTCCCCGGTTGGACAAAAGTCAAGGGAGACAAAAAGGCCAGGGTGCTTTGGACTAGGCCTTTTCCCTTCCTGGTCTGAGGGCTTTCCTGTATTGGGGTTGCAAGCAGTGGCTCGGTGCCAGATTTCTCTTCCACCCACAGCCGCTTGGGGCAACGGGGAGGCCTCCTCCTGCTTTAAGATTGCACAGAAGCAAATTCTAATGGCAAACATCAGAGATTATCCTTGAGGCCCCCTTTTTCTCCCCCCCCCTTACCCAAAAAAGAAAAGAGCCATTCTATATGGGTGATACAATGTCTGTTCTAGGACTTTTCTCTCTTTCTTAGGATGTTCTGTCCAAAGACTATTCAGATGTCTCCCAAGGACCAAAGAGTAGATAAGAATAGAAGGCCTGCTGTGAATCCTACTTCGTCACAGGCATGATTGATCTAGCTCTCAGCAGGTCAGGCCCAGGTGTGGTTGCTACTGCTCCTGTTGGAGCAACAGCCTCAAAAAGAGGAATGGAAGGGATGTGAGCAGGTTTCATTTCCCGGCTGTGAAGGACAGAATTGGGCATTATTTTTTGAGAATGTAGCATGCAGGGGCAGCTAAATGGTACAATGGATAGAGCACCAACCCTGAAGTCAGGAGGACCTGAGTTCAAATCTGGCCTTAGACACTTAACATTTCCTAACTGTGTGACCCTGGGCAAGTCATTTAACCCCAATTGCCTCAGCAAAAAACAACCAAACAAATATTAAAGATTCAAGAAATAATGAGCAGGCTGATTTCAGAAAAGCCTGGAAACCTATATGATCTTGAGTGAAGTGAACAGAACCAGGAGAACATTGTACACAATAACAGCAAGATTATGTGATGGTCAACCATGGTGGACTTGGCTCTTTTCAACAATGAGGTGATTCAAAGCAATTCCAATAGATTTGTGGCTGAAAAGTGCCATCCACATCCAGAGAGAGATTATGGAGATTGAATATAGTTCAAAGCAGAGTACTTTCATTTTTTTGTTTGTTTTGTTTAAAAGAATTGTATGCATTTAACTTATATCAGATTACTTGGTGTCTTGGGGAGGGGGGGGAAGTAAAGGAGAGAGGGAGAAAAATTTGGGAACACAAAGGCTGTTGGGGAGGAGCATAACCAGTGGCTGCTTTATTGGCTGGGCGCATTGGCTGTGGCTTGAGGTTGCGATCCATCCCGAATTCAAGATGGCGCTGTCAGCCTGGTCATCTCCACCCTCGGCACGTGATGAACCTTCCACGATGGGCGCTGGACTCATCAGAAACTTGCTTAGCCGGGCCCCTGGTGGGAGGTGATTCTCTGAATTGCAAGAGCAAATGGGAAAAGGTCAACTGTGAGGAGTCTCGTCTTTTTCCTTAATGGTGATAACAGTTCTTTTCATCTGTAATTGTATTCTTTTCTCTTGGCTTGATGTATTTGATGCTGAAAAGGTACCCGGCAAATTTTACTGTTGGGAGTTGAAGAGACTAGCGGAGGTGGAGGGTGGAAAGGGGCTATTTTCTCCCACTTAGAGAAAAGCCTGCTCAGACTAGATTGATTGGAATTGTGACTTTCACAGAAGAGTGAGGTCACATGTATTTATTTTCTCCCGGGCTTTTGTTTGGGTGCAGATCTATTCTCCCAGAAGCCTTCGGACCACCCTGAGACCCTCCTCATGCATCACTGTCACCGTCTGACCTTGGGGAGAAAACCTCCAAATGCAGTCATGTGCTCTGCTCTGGAACAAACCATACCAACCTCTGTGATCAGGTTACATTGGGGCTCCCCCCCCCTCCTCCCAGCAGGGCTCTTGCTGATGGAGCTCTTAGCCGGCAGACAGAGTGGGGATGGAGAGAGCCGCCAACAGCCCATTATCCTGCAGTAAGGCACTCAGTATCCCCTCCTCCCTGCATTGGGCTGTCTGAACATGGACTTCAGAAGTGCTTAGGGGCCATTTCAGCTACCCAGGGGCTGTCCTGGTTGCCCAGAGACTGTGATATCTGCCCAGGGACCATCCCGGCTACCCAGAGGCCGTCAAATCTGCCTAGAGGCCTTTTTACCTGCCCAGGGCCCATCCCAGCTCTCCAGAGGCTGAATTATCTGCCCGGGGCCACCATATCCGCCCAAGGGCTATCCTAGCTGCTCACATGGATAGGGCCAGGTGAGCCTTGCAGGAGCCCAGGAGGCCGCCTGTATAGTGGTCTTCTCCGATCCCTTCTTCCAGATCCCAATATTGAGGCTTTTCTGTCACGACTTCCTTCAGGCCCGATCATGTCTCAAATTGCTGAGCCTCGATATTTATTCCTGAAAGCACAGCACGTGCCAGAGGGGGACTCCAGCATCAGCCGGGCTCGCTGGTCCTTCAGAGCGGCCGGAGAAGATGCTGACCTGTCATTCAGAATGCCTGGTTTCTCACCTGCCCCTAGGGAAGCCAAACAAAGCGGCTTCTTCTGCTTGCTCATTCAGCAAGCAATTATCAAGCTCCTCCTGGGTACCTCCATACTTCTGTTTCCCCAACCAGTGACTAGAACTATTCCAAATTCAGATCAAGAGCTAGAAGGGACTTCAGAGGTCATGGAGTCCAACCCCCTCATTTTACAGATGAGTAAACTGAGGCCCAGGAGGGAGGAGCATCTGCCCTCAGAGCACAATCATTTGCAGCCATCAGGGGCAGGTTGGAGCCTGCATCGTTGATCCCCAAGGAACTATTTTGGCCTAGAGAAGACTCAGCAGCAGCAGGCTGAAGAGCTCTCCAGTCCTCCCAAAACTCCCAGTCCTGTCTGGCCCAAAGGCCCAAAGGTAGAAGCAACAGCGATGAGGGGATGTTAGCCAAATGTAAACAAAGACAGGAAAGGCACCAGAGGGAAGGGCCTGTCTCCAGTGGGATGCCCCTCACCAGAACTGCCCAGCTGACTGCCGTGGTCCCCCCGGATCTGATTCTTGTTAGGTGCTTGGATGAAGAGAAGAGCACAGATCTCTAGCAAAGTCCTCCGAGTGACTGGGCCGTTCCTCCCGGAGCACACCAGACGGCCAGCTGGGCTTGGCTGTTATAATGTGCAGTAATCCAGGTGAGCGTCTCGGCTCCCTCAGTTTGCAGGATGTCACAGCGCTCCTCCCTCATCCTCTCTGGAAAATTGAAGCTCAAAAGGCTTTGCACGTAGGGCTCCTTTCTGACTGAGCGGGTGGGGGCCAGTTTCCCGTGGCTCGGGGCACCAGGACTTGCAGCCCACTGGGCCATTCCTCCTGGGCCCCTGCCATTATCAGGTGCATCTCGCCGACTGCGCCTCTGACAGAAAAGCCATTACGGACCCAGAACCTCTGCAGGGCTTTTTGTCATAATTGCTCCGTGGAAGCCGCATCCATCAGAATAATTGTTTGACATTTTCTTCCTAAGTAGACAACAGTTGGATAATCAGAGAGTGGCGAGCTGTAATCACACCTACCAAGTGGATGCTTTCCAGCTTTGCATTTGTCTCACTGAGGCGAACACTTAGCGAGCAACAAGACAGAGACCCCACGGCCTCTGTTGCTGGGGCTCGGCCTCCGTGAAATCTCCCTCCCCACCCCTCCCCGTCTGCTCGGGGCTTCTTGGACAGACCCGGGATGTCTCTGCCTGCGGGACTCCTGGCTCAGAAACGCCTCCTTCCTGTAATGCAGATGGGCACCTCATCCCTAGCTGCTCATCCGAGAGCATCTCCTGGGGCTCTGCCAGGGCTGGGAGGTGTCAGGAGCGCGCCTTGCACCTGGCAGCTCCTGATCCCTTCCCGCTCCCCCATGCCCCTTCACCGTCCTTCGGAGTCGGACTCGGGTTGTCCGTGAAGGTGCCGGGAGGACGTGGGGGTGGCAGGCCGATTGGTTTCCATCTGGCCGCCTGATGCAATAACCTTTATTGTTATTGTTAATGATTTCCTGTACTGTTCCCAGTATCACCAACTGATGCTGACTAACCAGAATGCCTTCAGCTCGGGGTGGGGGCAGGGAGGCCGCGGCCGCCAGTTATTTCTTGTCTGTTTGTGAAATGGAGGCTTCTCTGCCCACGAGGCAGACTGCGCCGAGAGGCTACAAATCTGATGGCTTCGGGAACAAGACATAATGAGTCTGGCCATCGAGCAGCCCCCATCTGAAATGTGGCTGCATCCAGCAATTGCTTATTCAGTTAAAAAAACCATCTTTAACCACAACAAAAATCAGCTTTTCGTATGCCGGACTCGGCAAGTTGTCTGAGCCAAAACGCCCGTCCCCTGGTCCGGGGACCCAGTCCTTGACTCGGGCCTTCGGCCGCTAAGCCGAGGTGCTGCTGGGACCATTTTAATGCATCTCGGAGGCAGGGTTTTATTTGCAACTAGCACATGAAACGCTGAGTCGGTGAAACACCAGCCTCCCCTTCAATGTCATGGTCAAGTCGCAGGCCATCTGGAAAATGCTTCTCCAACTTAAAGTTCCCCGGAGATGCCAGTTTTTATTATTGTTATAACTCTGCGCTGCCCTCCTCTGCTGGATGCTTCCGACCCTGAAGCTCAGGCGTGTGAGAGCTAAAGATAATGCGAGTGTGCGGGGAGCAGGGAAAAGAGAACGGGGGAGAGGGAGAAGGCAGCCCCCTTTCCACGATTCCGCTGGACCGTCTTTGAAAGTGTTTGGTGTTCACAGACCTCTGCTCGTGGCTTTCCCTGACCTACCGTAAGGTCCTTGCAGCCGGGGACTTGGTGACGTCGGATCTCATATTCCCGTGACCACAGTGCCTGGTATATAGTGGGAGCTTAATAAATGATTACCGGCTCCCCGGATTCCACCGACTGCATTGCCAGATTTGCTACAGGAAGGGTTCCCTGCGTGGTGTTGAGTCCTGATGGGAACCCGGGCCCTTTTCACCCCCACCAGTTCTTTGTCGCACTGAGATCCCTAAAAGCCCCCTGGAGATTTACTTCTAATCGTAGGGTTATCGTAGTACATCGTCTCATAGGTTAACTGTGAATGGATCGATCAGATTCGGTCTCAAAGACTTGTCAGCACGACAGCACTGTCCCTTCTGGCTTGCGTCCCCACCCTGATTCTCATCTCATCACAATCTCGGCTCATTTTTTATGTCAAGCATCTTTAATACGAGTCCATTCATTAAAAAAAAAAAAAAATTGGTAAAGCCATACTTGGTCCAGAGGCCAGAGTCAGGAACCAAACTGAGAGCATCAGTAGGAGGCCCTGCCTTGGGGTGGAATGGCTCTTCCTCGGTCAGACCTTGAATATGCACAGCCTTCAGGGCTCTCTTGGTCCGGGAGACCTCAGACCATGGCTGGACAGCCAGTTGACTCCCAGCCTCCCTTCCTCCCCACAGCATACGAGGCTTTGTTGCCAGACTAGGCCCTCCTATTGCAAGGGCCAGGGAGGAGCCCAAAGCTCTTGGGTACTTCTGCCTGATGTTTTCTCATAATCCACAGGCTAGCTCTGCTCCCATTTCAAATGACCTTTTGCATATTTGTCCAGGACAGACCCAGGCTTCGTTCAGCTGAGTGCGTGCTCCCTACACTGAGGTTCAGTCTACAACTTAGTGCAGTTTTTGAGCGATCCTGTGGCCGGAGGCCTCGTCCCCCGACTTAGCCAGGCCGGTCCTGGGGCAACTACCAGGCCAAGGCCCGAGGACTCTCCCCCGGAGCCCCAGAGTGCCCTGGAAGGAACCAGGGCTGAGAATCAAGACTGGAGTTAAAATCCCCACTCTTTACTATTCTTCCCCTTGAAACCTTGGGCAATTGGCTTATGGGGTTGAGTCAGCCAGCAGGAGTATTAAGAGCCCCTTTCCTGTGGGCTGAAAAATGGGCCAACCCCTCCTTTCCTGGTCTGCAGTGAGGAGCTGGTTGTTGGGGCTCTCTAAGACCCCCTGGCTTCCTAGGAAGCCTAGGAACCCAGAGCCCCCGTCAGGCCACTGTGAAACCTGCTCATCTTCTTAGAAGGCAGGGGACAGTCCAGGTTAACAAGAGACAGCACCTTGAAGGCCACAGGAGGCGATTCTCACCCTGACGGCCCGATGGTGTATCCTGTGGTTCCTTGTTCGCTCAAGACATTGAACCCTGTGTCCTGCCCCGGTTTGAGCCACTCTTAGTGAGTGAATGCACAAAAGGGAAATAGGCCATTAGAGCTCAGCCTTTTGTCCCCTGCTTAGACAGCACAAAAGGCCCCAGATCCACATCCAGGATCGTCTTGCCTTCCGCCAGCTCTGGGGCTGAATGTGCCGCCCAAAAGGGCCCCAAGATCCGGGACAAAACCTGTTTTCTTTTTCTTCTGGCTGATGTCATTAGAGCTTGCGCTTCCCCGACATCCGGGAGTCACTGAGCTTTGAAATGTGCTCTTAGCCCCTCTCCCTGCGGCCCTTGGAGATCATCAAGACCTCATTTTCCACCGGATTTGCTCTAATGCATGTGTGGCAAGGTCATTGGCCGGCTGTCACCGCTTCTGCCTGGGATGCTCGGCTTCAGTTTAATTTTAAACTCCTATCACCGGCCTTAATTACACGGGAAGAAAGGAAGAGAGATTTGCTGAAGCAGATAGTGCTCACCCGGTGTCTTTTCCTTCCCTTCCAGTTGAGAAATTGCCTCTAATCCGACCCCGGGCTTGGGGTTTGGGATAATCTCAAAGTACCGGGAGAGACATCTCCTATGTATCGATTTGCCAAATGGAGATTTAGCTTAAATCATGCTGCTTCCTTCTGTGCGTGATTCTTATTTGGCAAATCAATTATTCCGGGCAGCATTCGTGGACGGAATCTCCGATTTCCCTCTCTACGTCCCCTTGAGTCACCGTGGCCGGGGTGCAAGGATATTGCCCTCATTTGCTCCTGATTCTGCAATGTAATCCATGATTAACTTTTAATTACGGTGATACCTTATCAGAATTTTAATTTCCAAGATCCATTTTCCTTCCAGCATCCTTGAAAATAAGATGAGATCTGTAGTGTTCCTGTACTAAAAATGGGAAAACCGAACCACTAAAATTAAGTGAGCAGCTCAGAATTGCCTAGGGCCGGCCAGCAGGAAAAACTCTAGACCAGAGTTTTAGATCTTTGGCCATCTTCTGCTTCTTCGTCATTATCGTTATTATTGAAACCCACATCCACATCCATTCTAGGATACAAAGAACAGGGAAGAAGATTGTGTGAGAAGAGAGAGTGAATTTTCTACAATTTCACATTGACATGACATCACTCCTGTGCCTTTTTCTTGTTCATTTTTGGAAAACAGTCTCATTCATGTCCCTTTTTTCATACCTGTCACTACCTACTAACTCACCCCAGTCTGGCCCTCTCTTGTAGCAATTATAGCAGAGCGGGCATCCTTCAGCCACAGCCAAGAACCGTGTCTCGTTCCGTGTCACCCTCGAGGCTTTGTTTCATCATCGGCCTGCCAACGGGGCGCTGGGCGAGGCCGTGGCCGAAGCTCGGGGGTCTTTCCGAGTGGTTTCCTCTTCCATCATCATTACTGTTGTCCTCCTCCTGATTCTTACGCATTTTATTCTGCATCAGCTCGTGCAAGTCTCAGTGTATTTACCGTAAAATCCCATTATGTTCATATTCTATGACTTGTTAACTGTTTCTGGCCTGATGAGAACTTGTTTCTTTTGTTTGTTATTTAATTTTAATGTCCTACCTGCTATTGCTGTGGTGGTGGTGATTATTACTCCTGCTACGGGGACCGGGATGGACGTGGCACTGGAAAGAAAATCCAGATGGCTCATTCACACCGATACTGACTCAGGCCGATTGTCCCCCATGTGGGGGCCAGGATCTCTTATAGAAAGAACCAAGTTGTTGAGGAGGAGCTGCGGGGTGAAGTGATCCAAGGCCTGTCCTCCCCCTGGCCAGCCTCCTCGGTGTCCACACTGGCGGTCTGTTGGGGGGTGTCTTTCTAACAATAGAAAAGGCGACTGTTGCTCCGTACGCTCACCCCTCTCCATTATGTTGCTTTGTTTTTAGGAACTCGAAAAGCTCCCAGCTAAGTAACTTTTCAGTAGCTTAATTGGGATAAGTGGGACTCTTCTCAACACACTCCTTCTGCTTCCTCCCCTCCCCCCAAGCTGACTTGGGTCTTCTGGGGGCTCCTGGCCTTCTTCTCCTCAGCTGCTATTCAGACTTCAGTGTTCACAGTCACTTTGAATACCAGCTGCTCCTGAGGTGTTCTAGGCTCCGCTGCTCCTGCTGTCACCTAGATCTGAAGCCCCCCCTCTCCCACCTCCCATTTCCCATGCTGCTCTTGAATGAGGCTAGCCGGAGATGTGGGTAGGGTGCACCAGTGACTTGCAGGAGGGCCCACCCCTCCCCCCGCACCCCGGATCCATCCCTGGCAGCCGCCGGCCTCGTCTGGGAAGCCGCCAGGGCCATCCCCCCGGTATCGGCCCCTGGCGGCAATATCCTGACACAGATGGATGTCTGTATCCAAAGGCCCCTTCCCTAAGCCCACCAGCCGAAGCCCCCTTACAAGGGGAAGGAGCTGCATCAGAGGAGCTTGGTGGTTCCGGGGGGAGTGAGACCCCAGACAGGACAGAAGCCATCAAGTTTGGGGCCTTGGGAAGGAGGGCCCGGGTCTGACTGAGGGGGTTGCAAGGTAACTCCATCGTAGGCCCCCCTCACGCTGTCCCCCTGTCCAGTGGTTAAGAGTTCTCGGGTGCGTCAGCTCCTCAGGGTCTCCTCTCCTTTGGGGCCAGGAGCAATCTGGGGACGAACCCCTTTATGTACTTACTCGGCTGAGTAGACTGTTAAGTTCCCTCGGGTCAGGGACAGTTGCTTTTGTCCCTGAGTCCCAGCCCTTAAGGTGCTGACCTGACCCTGGTGAAATCATAGCTTCTGCATCTGTAAAATGGGCCCTGGGTCATGTCCCAGGAGCCCCCAAATGCTCGGGAGTGGTGGCTGCCATGGCTTCTGCTCTGTTTGTGCGGACCACCCTCTAACCAGGCTACGGCAGCCCGGGGTGCGGCTTCTGGGCCCCCCCGCCCCCCGCCCTGTGTGTGGAGCAGCCTCCGGGACAGGCCCAGAACATAAACCCTCTGAGGGCAGGGCCCCCTGCGGAGCCAGCGCTGGCTCTCCCCGGGGCACTAAAGGAAAGCTTGAGGGTTTGGGGGGGCAGACGGTGGCTCTGCTCAGTGGGGCTCCCCAATTGTGAGAGGCCTTTGTTCCTCCAGGTGCCCAGGCTTGTCTCTGAGCTGTGTGTGTGTGTGCAGACGGGGGCTTAGAGGGCTGGGACCCGGCCGCACTGGGTGTGGCCTGTGCCTCCCCCAGGGCCCACAGCAGCCCCATGCCAGCCCATGCCCAGGCCCATGCCATCCTGTGCTCAGACCCTCGCCCAGCCCTTAGGAGGGAGGGAGCCCTCGTGGGGTGGGGTTCAGGGGGGGCAGATAGTAACGCTCTGTCCTTTTGCTTTCTCAGGCCCCGTCAGAACTGGGGCTGGACCCCCAGCAGATCCAGGCTTTCGACCAGCTCTGCCGCCTTTACCGGGGAACCTCCAGGGTAAAGTACCCACGGCTCTCCTGCTTATCTTTGATCTCCAGGCTCCTGATTTATTGTTTGGGAAGCTTCCGTTCCATCCCTGGCCTCCTCCCCAGCTTAGAGAAGGCCCACAAATGGCCCCTGGCTTCTGATCCAGCTCCGCTGCCCCGAAGAAAACCCCTTCTCCACGGGCCTCGGTGCCCTGGTCTGAGGGGGTGGCAAGAGGCTTTCCTGGCGGGATCAGCAGACCTAGGCCCAAATTCTGCCCCTGCCACTCACTACTGTGTGACCTCAGACAAGTCGCCTGCTTCTTCTGGGGCTCGGTCTCCCATTTGCAGAATGTCCCTCCCAGTTCTCTGATTGGTGGAAGTGGGAGGGGGCTCCCTAGGCTCCTCGAGAACGGCAGGGCTCACCAGGGCCCCGATTTAGCTGTCCCTGCGGGGGGCAGCATGAGGACTGGAGGGCCTGGGTGCCCGCAGAGGGCCCTTTCTGCCCTTTGAAATGTCTGAGAGCCGCTGATCCTGGAGGAAGTCGAGGCTGGTGACCTCATTCCCAGAGGCCAGCCCCCAGCAGCTGCACCCCCTGCCCCCATCCTGGGCATTTGCCCCCATGGCCATGGTGACATGAAGAGCAGGCTGGTCCAGCAGGCTCAGCCCAGGGCTGGAGATGCCCCCCAGGGGCCAGGCTCAGGGGCAGGAGCACTCGGGAGGAGGGGGGGAGGACGTTGGTTCCAGCAGAGAAGTCCAGAGGACGATGAGAGGATGGCAGCAGCCTTTGGCCACTTACCCCATGAGGGGCCCCCCCAGTACCCGTCTGTTTGCAAGTGTCAGAAACTGGGAGGCCCTTAAAGGGCCAGCCGGGGAGCCAGGCCCGAGCAGCCGGGGAGCCAGGCCCGAGCAGCCGGGGCAGCTGGTGACCAGCAGCAGGGACAAAATTTGAATCGAGGAGCCTGCCTGGGGATTGCTGGAGCTTTGGAGTCCTGAGGCTCAGAGGGTCCAAGTGACCGATGTCCAGCGGCAGCAGAGGGAGCCGGGGGCTGCCCGAGGTGGGGTCAGCGGAGGGAGCCCACAGCCAATGAGACGAGGAATTACTCACCCCTCAGTCACATCTGACCCTTCACGACCCATTTGGGGTTTTCTTGGCAGAGATTGGAGCGTTGTGCCCAGGGTGACAGAGCTAGTGAGCTGAGGTCAGGTTCCAGACCTGGCACTAGGTCTCCCCCGGGCTCCTCCCCTCAGAAGGGGCTCTTGAATGGGAGGGGAGCCCTCTGAGCCTGCTTTGGGGGGCTTATCATAGGCCGTTCTCCACTCTGAGCTCCGGCCCCACTGGCCTTCCTCCATCCTCCTAAGTGGGGCCTCATCTCCCGCCTCCCCTGCTCCTAGTGCCCCCCACCACCAGCGCCTTCTCCCCTGCCCCGTTACCTCCTGGGTACTTTGTGTTTGCTCCTGCATGTGAAGCAGAGCAACATGGGGAGGGGGCTCAGCCACGTTGGGTTCCCTGGGCTAAGGGCCCCGTTTTGGGGCCCGGTGACCCTGTGGGAGGCTGACGGGCAGCCCCCAATCTCTCCTCGAGGGTGCCCCTCTGATGCGCCCCTTTGTGTCTTCCAGCTGGCGCTCCTAACCGAGCTGTCCCAGAACCAGAGCGGGGAGAGTCGCCGGCTGCTGGGGGGCTCCAAGAGCAGCCCCGCCCTCAACAGCATCTTCCAGAACGAGAACTTCCAGCTGCACCTGAGCCCTCCCCCCCTGAGCGAGGACTGAGGGCACTGGTTCTGGCGGCACCGGACACCCCGAGGCCCTCGGGCCGCCTCCCTCCTCCCGCCCCACAGGGTCCCTCCCCCCCCTGCGTCTCCCCCCGGATGCGCACAAGGAGCCCGGCTCCTCAGCTCCTTCTCCTCTTCATGGAGGCCCCGGTGCTTTCCTGCTCCCAGGCCAAGGCGGAGCATCGCGGCCCCCGCCGGAGGGACTGCCCCGCGAGAAGCAAGCAGCCCATCTCCCGGGCAAAGGGCAGTGCGGAGGGGGCAGCTGGCCAGCCTGCCAGGGTCAGAGGCCTCCAACGGCCCCGCCCCGGCCCAATAAACGTCCTTGCCCTCGGGCAGCCCCGGCGTGCGTGTGTGCGGGGGACTGGACTCAGCGCTTCGGGCAGGAGAAACCCTCGCCGATCCCCGCCAGGCAGACGGGAGGGGGTGGGGGGGAGAGGGGCACCTGCCCTCCCATGGGTGGCGGGCCTCCCCCAGGGGCTCCCTTGTCAATCCCCGGACCCCGCAGCACCGAGTAAGCCGGTCATGGCCGGGGCCAGTGGAGAGTGCGGGATAGGGGGCTGGTCCCGTGCGGTCCCCAGCTTGCAACGAGACCTAGGGCCTGGCAGGGAGCCCCCGGGCCTCCAGCTTCTCCCTTTAATTGTAGCCCCTTCCCCACCCCCACCCCCGCCTGGGACAGAGGTGAGAATATAGTCCTGTGTTCGGTGTAGAGGATGGGAAGAAGTGTGGCGCAGGGGGGGCAGGGCGGGGATCCCCAAAAAGGGCGGGTCATAGGAGGGGGCCGGTGGCCAATAAGAAGATGGGCGTCTGGGAGGGAACCTCTCGCGGAGGCGGCCCCATCCCCCGGAGCCCTAACGCTGCGAAGGGAGGGACGAAAGTCGGCCCCAGCGGTGCTCCCCCGCCCGCCCCCTGACCATCAGACAGTGCGGCACCGGGGACTACAGCGGAGTCTGGGTGACCTTGTCCCAGATGAGGACTCCCTCAGTGCTCTCCAAGGAGGGGCCCCTTTCTCTTCCTCCGCCCAGCCCAGCCCCCCCGGGACGCTGCTTTCCCACCCCCAGCCCGATCCTCCTCCTCGGAGGGTGTCTGCCCCCAGGAAGCCCCGTCTTTCTCCCCGGCCCCACTTTTTTCCCTCCGAACTGGGACGGAGCCGCCCTCACCGCCAGGACTAGTGAACTCTGGTTAGGAAGGGACGAGTTCGGGCGATTCGTGCATTTTGCTCCTTGTCGGGTCAGAGCTAAGCCCTCACACCCACACCCACATGGGGCTCGGAGCGCCGGCCCCCTCGCTGCCACGCTGACCCACGGCTCCGCCCAGGACCCCGGAGGGGCCGGACACGCGCCAACCGCGCGGCGATACAATCGGAAGCTCCTTGTATGGAATACGAAACGGCCTGGTCAAGGTTAACCTGTGGCTCTCCAGGTCCGGCCATTTCTGCCCCGCGCAGGTCCTGGCGATTCGCCCGCTGCCGTCCCGAGCCCAGCCCACCGCCTTGTGGAGCCCGAGGCCGAGGGGGGCGGGGCTGGGCAGGGCACAGGGGGCACCGGTGCGGGCACAACACCGGGATACCAAAAGCCTCCGGGAGGAGGCGGCCCAAAGCCCCGCCAGGAGGTCCCAGCTGCAGGGCGGGTCCTGAAAACTCTGACCGACAGTCCCTCCTTCCTGCTGACTCTCAGGGCAAACCGTGTGTGCCCCAACCTTGTGGGGTTTGCTTAGACTCTCCCTGTGGAAGCAGGATGTCCCCCAGGAAAACCTATGCCAGGGGCCTCATGGGATTGCGGGGGAATTACCCAGTGGCGGGAGGCATCGCCATCCCCGCCATCTGTCCGTCCAGGCCCGGGATCCACCTCCCTTTGAGAACAAAGGTGCTTCCCCATCCCCATCCCACTCTCCCCTCCCCCAGGCTCAGGGACATAGAGCCATTGTTCCGCGAAATCCTCAGGCCCAGCATGCAACTGAGCCCAAGTGGAAGGCTCCTGGAAGCTTCTGGGCCTTTCTGGAAAAGCGGGCTTCCCCTCCATCCCACGTGGATCCCCGTGTCCAGAAGTGGCCGCCTTGGGGATCTCGCAGGCGGTTGTTCCTGGCTGGCTTCCCCCCTCCCCCCCAACTCACTCTCGGGTTCTCGGATCATGCGCCCGTATGGCCCGGAGCCGCCTCGCTGAGCTCCCTCCGCGGTGTAAGCGGGATCGCCGTGTGTACAAGGGATTGGAATGAGGAGAACACGGCTCCGTTCGGGAGCACGTCCTGTGAAGGGCAGGGATCCTCCACCAGACTAAGAGGCCACTGTCTCCCCCTTTAATGGCGATCTATTTTCTAATCCATGTAAAGATAGTCTGTCTCCCTCGCCTGCCCCTCCCCCCGAGGACACGCAACCAGACGTAGGTCACACGCGTTCATCCTGAACACGTTTCACTTGTGAGACGCCCGTTTTCTTTCCTTTCTGAGGCAGTTGGGGTTCGGTGACTTGCCCGGGGTCACAGCCGGGACGCGTTAAGTGTCTGAGGCCGGATCTGGACTCGGGTCCTGACGTCGGGGCTGGGGCTCCGTCCGCTGCAACGCGACATCCCTTTTCAAACACCAACGGGGGACTTTGCTCAGCCCGACCTGGGCAGGTCCCTAACATCTCGGGGCCTCGGGGCAGAGCTGTAAGAAAGGCTCTTAAATGCACTGGTGTCCCGGGCTCTCGGGGCAGCAGCCTGAGGGCCCTCCTCACCTTAATCCCGGTGAATTTATGACATGAACCTCATCGGACTCCGGAGGCAGCCCAGGTACTGAAGTTCAGCGGTCCAAATGTTGCGGCTTCCAAGTTCATGGACCCCTGAAATCTGCCTTAGCTGAAGTCTCAACATCCCAGGTTAAGAACATCTGTCCTAAGGCTGGTTTGCAAAGGTTGCTTGTAATTATTTTAATTAGGTTGTAGAGATTAAACCCCACTTAATTCTATGCCAGTCACTCTGGGAAGGAGCTATGACATTTTCCACCAAGCCGAGGTTATATCCCTTGGAGTCTCTGATCATCAATCAGTAAACATTTATTAAGCACCTACTGTATGCAGGGCACTGTGCAAAGCACTGGGGATAAAACAGTGCCCGTTGTCGAGGAGCTTGCAGCCTGAGGAAGGAAAGGACAAACACATATAGATGAAGCAAACTCAGGCAATAATTAGCCCAGGGAAGCACTGGGATGAAGAGGGGTTGGGGACCCGATCCCATCAGCCCTCTGCTCAGCAAACGAAAGTTCCCCGTTGACCCTGGAATCAAATAGAACTTCCTCTGTTTGGCAGCGGGTACCACCTACCTTCCCAGCTTCATTATCCTCCTTTCTTAACACCCTAATTATGTGTTACTTTGGTTAATATAAAACGAGTTTGCCTTTTGCAAATGCAAGGGGATTTGAGCTTGCTGGGAAGCAGCAGGGAGATATTTGGGGAGATATCTGGGGATACATTGGTGCCCCCAGATCACCCGCAGTGGGAACAGTCACAGCAGATGATACATCGGGATCCAGGGTGAACGTGTTCCAAGAATTCCAAATAGTGGCACGAGGTCGGGAAATGGACGAACAGCGCGAGTCAGATCAATCAAGAACCAATTATTGTCAAGTGTGGACCTTATGCAGCTGAGATGAAGCGACTTTGGAACTCAAGGAGCCAGCATTTTGTCCCCGGGAAATATATACACGGAAGAACCCAAAATCGCTGAATGAATGAATACTGAACCAAACAAAACAATTCCCATCAGCCCCGTGTGAAAAAAGAAAGAATGAGAGGGAGAAAGGAAGGAAGAAAGAAGGGAAGGAAGGAAGTAAAGAAAAAGAGGAAGAAAAAAAGAAAATTCCCATGTGTCCTTTGTGCATCTGTCAAGGTCACCAGAAGATCCTCAAAGAGTATCTTTTCATGAGAAGAAATGAATCGTGCCCACAGTTCGCTTTTGCCCAGTCTGCCCCAGAAAAAATAAAACTCTTTCTTTGAACATTCCGAGCTCTTCTCCATTTGCCTCCAGTCTCTTCCCAGGATTCTTCAACCTTGATTCCCTTTGACCCAAACTGACCTGCCTGCTGTTGCATGCACAGGATAGTCCATCTCCGACCTCCACGCCTTTGCCCAGGATGTCTCCACTGCCTGGCGTCTCATCACTGCTAGGATCCTTTCTTTCTGTCAGAGCTCCGCTCCTGCATTGATTTTGCGTATGACTCGTACTTGCTTATATGTATATGCATTATCATTAAACTGAAGCTCTTTGAGGGCTGTGACTTTTTTTGGTTTTTTCATCTGCACACTAGAAAACCGAATCTAACAAGGTGGAAACAATAAGGATAAAAGTCAGTTCTTAAACTGGGGACAAGAAGTCCACAAGGACAGAGTGGAGAAGACGTAACTGGAAATAATCTCTGAAAAAGATCTGAGAGGCTTAATGGACCACCAGCTCAATGCCTCCCAAAAAGCCTTGGGCTGCGTTAAGAGGGGCTTCCGGCCACAGAGAGGTAGTTGGCCCAATAGACTCTGCCCCATGAGACCTCCTCTGGAGCCTGGGGTTCAGTTCTGGGCAACACATAGATGGTGACAGCAGGGAGAGGGTCCAGAGGAAGGTAGCCAGCATAAGGGGGCTTGAGTCCATGTCACATGAGGCTTCTTAGAAGGAGCTGGGAGGGAGGGGTTGTAGCCTGGAAAAAAGGGCCTGATGGGAGTTGAGGAGCTGGGGTGTGAGAGCTGTCTTTGAGGATCTGAAGTCATGTGGATGAGGGATTACTTTTGTCTGACCTCACAGGGCAGAACTGTCAACCGGACCGGAACCGGCCTTTAACCTGTGAGTGGCCAGAGCCAGAACAGGCCGGGACCAGGAGAGCCGGGACACAAATAGAAGGTTCATTTCAGAGTAAGGAAAGTGTAGGCGGAAGCTGGGGATACATTGGCACCCCCAGATCACCCGCATTTAAGGAGGAGGGTTTAAGGCTGCTGATGCTGGGATCGCTTATATACATGGAAGGGATTGGCCCACAGCACAATCACTCTCTGGTCTTGGTTCAGTTCCAGTGGTTGTCATTTCTTAGAACAATACAGGGTCCTGTGGGAACAGTCATTGTCTCGAGTCTTGAGGGGCAGGATTACTCTGCGGGGCGCAGAGCCAGAGTTCTGTGATGAGAACAGGAATGTGGTACAAGGGCCAGGGATGGTGAACATGGGACGTGGGAGCAGCCAAAGCCTTCGATGACAGGGATGGTGACATGGAACGTGGGAGGAGCCAAAGCCTTCGAGGACAGGGATGATGAACATGGGACGTGGGAGGAGCCAAAGCCTTCGATGAACACCTGGTGCTGGTCCAAGCAATAATAGCCTTTGCCAGAAGGTGATGTCATTCTGGGCCCAAAGGATTATGACGTTGGCTCAGGACACAGTCTGCTTGCTGGGCTTTAGCGCTGAGAAACGAGCTACTTCCAAAGTATTTTGACAGAATTGATGGTGAAGGAGCCAATTTGGGTTTGATGTAAAGAAAGATTTCCTGACGGTGAGAGCAGCCTCAGAGCGGAGCTGTCAGCGGGTGGAAGGTTGGCCCTGCTTGGAGGTCTTCGAGCAGAAATTGGTCTGCCGGCCATTGTCAGTGTCGTGTGTAGGTCCCCTCCGACTCTCAAATTCTGTGATCCGTGTCTGTAGTCCTCAGGTTTATTCATTTAATCGTGCCCGATACTGGGATTTTTAAGTAGCTAATTTATCGCCTTTAGAAAAATTAACCATTGAGGCAGCCAGGGGGCGCAGTGGACAGAGCACCAGCCCAAAAGTCAGGAGGACCCGAGTTCAAATCTGACCTCAGACACTTAACACTTCCTGGCTCTGTGACCCCAGGCAAGTCACTTAACCCCAATTGCCTCTGGAAAAAAAAGGAAACCATTTTAGTGGCCACCTTCCTACTTTTTGGCTTTCTTAAAGGATGTGATTTTGTGTCTTCTTGAGGACTAAGGGTCTTTGTTGTAAACATCAATCACCAACGTCGTGTTGTCATGTGACAGTGCCCTCTGGGACAATCAGGGACTATTTCCCTCCTGTTAGATTGCCCCAAGGCTGGGCTTTCGGGGTTTCTATCTGAGTTTTGGGGTTTTGCTGCGTTGTCAATGGCAGTCGCTCAGCCCATCGGGCCGGTTCTCCAGCTGCCCTGGGGTGGCTGCCCGGAGCCCACCTGATTGGGGCGGGTGCCCTCGAGCACTCGGGTCCTGTCCTTTCAGGAAGTTCAGGCCTCCCATAGCGTGGGGTTCATTTCCAGAGACTGCAGAATTTTGTGTCTGTGTTCGCGCTCAGCTCGGAAGCTTCCGAGTCCCCACCAAAGAGCTCTTGTTTTCTCCAACAGATTTCATTTATCCAACAGGTTCCGCCCGCTAAGCGCCCCATTGTCCGTTGTCAGAAAGGCCCTGGAGACACAGAGACCACTTGTCCTCCCAGATTTGCGGGGTGGCTGTCTCCTTAATAGAGCCTTTGAGGGAAAGGGAGAAGTGGGGCCCATCTGAAACCCCAGGCAGAGAGGGAACCACGGCCAGACCGACCTCCCGCTCAAAATGCTTCCGCTCCTCGATGGCAGAAAGGCCGTGGGCAAGGGAGCGCAGGGACCGCTGGGGCGGGAAAGTAGGAAAACCTTCCCGGTCACAGAGAGGAGAAAGGGGCAACAACTCCCGCCAGGGACAGCGTCCTGGGGGCTCCTTCCTGAGCTAGAGGGCCCGGGAGGTCTCAGATTCTGCCCAGCCAGAGAAGTGCGGAAATGATACCAGGGACGGTTTCGGGGAGACCCGGAGAGACCGACAGGACCTGAGGCTGAGGGAAGTGAGCAGAACCAGGAGGTCATAGTGCACGGCAACAGCAAGACTGTGCGATGATCAGTTCGGAGGGTCCCGGCTCTTCCACAGTGAGATGATTCAGCTCCAACGGTTCAGTAATGAGCCAGCTACACCCAGAGAGGACTATGGGAACCGAGCGGGGACCACAACACAGCATTCTCCCTCTGTCGTTTGCATTTTTGTTATCCTTCCCAGGTATTTTTCTTTCTAGATCCGATCTTTCTTGTGCAGCAAGATAACTCTATAAATATGTGTACATATGTTGTATTTAACATATACTCTAACATATTTCACATGTATGAGACTGCCTGGCATGGGGGAGGGGAGGAAGGAGGGGAAAATTGGAACAGAAGGTTTTGCAAGGGTCAATGCTGAAAAATCACCCATGCAGATGTTCTGTCGATAAAAAGCTATAATAATGAACATAATAATAAAAATTTTAAAAATAATGTCATGGAGAAGCTATCAGGAAACATGCTAGGAGAAATCTGAAGAACCACCTTCAGCTTTGGAGAGAAAGCAGGGAGGGCTTCTGGGAAGAGGCCAGACTGGAGTTGGGTTCAAAGCAAGAAGTGGCTTCAAAGAGTGGAGTCAGGGGAGTTGAGGAAAATCGATTCCAGGCTTGGAGATTGTGGGGAGGGAAGGCAGGGGATCAGGAAGGGCTCAGTGACCCAGTTCAGTTCAGTAACATTTATTTTTAAAATAAATTTATTTTATTTTATTTATTTTGCTTTCTGTTTACCAGGCAACTGGGCTAAGTGCTGGGGGTCCAAAAAGAGGCAAAATACAGTCCCTGCCCTCGAGGAGTTTCTGATCTTAGACGAGGGAAATAAGAAGCAAAGAAATATAGAGAAAGCAGGCGTTAGGCAGGAGAAATAGGAAGAGGGGCTGGGGCTGCAATGTTCAGGGTGGGAAAGGGAATAGGAGATGCACTGGAAAGCTGGGTCACAGACTAAGAGGTGGAGGAGGGGGGCGTTAGAATCATAATCACAATAATCACAGGGCGCTTTTGATATGTGCCATCGCATTGGACCCTCACAATACCCCTTGGAGATAACTGGTGCTATTATTATCTCCATTTTACAGATAAGGAAACTGAGGCAGAGGTTAGGTGACTTGCCCAGGCTCACACAGCTGATACCTGTCTGAGGCAGGATTCGAACTCAGGCTGTCCAGTTGTCTCAGAAATCATCTAGTCCATTCCCCAGTGCCTGCTGACCGCCCGGAATCATTAAAGGTCGCGAGTTTTAGAGGTGAAACCTGAACCCAGGTAGATGCTGAGAGCCTCGAGTGTCAGAGTCTCGTTCAACTACCCTGAGTTGCCACCAGAGGTTCTGGGGATCAATCTGACAGGAGTAAACCCGAAGGGATTTAACCAAAGCAGCAGTGTGGAAAATGGAGCCTGGAGGCAGGAAGGCCAGTTAGGAGTCGCACAGGAAGGGAGAAGGAGCTGCTGCAGAGCTGAGCCCCAGCGGAGGGGCAGACGCAGGCGGGAGCAGCTTTTGCTGCTCCTCAGAAGGCACAGGCCGACCTGATTTTATTTTTTTTATTATTATTTTATTTATTTAGTCTGACTTGATATAAAGGAAGGGAAGGACAGAGGATGAGAAAGAGACCGGCAGGGCTGGCTCGGCTGCTGTAACGTGGGGAATGAGAGCAGAGGAGAGAGCTGGAGCAGGAGTCCAGGCTGGCAGGCGTGACCAGGATGGGGACAGTTCTGGGGACAGAAAGAAGCTGCAAGTGAGCGGCGGGGGAAATGCCAGGGCTTGGAGCGCCCCAGGTGGTGGTTCAGCTCGCGTTGGGCTTTTCGTTTACTTAACCAGACTGGTAATTTCATGGGCATAGGGAGCTCTCCCAAAGGAAACGTGGCCCGGCACTAGTCCTGGTCCCCCCAGCCCTGTGGCTCTCCCAGGGAAGACGTGGGATGGTCTTCCCTGGTCACCACCGGGGTACTGAGCGGCTCAGCTGGGAGGCTCCACGTCCCCTTCATAGATCTGGTCTCATCCTATGGCCCACCAAGCGCTTTTCTGAGCCTGGGCTCTCCTGCATCCCTCTCCGCGCCTCTCCCTCCGCCATCTGGGGATCTGCTGAGCGTGCCGTGGAAGCTTCTGTCCAAGCCACTGATAAAAAAACGTTTAATGGAACAGAGCCATGGGCAGGGCACTGAGGAAATCCACTAGGAGCCTCCTTCTAGACCCGGGCTTCTTAAACTGTGGTTCGGGATCCCACGTGGGGCGTCTCCAAACCAAAGGTGGATCCCAAAATTACTCTTTATTATAGTAAATCCTTGATTTGCGCATTTGATATGGCTGGAGCAATATGGAAAATTTCTCGGGAGAAAAGGGATCATAAGTGGGAAAAGTTTAAGAAATTCTGCTCTAGAATGACAGAAAATATTCACCGTCAAATATCAAAGGCAAGAGAGAAAACTGCCAGCAACTGAATCATTGGAAGTAGACAGCAGAAAGAAATTAGAGAAATTATCTTCTGCATTCACATTGTGCACCCTCTTCACCTCTGCCTGCTGGAAGCCCTGACTTCCTAGGCTCCACTCTGGACAACTAGGAAGGAAGGAGGGATGGAGGAAAGAAGGAAGGGAAGGAAGGAGGGAAGGAAAGAAGGGAGGGAGGGAAGGAAGGGAGGGAGGGAGGAAGGGAGGGAAGGGAGGGAGGAAGGGAGTGAAGGGAAGGAGGGAGGGAAGGGAGGGAGGAAGGGAGGGAAGGGAGTGAGGGAAGGGAGAGAGGGAAGGAAGAAAGGGAGAGAGGGAAAGAAGGAAGGGAGGAAGGGAGGGAGAGAAGGGAGGTAGGGAAGAGAGGGAGGGAAGGGAGGGAAGGGAGGGAGGGAAGGGAGGGAGGAAGGGAGGGAGGAAGGGAGGGAGGGAAGGGAGGGAGGGAAGGGAGTGAGGGAAGGGAGAGAGGGAGAGAGGGAAAGAAGGAAGGGAGGAAGGGAGGGAGAGAGGAAGGAAGGGAGGGAGAGAGGGAGGGAAGGGAGGGAAGGGAGGGAGGGAAGGGAGGGAGGAAGGGAGGGAGGAAGGGAGGGAGGGAAGGGAGTGAGGGAAGGGAGAGAGGGAAGGAAGAAGGGAGAGAGGGAAAGAAGGAAGGGAGGAAGGGAGGGAGAGAAGGGAGGGAGGGAAGAGAGGGAGGGAAGGGAGGGAAGGGAGGAAGGGAAGGAAGGAAGGGAAAGAGGGAAGGGAGGGAGGGAGGGAGGGAAGGAAGAGAGGGAGGGAGGGAGGAAAGATAAATGGATCAGTTGCTGGGTCTTCAATTCCTTTTTTGTTTTTACTTTAGACTAGGTTAAAAAAAAAAAAGGTCATTCTCTGCCTCATTTCTTTTTTACCTAGCCTTGATCGCTGAATGAGCTGTTGCTTCTGTCAAACTGAGACCTAGAAAAGACTTTGGCCAAAAAGACCAAGGTCATTCCCTGCATTCAGGGCCATCTCCAGTCATCCTAATCAATATCTCGTCACTGGTCCCAGATGGCTCCAGAGGAGAAAGTGAGGCTGGTGACCTTGCAGGGCCCTTCCTCGCTCAAATTCTATTCCCCTCATGTCATAGCCTCACCTCCCTGATGTCGAGGTCCTCTTCAAAAACGAAGAACAACGTGGGATTGATATTCCCAATTTTGCCTGTGACCTGAGAGTTGAAGGACATTGTTCTTCCTGTACAGAGAAAGGGGATTTTTCATCTCCCAAGCAGCAAAATCTGGGAATCCAGCTAGAGAAGGGAGAGGTCCTGATCAGCGCCCACTTTGATGTGGTCCCATGGGATCCCTCCCCACCAAGGGATTAACCAAAGGCAATATCCATCCCGATTCAATCCTGGCTCTAGTGTTCAGTCTCCCACCCCCCAAAGGAAAATTTTATTAACTGTGAGCTCCTGAAAGAAGGAAAGGATTGCTAATAAGGGATTTCCAGGCAGGTGAAAAATGAAATCCATCAGCGAGTTAGGACCATGTGAGGAGGAGTGTTTGTTCAATTTCCTCCAAAGTGCGCTTTCCTTCCCTCGGGGGTCTAATGGGCCGTTTGAATGTTCCATTTATGGGCTCCTGAGAATCCTTTGCCTCGTGTGCATTTTCTTTGACAATGACAGAAAGCCTGTCCCATTCCCAATAATCATATTATATATTGAATGTTTGCATGAAGTTGGGGCCCTTATTATTGCTGTTTGGGGGAAACCTAGACCCAAGCTGTAACTAAGCTCGATTCTGCTATCTCTCCCTGGGGCGCGACGCTCCAGCGAAGGGGCATCGAGCCAAAGAGTGGAACTGATCTGCATGGGACCAGGCTCCGAAGATCAGGCTCGGGTCCAACCCAGTCTCTGGGGTAGCCTAGGCTACTTACCCGATTCTATGTCGATTCTCCCGAGTAAATTATAAATTCTTTAAATTTAAAATGTTTTTCCTTTCCTCATTGTATCCCCCAGCACAGTGCCTGCTAAATGATAGGCGCTTAATAAATGCTCGAGATTAGATTGTAAACAGTTTCTCTCCCCCCACCAAAGGGGTCCATCAACCCCGTGCAAAGCTGTCTTTGAGCATCCCGCCGACATTTTAGATTGAGCCTAATGAATATCCTTGGAATTAAATGACCCTTTTGGATTAAACCGTCTACATTTCCTGAATTTTCAACCCTCATCGGCAGGAAATCTGCCCTGTGGGACCAAACCTTTCACTCTTTTTTCCATTTTGAAGACTGCCTTCAAATTTCAAGGTCATCTAGCTCAACCTCCTCATTCTACAGAGGAGATGACTGACGTCATACAGGTAAGAAGTGGTCTCCTGGTACAGGGTGAAGAATGCTGAATTTGGAGGCAGGGGAGCTTCTCTGAGCCTCAGTTTCCTCATCTGTAAAGCGAAGGGGTGGTACCAAATGACCTCTAGGTTCCTTCCAGCCCTAAATCCTGGATTCCTACCATCCTTTGACTTTGACTTTAAACACACAGACAGCAGTGGCCCTTGTCTTCTACACTACCCACCCCCCTCAGAAAAAGAAGGGGAAAAAAGGTTTTTTTTTACAAGGCAATTACTTTTTTCTAAAGTAAAATACAGACACAGTTGAGCTTGGTGTAGGAAAACCAAATATCATTTTAGTAAAATGCAGAAGTGGACGATCAACACTGCTTCTGACTCAGACTGTTAGGAAATGGCCACAGGAAGTGGCCATTACAGGGAGAGAAACAGCTAGAAAAGTGGATACAGACACAGTGAGGATCAGGAAGCCGGGTCACACTAGGTCTCCTGGCTGCCCTGCCCTTCATCCCATCCCATCCACGGTGAGCAGGCAGTGCTCCAGGCTCCCAGGTCCACGGAAGAAGGAAGTCCAGACCTCCTCTCTAGCCCCTCCCATTTGCTTATCTGAACTAATGGGGGAAATGGTTTGGATGAGTCCCCAAATAATAAGTATTCTAAAAACAAAACAAAACAAAACAGCATTGCTCTTCACACATGGGTTATTTCAATATCTGGGAATTCATAATACTTCCAATAAAGTAATGGGAGGAGGAGACCCAAGGGCTTCTTATCTACAATTTTTAAAAACTGTTCGGCTTTTCTATCCAACACTCCCCCCATCCCACCCCATCCCCCCAATCCTTGAAGAAAATGGGTGTAGCCATCTTGTAGAACCTAAAACAGAGCTGTCCCTCTCTCCCTCCCTCTCTCTTTCTCTCTCTCTCCCTCCCTCCCTCTCTTTGTCTCTCTCTCTCTCTGTCTCTCTCTCTCTTTCTCTGTGTCTCTGTCTCTGTCACCTCGCTGGTTCACACCTTTTTGAGGACATTGTTAACTAGTTGAAAAAGTTCTTTCTTTTCCTGACTCCTGTTGATGTGAAGTAAAGGGAGCATTTAAGAATCGAAGGAGATGGGCCCGGTGAGAAGGGGAGAGCAACATGTGGGGAGGCGCTTAGCCTGGAATTGTATTTCACTCAGAAATGATTGGATTTGGAAACACATCCAGGCTGGGTTTTTTGTCTTGCTTAGTAGCACAGACCCTGGGTATTTTGACAACTGTTAAAATTATTTGGTTCCATCCTTCCTACACTAAGGGAGAATTAATTACCATAAAGTTGTTTGGGGTTTTTTTTGGCAGCAGTCAGATGCCAGGTTTCTGATGTTTCAAATAGCCTGAGAAGTGAAGAGCGGAGGGAGAGGAGGTGGTAATGGCCCTAAATTTATCTGGACCGAAAGGGCGCCTTAGCGCCTGTGCCTCATTGGGGCGGGGGAGGGGTCCGGCTGTCTCTGTCGAGCTTGAACCAATGGTTCTAGGTTCTAGCAGACTCATCTCAACAACAAAAATACCAGCTGTGGTTTCAAAGCATCGTTATTATTATTTATTGTTCTACAAAAGTACTAACTGTGCACATATTAGTAATACATGTGTACATATGAAGAAATGGGGAGGTTTTAGGTTTTTTCACCGTCTCTATTGAAGACCTGGCCCCCCGCATCCCACCCACTTCTTCTCTCGAGGTCCAGCTCCGTCTTGTCCCCTCTGGGAAGCCTCCCTCTCCCTCCTCCCCAATAAAAAACTCCCCCCTCAAGTTTCTCAAAGTGCTTTGCTTGGATCTCTCCATGACATTGTTCTTTTCCTCAATTTCATGGGCCCGGGAAGCCCCCAAACGAGGGACCCCTTCGTGCCTCTTCTAGTCGCTCGCTTAGTTTCCTGAAGCTCCGTGACTTCCCCAGCCAGTCTTTCCCGGGGCAGAAATCGCCCAGGCCTTCTTGGCCCCAAACCCGACTCCGGCCTCGAGTTCGGTTGGTCTGTTCCATGGCAGTGTCTCGGACGTGGCTCTCGGCCTCCCAGAACCATCTCAACATCCTCTTTAAACCAAAATGATCTTTGGGGTTAGGGGAGTGGAAGAGGCGGGCACCCCGTTCCTGGGAACCCCCGACTCCGCTTCCCTCTTGCACCACAGTCCTGTCCCCGGGGTGCCGCCCATTGCCCTCCCCTTGAAAGCAGCCTGCTGATGCTTCCCTCTTACATACCCAGCGCCTGCTCTACATACAGTAGGAGCTTAATCAATGTCCGGAGCAGCCTTCCCCCCACTTCTTCCCATTCCCCACCCCCTGAAATTTCTTTGCATTTACTTTAATTGTTTTGTATTTCTCCAGCCGTGCTGGCTCCTCCTCCCCTCCTCCCCATCAGGTGTAAGTTCCTTGAGGGCCAGACCATTCCGTCTGTTTGTGTCCCCGGCCTCCCACAGCGCTGGGCACAGATTCTTGGTGAATCGTGACGTGTTCGCTGACTCCAAGAAGTAATTACGGGAAAGCCGCGGTGACGCGCTTCTCGTGGTGGTTCTCTTACAAAAGCCGAACTTGAGAAACAAGCTAAGATGACGTAAAAAGATAAAACTCGCGTGTATCGCTTCGCATCCGCGGGCTTTCGAGCCAGCGCTGGGAAAGCCCACAAGTCTCTGCGGGAGCCCAGGAACCTCCTGCCGCAGCCTCCCCCCGGACAGAAATCCTGCCGCCCACCCGTGAGCTCTCCGGTCTCCCCAGGGGGTTCTAGGTCCTGGAGTGTGGTCGGGTCCTACAATCTAAACGTTTTCTAAAGTGCCGATAATAGGTCTACACAAATCCGCGCTACAGTGGTAAGAATACAGAGGTCAGAGAGCAGAAAGGGCTTGGAGCTGGGCCCTACCGTATGCACACGGAGGCGTTCTGGGACCCGAGCCCCCTTTCGCCCACGGCCGCGAGGCTGGGGGGAAGTCTCACCGCGGTGTTTGGGCCGGGGAGATGATCTCTGTCATTGTGCTTATTTAGAAAGTAGATTTAGGGTGGTCGGGCCCAGTTGGGTCTGACAGCCGGGATCCCAGGCTTGTTCTCTGATTTTGTACAAAGAGAAATGGATCCCTGACCAATGACGCCTGGCGGCTGGAAAAGGATCAGGGAAGCTCAGGGAACCTCGGTCCGCAAAGACTGGGCTCCGAGGCGGCATGAGACTGTGGGCGCTCCCATTGGGACCAAAAAAAGTACAAAAACCCAAACCAGCCCACGTGGTCAAAAAGGTGGCGGTTCTCTGGCAGTAGGTGTTTAAAAGCAGGGTCTGGGGGAGTCTCAAATGCTCCAGTGGAGGAGAGGGGACTGAGCTCGAGTCCGCAAGTGCCCCAGAACCGGCCTCGTGGGTGAGTGTGTGGTGGGGGGGAGGGAAGGGTGTCCCTTCTAAGCCAGTGGGAGTCCGCCTTGGTAGCTGAAGGCCTGGCTCCCGGTGGGGAAGAGGTGGCCTTTGGGCCCTGGATAGGAGGCACTAGCTAGGGAGCCGATCTCCGAGGGGGTCTTCCCACTTAGGCGGACGTGGGCCTGGAGCCCCCACTATTCCCACACCCATTACTGGGATGGGGGTGGGGCCATCACCTCTACCGAGATTACTCAGAGTTGGGGGGGTCACCCCAGAGACCAGAGTAGCCCAGGTGGGACTAGAGAGAGTTGTGAGGGAGGCAGGTGTGTGGCCAGCGGTCCCAGAGTCCCCCAGGCCGGCTGGAAAGGAGGAGCCTCAGCTGTCCAGAGGAATAATGGCTGCCCTTATGGGGCCCTTTCACATCTGCAGAAAAGCTGCTATTTTTCTATGTCCCTTAAGCCTCACAACAATCCTGTGAGGTAGGTGCTTTGGCCCTGTGGTCCCTCTGGGACAAACCGAGGCTCAGAGAGGTCCGTGACTTGCCCAGGTTTGCTCAGCTGGTAAGAACCGGGGGCAGGCGCTGGGTCCCCACCAGGACAGAGTCCCTCAGCCGCCAGGCTCCGGCCCTGACCCACAAGGGCAGGCCGTCTGCAGGATCCCTCTTTCCCATGACCCGCTTCCAGACTAGAAACGGCAGGCCCCCAGAGCCCTGGGCCCAGCAGCGGGCGGCCTGGGCTGCTGCATCCCTGAGGGAACAGGGAACGCCTTATTAGGATGGTTTCAAAGGGAAACAGCCTCTCTCTAGTCCTAGCCTGCTGTTTTCCACTCATCCAAGGCTGTTGTGGGGATCAAAGCAGACTGGGTGAGCCCCCCCTCTGTAATCAGGAAAGGGAGGAAGCCAATTTCAAGCCTTGCCAGGCTTTGGGCCCTAACTGGCGAGGTGAATTTTCCCTTGGAATGGTGGTGGAGGGCTTACAGAGAGAATGAATGAAGAGGGCAGAGTTCTGTGAGATGGAGAGGGAGAGGGCAAGGAGTTTGGAACCTCAGTTTCCTCATCTGTAAAAGATAAGGGTTTAGACTGGATGGCCTGTAAGAAATCTTTGACCAGAAGAAACGTTATAAATCTGTTTCCTTATCTGTAAAATAGGGGAAGGTTCTTTAACATAAAAGAAGAAAATGGAAAATGAGGGTGATACCATTAATATGTTCTCATTTCTTAAAGTAGAAAGTGACATAAACTAATTGGGGTGAGAGAGAGAGAGAGAGAGAGAGAGAGAGAGAGAGAGAGAGAGAGAGAGAGAGAGAGAAAGGGGAGGGAGAAAAGAAAGGAGGGAGGGAGGGAGAGAAAGAGTGAGAGAGAGGAGAGAGGAAAGAAGGGAGAGAGAGAGAGGGAGTTGAATTCTGAGGAAGCCTCGCTCAGCTGCTCCTGAACTGCTCCAGAGCGTGGAAGAGAAGGGGCCAAAGAATATATCCCTAATATCAACAATGACCATCCATCCCTCCTCTGGCCTTTGATGATGGGTTAGAGATTTCTCCAATCTTGACCAATATGGAGAAATGGCAGCTACTTTACATGAAAGGCTGTTGGGAAGAAATTTCAAAGTTTCTTTGAAGAAATAAAAAGTTAAAGTAGAAATTCTCTTTGAACTCTGTGGGGGGAGAGAGCCTACCAAAAATGAATAACATAGCAAATCACTTAAGAGCATTTCATAAAATCTTTTTCGTTAGCTTAGCCTTTCAGGCCCTCCCACCACCTAGCTCTAGTCTGATTTCCCCTCACTCCCTTCCATTGACAGAACCCCAGCCAAACTCGACTTCTAACTGTTCTCGATCTCATCTAGCTCATCTCCTACCTCCTTTCATTGCAACAGGCTGTTCCCTAGGCCTGGGACACCAGCACTCCTCTGCCAGTTTAATCTCTCTCATGGGCAAGGCTCTTTCCCTTTCTAGGTTTCAGTTTTTTCCTCTGTGAAACTTGGGGTTTGGTCCAGATGGTCTCAGTCTTCTCCTCCCGCACTAACATGGTCTTCCTGCCAGGTCAGTTCACTGCACCTCCTTCAGGAAGCCTTCCCTGATTTTCCCTCCATACTCCCTGCCCCCTCAGATGTTCACTCTGCCTCCCTCACACCTTCCTGGGAATCACACGTATCTGCTTACATACTATATCCCCTTCCCCCAGGGAAAGGATATGTTCCATGAAGGAAGGGACCATTGGTTTCCATCTGGTATTCCTAACACCTAACGGTGTCTCATTCAGAGTGGGCACTTAATATTTGCTCAACAGAATTGAGTTAAATTGAATTCTAAGAACACAATTTTAATGGTTTTCGAGTTTTCATTAAAATTCCATGCATCCAACCGCTCTGTCTTAATTTCCGCAAAGCTGTTCTCAATCTTCCCATTATCATTCAAGGAAGTCTCTTTAGATCCTGCTTTGGGATTCATTCCTCACCTCCTTCCTCCTGGCTCTGCCCACTCAGATCCATTGGCTTTCCATTAATAGGGGGCAGAAGAATGGCCCGGAATCGATTCTGCCATTGAACAGCAGCGATCTGGGCAAGTCACTTTCCCAAAGCGGAGCCTTGGTTTCCTTATCCATCAAACGATGGTGACCTCTAAGGCCCTTTTGACCTCTGTCGATCTATGAATTCTAAAAACAAAGTGCACCTAAAGAGCCTCCTAAAAATTCTTTCCAAGGTTTCAAGGGGAAACAAGGATGACATTGGGCAGTCAGGCCCTTAAAAATATACAAAGATGGAGGATTCATCACCCCCACTTTCTCCAAAATGAGCAAAAACTAAGGTTCTAGTCCTCTAAGGATACGTGTTCTACTTGGTCAAGAAGACAAATGTGATGCTGGCTGGGACGCCCCCCATCCCCACATTCTCCCCTGGAGCATGGGGTGCCCCCAAGGGAAGAGATAAATGTCTGTCCCCGATATCCATCCTCTAGGAGCTGGTCAGCACCTCGCCCAATGGCCAGTCATGGCTGGTCTATGCTGTGGCAGTTATGGGACTTGGCCCTCGACGCCATTTTGTTGACGCTTTCAAAACCGATCTATTCTTGGGGGGAGGGGGATGACCAGAACAAAACAGATCGACTAGAATGGAACTGGCTTGGGGAAGGGCAGGGCAGGGGATGGATGTTGAGTGGGATCACACCGTGGATAAGGAGCAAGCTGAGGACGGAAGGCAGAGGCCGCAAAGGATGCACAATGTCCCCTTCGCCCTCAGTCCTGATCAAAGTCTTCACGATGCTTTGCGATCATGACTAAGTAGAGAGGGCCACAAAGCGGGGCACCCAAGGAACCTATAAAATGGGAAAACAAGAATGGGATTAGAAGCTTCAGGGGAGCGTTCTGTGGGACAGAGAAGCACACCGGAGGAGCCCGCCGAGGGGCTCCCAGTTCTCAGCCGTTACTGGGACACAGTAGGGAACTTCCGCTGGGGTGAAGGGGGAAACACATCCGAAATCGGGAGCCACGCTTCTCCGCCAGCAATCCCTGGGCCACGGGCCCCTCCGGGGTCTCACACAGTGGTTTCGATCGTTTCGATGACTTCCAGGTCGGACTGAGATGGGGACAGGAGGGTGCATTCGTCCGGCTCCCAGCTGCTCTCGGGGCTGTAATCTTCCTCGGAACTCAGCTCCGCTCCTTCCTCCGTGTCCTCGTCACAGGACTCCATGTAGTGAGCCCCGATGGCGTTGATCCCCGAGTCCTCGGAGCTCGAAGGAGAAGAGCAGTGGTTAATTTTTGGTGTATTGCTCTCTTTTGAAATTAAGGCATCGTGTGCAGAGACCTCCTCGGGGCTGGCGGGGTGGGGGTGGGCCGGGGGCTGCTTCTGCACGTAGCACATCTTCCCGTTGATGCATTTGACCTGATAGCTGTCGATGAAGAGGTCGGAAATCGTGCAGAACCTCGGCGAGTCCCGGGGCAGGGGAGGCCGGAAGACGGATGCGAATTTCAAGAAGTGTTCCATGAGGGAGACTGAGATCTGGATGGTGTTGGTGGGCTCTCGGGGTTTGGCGGGAATCTCCGTGCTCGGAAGCTGCTCTACGGGGGTCATGGGCTGGTAGACGTATTTACCTGTGGGAAACACACACAGACACACACACACACACACACAAAACACAAAAAAAACAGGTGAGAAGACAAGAAAAACCAAACTTGCTCTGACAGCTGTTTCAGGAAAAGCATCGCCAGTCAAATATTGTCATGTGAAATGACTACAACTTTGTTTAAAAAAAATATACTAGGCAAAAATGTTTTAATATAATAACAGTAGGCAGCAATTTTCATTTAAGAAATCCAACACTTAACAGAGCTTAGCTCAGTCTCTTTTTTAAGCCGTACTATCAAATCAGAAGTTGTGTGGCGCGGTGGGAAGCACATTGATTTTGGAGACAAAGAACTTGCATTCAAAACCTGTCTCTGATGCTTCACTTGTCTGTGTGACCTTGGACCAGCCACTTTTGTTTTTTTTCAGCCTCAGTTTCCTAATCTGTAAAATGTGAGCATTGATGACTTCCAAGGTCATCGAAGAGCTCCACAGCTATGACCCAGTAGTCCCACGCCTCTGCTTTGGAAAGAGCCAACTCGCCTTAGGGAGCATCAGTGACATTGATGCATCCAATGTAATCAATTTGAATGCAGTTCAATCTATTCATGTGCTAAGGATGTTACTTTCTTCTCTTCTGTCCTATAGTCTTTAGAGGCTATTTACTAAGCACCTACTATGTGCCATATCCCGTGTTAGACACCCATGATGCAAAGTCAGAAATGAAACAGGCTCAGCTCACAGGAGTTTGCATTCTCTCACAGAGAAACAGGTATGAATGTGGGTATTTGCAAGATAAATGCAAAGCCATTTGGTGGAGGGGAGGTAGAGCATTCATGGAAGGACAGAGCTCGGGAAAGTTTCAGGTACAAGGTGGTCCAATAACTAAGCTTTGAAGGGAAGCCCCGAATCACAATTGCACATCGATCTTTATTTTTTTTAATTTTCCCCATCCCAAATTAGAGTAGAACTAGTCACAACTCAACTGCTTTATCATAACCTTTTCAGTTTTAGTCCAATAAAAACCACTTTGGTCATTTTTTCATAACTTAAAAAATGAACAGGAAAGTTTACTATATTATATCTTTTTTTTTAATCCCAGGTTCATAATATGTCAGAGCTATACACTAAATAAATAAAGAGGTAAATAAATAAATAGTTAGATAAATGAATGAATGAATGGATGGATGGATGAATGGATGTTTTTTAAGACCTTAGCGTCTCATCTAGTCAAATAAATTGATCAAACTGAGGCCTAGAGAGATGCTATAGCTTGGCCTGGGTGATCCTGCTCAATAAGTGCTAAAGCTGAGATTTGAATGCAGACCCTGTCTTTCCAAATATGGAATTATTTTGTCACTTATTTTTATCACTCCCACACAGATTCCTCCAAAGCTCAGCTCAAGGGCTGCCTCGTACAAGAAAAGGGGCTTTCCAGATCTCCTCCTCCACCACCACCCCCAGCTGCTACTGCTCTTTATCCCCAGACAATTGTTTTCTATTTGCTATACATAGCTTTTATAAATAGTTATCGGTGTACTTTTCATTTCCCCCAATAGAAGGTAAACTTGAGTCAATGGACAACACTTATGTTATCGCTATCTTTCCATCACCTTGGACAGCGCCCAGAACACAGCAGATATTCATGCGTGGTCCATCCCCAAATTATAGAGGAGAATCAGGAAAAAAAATCCCATGAATATTGCAAGTGAAGCAGGATTCCCCCACCCTTCTCCCCCACTTTCCAGCCAAAAGGAAGAAATTCCTGGTGAGCTCTAGAATGATAGAACTGGAAAGAAGCTGAGAGGTCATGTGGTCCAACCTCTCCCTTGACGCACAATCCCCCTACAACATCCCCGGTAGCAAGTCATGTACTTGCTACCAAATCACTCCCTCACTCCACAAGGCTCCTTGTTGCAAGCATTCCCAGCTAGAAAGTACTTACTAAAATGAAGCCGAGACCTGCCTCCCTTTATCCCACTTGAATTTCAGCTTCCTAGATCCAATCCATGATTCCCCATTTTCTGAAACTCTACACCAAAAGTTTTGCTAACTTTTACTGGGAAAAAATGGTTCATCTTCCACCCAAGCTGACCTCCGCTCTGTTGCCCAGAGTTCCATGGATTAAGTCTGACTCTCCTTCCACATAACATCACTTCAAATATTTAGCCAAAGCCATCACGACCCCGGTGATCTTTCTCTTCTCCAAACTAAACACCCCCAAATTCCTTTAACTGTTCCTAATATAGAATATGGGTTCCCAAACCTTAATCATCCTAATTGACCAGTTCATGAATGCATTTCAATACATACATATCCTTCTTCCGGTATGGCACCCCCAAACAGAACTCACACATATGCTAGTGGGAGCTTAACCACATCAATCCCACAAGAGGGCTGTCTCTTTTAGTCTGGAAATGATTCCTCCGTTAATACAACCTAACCTGGAAACTGAGGGCCGATGCCCATCAATTAGGGAATAGATGAATGAGTTATGGTAAATTATGGTAATGGAATACTATTGTGTTGTAAGAACGATGAGAGAACCACTTTCAATAACAGTAATAGCATAAAGATAATCAACTTTGAAGATGGTAACTCTAATGAACACAAGGACATTGTGTGACACAATAATTCTAGAGAAAATATGCTGTCCACCTCCAGATAAAGAGCTCATAGATTCAAAGGACCATATTAAAACTCTTCTTCTTCTTCTTCTTCTTCTTCTTCTTCTTCTTCTTCTTCTTCTTCTTCTTCTTCTTCTTCTTCTTCTTCTTCCGCCTCCTCTTCCTCCTTCTTCCTCCTCCTTCTTCTTTCTTTTTCTCCTTTTTTCCTTTTTTTTTTTGGAGGGAAGGCAGAATATGACTAATGAGGAAAATTGTTTTGCTTAAACGAGACATATTTGTAATGGGATTTGTTTTTCTTGCCTTCTCATTGACTATGGGAGGGGGAGAATTCTGAAATTAAAATAAAATAAAATGGAAAAATACTATTTAATATAACATCAGAAACCATATCCAACTTTTATTCTGAGTTCACATTCTGAGAAAATCTCTAAATCTTTGTCATGTGAATAACATCTATTAATCCCTTCCCATCACTTTTGAAATTGACTTTTTTTTTTAAACCTAAGTGCAGAACTTTATTTAACTTTAGCCCTCTTAAATTTCATCTTGTTTGATCTGGTCCATCTTTGCTTACCGAACCTTTTTGTCTCCTGATTTTGTCCTTCAGAAAATTAGCTTTGCTTCTCACCTCAGCAATACCTCAAATTTTGATAAGCTGTGAATCTATTTCAAGAATTGCTATTCTAATCATAGAATCACAGAATCATCAGGGCTGGAAGAGACCTCAGATACCCTCTAGTTTGGGGATTCTTCACCTGGGGTCTGTGCTTTACTTAATTTCAGTGCCTTTGTTCTAAGACTGCCCTTGATTTATTCTGTATTTAGCTTGTTTGTACCTGGTTATTAGCATGTGATTTTCCCCATTACTGGATTATGAGATCCCTGAGAGGATGGACTGCGTCTTTACCTTTTGTTTGTACCCTCAGTGCGTAGCATAGTTTTGTCACATATAGTAGATGCTGAATTTATTCTAGTTGGCAGATTGACCGACTGATTTTCATATTTTACTCACTGTTTTCAATATCATTGGTTTTCTCTGTAGTCCCCTATATTTTATACATTTAAAACCCTAATTCTCTGAAGGGCTTCATCAGAATGATGTCCAAGGGATCCAGGACTCAAACAGGTTAAGAATCCCACGCTCACAAAAATATTCTGACCCAACCTTTATATGGACAAAAATCCCTTCTAATTTCAAACCTGTCAATACTCATTCAGTCTTTGCTTGAAGCCCTCAACAATCAGAGAACACAGAACCTCCTCCCCCGCCACACACATACAAAGCTGCCTATCCTCACTTTGGGATAGCTTTATTCCATGGAGTAGATTTTCCCAACTAAATGTCTTTTTTCTCCAAATTTCAGGCTTTAGCCTGATATCAAAGTATCTTGCCAATTTTTACTTTGTAATTTTTAAAAAGGTATATTTTTATTTTTTGTTTATTTTTTATTTTATTATTATTTTATTTAAAGTTCATGGGGCCAGCTTATATTTTAAAAGTTCATTGATATTTTTGGCATTTGGAGCTGGATAAGATCTCAGAGACCACCAAAGTCAGTTCCCTCATTTTCTAAAGGAGGAAGCAGAGGTTCAGCCATGTAGTGATTTGCCTAGAGACACTGGGGGAAGAACAGAGCTGGGATCAGACCCAAGATCTCTGGTTCTAATGGGCTGCATTACCCAAAGTCCTATGATTATCCTCAACAAAGAGATTACTTTTCCTTGACATTCTAAGAATTTTCCTATGGGCACTTGTGTTCCAAGTAACCTCATTTCCTAAATCAGGATGAATTTAAGGACGGGTGAAGCAATGAAATCCTAATATAATAAAATTTGTGGCCAGGTAAAGAAAACAGCATTTATTAAGCACTTTTTATCTACCAGGTAGGGGCAGTTAGGTGGTACATAGTGCATAGAGAACTGAATTTGGAGGCAAGAAGACTCATGTTCCTAAGTTCAAATATGGCCTCAGACATTTACTGGCTCTGTGACATTGGGCAAGTCACTTAACTCTTTTTACCTCTGTTTCTTCACCTGTAAAGTGATATGGAGCAAGAAATAGCAATACTCAGGTATCTTTGCCAAGGAAACCCCAAATGGCATCATGAAGAATTGGACATGACTGAAAATGACAACACCAAAAACCATCACCCACCAGGCATTGTGCTAAGGGCTGGTGACACAAAATAGAGCCAAAAGCAAAATCTTCTCAAAGTATCTTCTATTTGAACAGGGGTAGGGAGGAGTTCCACCTGAATGGTCCTGAGCTCCTCATCACTACAGAGGGGACTTCAGAGACCTCGAGTCCAACTTCAATCTGAATCTTTAATAGCTTCTACAAACATCTTCAATGAGGACAGACAACTCCAGGAACAAGAAACCAGTCTCTGGCTCCAATAGCGAGACATTTTTCCTTAAGGTGAGTCGAAATTTACTTCTATCCATTCATCCTAAATTTTGCCCTCTGGCAGAACAAATATAATCCTTCTTTCCTATGACAACCCTTCAGGTATTTTAAGACAGTAATTATACCTCCCTCTCCAAGTCTTCTCTATTTCAAGGAATAAATCAGTTTAACTTTTTTCTTTATCCTATGTCAATTTAATGAAATATTACCTGTTGAGAACAATGGAGCAAAGATATCGCAAAGGCTGGAAGGACGTTTGGTCCAAGCCCCCCCATTTTACATATAAGGAAATAGAAACACAGAGTCAGGAAGTGATTTTTTTTTAAAGTGACAGAAATATAGAGCTCAAGAGACCTCAGAAGTCATGTAATTCTATTCCTCATTTTACAGCTGAGGAAACTGAGGTGCACAGTGACTTGTCCAGGGTCATGCGGGAAGTACAGGGCAGGCATTCAAACCTGGCTCATAGAGTCCTAGCTTTGGAGCTGAAAGGGATCTCAGGGACCAACTAGTCCAACTCATTGACTTTCCCACAAAAGGGCAGGCCCACAATCACAATGGGAATAAAATATTAGAGTCAAGGTTTTAACTCAGAGCCAGTGCTCTTTCCACTATACCACACTGCTTGTCAATATGGGATGGGGTAAACAGAGCTGAGAGACTGAAAATGGCTTGAGTCCCATCTCTACCTAACTAATCAAAAGTCCGTGGGACAGACAAGTTCCAACCTCTCAGAGCTCCAGTTTTTTTATTTGTAACTGGGGCCCATCCCACCTCTCTGCCAGGATTTTTGTGTGTTAGAGATGATCTTGTAAACTGGGAGCTATTATTACATACTCTAAAAATTCCTCCCTTTCCTACCACTCAAATGACAAAAAGGGGGACTGAGAGGTCCTGGTTTCTGTTCTGAACTTGGTTTTACTTGTTGGCGAGGTCAGTGGGTGATGGGGCTCTTACTGGTTACTCTCACCAGCAGGCAGAGTTTCCGTTGGGCAGATTTTCACCAGAACCCTGATTTAGCACATTTCTGACTCAGAACACCAAGCACATGGTCTGGTCTTTCAGTATGTCCAGGTGTCCTCCTGGCTGTCCTGCCTTCACATGACGGGTTTACGGGGTTTATGGAGAACCTGCTCCTAGAGCCTGAGAGAACCCGAAGTTGACCTGGGGGCAGCAAGCACGGGCTTTCTCCGTTATTCCCGGTACTCCAATGGACGGGTTCCGAACTCTAAGCTGAACCTTCCTCTTAAATAATCAGTCCATTGGCGAGCATTTACTGTGCATCAGGTGTTGTGATAGGTCCTGGGGGCGCAGAGACAAAAATGAAGCGGTGTCTGCCCTCAGGGAGTTTACATTCAACTTGTACACTTATTATACACTAAATTATACAAAATAAATTGGTAATGAGTATTTATTAAGTGCTTACCATGTGCCAGGCATTGTGCTAAGTACTGGGAATACTAATAAAAGAAAAAGAAAGACAGTCTCTTGCCCTTGCACAAAAGAAAGCTGCTTTTAAAAGGGGGAAGGGGATAGGAGGGTACAGAGTGAGGTACTCAGGAGAGTTGGGAGGATTCACCAATGGGGTGAGGGTGATGAACTAACAGCTTGAATATCGGGCATTATATATGAATTGACAATGAGGCTGAACTTTGTCAAAACCAGGAACTCTATCAAGAAGAAATGAGGAGAACAAGTAGCGTTTCAGTCCTGGGAACAAACTAGGCAAAAGAATGGAGGAAAGCAACTAGGGAAGAGGAACAAATATTCAGACTTTCTAAGGCACCAGGCCATCGCAGAAAACACCTTTGCTTTGAGCTGATTGTTTCAATTGGCTAACTATTCAAGCAGAAGTTCCTAATCTTCTTAGTAGTCTGGGGTATTCAATGTACTCTTCTCAGAATTATGTTTTCAAATGAGCCCAATAAAGTTTGTTGTTCAGTCCTGTCTGATTCTTTGTGACCCCATTTGGGTCTAGCAGAGAGATTGGAGAGGTTTGTCATTTCTTTTTCCAGTTCATTTGACAGATGAAGAAACTGAGGCAAAAGGGGTTAAGTGACTTGGCCAGGTCTAGTAAGTGGCTGAGACCAGATCTGGATTCGGGTCTTTCTGAGAAGAATCAGACATGACTGAAACAAATGAACAGCAGCTAAGCCAGAGATCAGTGGAATTCCTAAACTATCTTCCCAACTTGATCTTCCATCAAACCACTAAATCGACAGCTGTCCAGTGAGGTTGAAAAGACCAAAATCGGCACTTCTTATGTCTTTCCAAAAGATGCTGCACTTCTTTCTTGAAGTATGGGACTCAGAGAGAAAAATGAAAAATCCTGTTTGGGAGGAACCTCTGCCTGGCCCCCATCACCCAGGATTTAAATGGAATTCATGGATGTCTGATGAGGATCTTGCGGGAGATCCGAAAGAAATTTCATATGTGGGTCTCCCTGCTCCCTGCTGGATTCAGGGAATAGTCTTCCTATTTGCCGAGGGCCAGAAAAGACAGCAGACTCATTGTCAGAGCGGTGGGAACAATGAAAAAATTAAGGACCAAGCAGAGCTTTCATGGGCTTAATGATTTTTGAAAATTATTTGCAACATTACTGTGAAATCTCTCTGGGCTCTACCTGGGTAATGCTCTTATACTATCAGTTACAGAGGAATCGCTGATGTGCCTCCACGAAATGTGCTCGCACACCAGGGATCTCCTCGTACTCACGAAATCAGACTTCCACACGAAAATAATTTTGTTTGCAAGATTTTAGGCAAACCATTCATCCAAAACTGATGACAGAATCACACTTGGGGACTTATGAAAAAAAAAAAAGCAATGGAAAATAAGAAACTTGTAGAGTGATTCCAGCTGAGAACTATGGGTAAAAGCATTCAAGGTAGCTTGGCCAGGAGCAGCCCAGTGGTGGAGCTCCCCCCAGAGAAGGAAGGGATGTGTTCAGACTGCTGTCATTTTGGATAACCCTTGCTGGGACTCTTTGGTTATACTGAAAACAGGGCTTCCCAGAACACAGGGCAAGAAGATTTGGGGAAGATTTGGGTTTTTTTTTTTAATGGCATTAATCAGGGACCAAATAGGATTTCTATAAATTGCTCCTTGTACAAAGCTTGGGATTGAGATGTACCAGGTGATATATACATACATACATACATACATACATACAGTGGATAAAAAAGTTGGATCTAGACTCAGAAGACCAGAGTTCAAATCTAGCCTAAAACACTAGCTGTATGACCCTGAGCAAATCACATAACCTCTCTATGCCTCAGTTTCCTAATCTGTAAAATGGGGATATATAAGTACCTACTTCACAGGGGTGCTGTAAAGACAAAAGTAATATTTATGAAGCACTTTGCGAACTTCAACATGCTATATAAATGCTAGCAGTGGTGATGGTGGTGCTAGTATCAGAACAAACAAAAGGCTACAAACTTTCTTTGGTAAAATCCAGTCATCCTTTTTAAAGCTTCATCTAATCATCTACGGCAGAAAAACAAATTGGATGAAAATTTATATTGCTCCCATTATGATATGTAGCAGGAAGGTCTAGTTCATATCTCTATCTATAATACAAAGTATTGCAAAAGCTCGAAATTGCACTGATTTTTGTGACACTCTGAATATGTTTATATATAATCTATATTATTTGTTTGTGAAAATGTATGTGTATATATGTACATATATGTACATAATACATATAACACGTGAACAGAAAACTGTGTGTGCATATATATGCATATGTATGTGTTCTTATATATATATATATATACACATATAAGAAATGTACATGAGAGACATGTATTCATATAATAGAGAGATCCAATTAAGAAAATCAGAATTAAGAAAGGAATACTCCCTTATGGATGCTGAGATCTAGTTCTTCATATGCTCCCATTTGTGGATAATATCATGCTGACTGCAGCGTGGAAGAGCTTCATGAAAGAGATCTCTAATCACTCTAAGGATCACCCTGTCCATTCAAACAGGAAAGACCAAGTGGATGAAGAATATCTATTGGCCAGATTTCAATATACATTTGGAAGGTCGTCCTATAGAGTTTGCCCAATGGTGTATCTGAGACAAACAGCAGACATGGAAATGAGTTGGATCCAGAATGACAATGGAGGAGAACTGTGGCCTAAAGTCCTTTCAAGAAACTGAAAAGCTCTTTTACTCACCTCAAGCTTTCCGTGAAAGCAAAGGCCCAGCTCTCCAATAAAACCATTTTATCGGTCTTACTCTCTGGCCGTGAGACATGAACACCAGTGCCTCCAAATAACTAAGGTGAGAGTTACATGTATGCATGGATTGTGTTCCTTCCAGCATTGGAGGGATCACCTGAATCAATGAGATTGCAAGTCCATCGGGGTTTCTGAGTGTATAAACATATGTGTATATCGTTATTTATACATGTGTGTGTATATGTGTGTGTGCATACATATATGTCCTTGTGTGTTGTCAGAAAACAGATGAGCTGATCCCAGAATTGAGCAGAACAAGATCATCACTGACTGCGTGTGGGAAACTATGTCTTGCCTTCAAGGATCCCAAACTACTCATTGACACAAAAACAAATAGCATCCTGGTAAGTAATTTATACGGCTATTTTAATAATTTATGTGGCTGGTAATTTCTATGGCTATAAATCATGGAACACCATCATCTGAGGAAAATTAAAATAACAGGGACCTCCAAAGGACAGTGGAAAGAGATACAGTAGGTATGCCTATCAAGATAAGAGCATATTATTGACTAAGACTGAATGTAAAAATATCAAATATTCCTCTTGAAATAGTAGAAGACTCCAAGGGAGGTGTATCTAGCATGCTGGATAGATCCTCCTTGAAGGTACAGGAAGACAGGGAGAATTTCCAGGACAAAAAAGAATCCACGGAGGGTGATGTAATCTATGTCCATGGAGGGAAATGACATCACAGGTCAAAGTTTCTTCTTTCTTTTTGTCTGGAACTGTGGTGTTATGGATCAAAGTAATATAAAATTCTGGGAGAAGTGAGGAGGAACTTTGATGTGCAAATTGACCAAGTTGCTAAAAAAACTTAACTCAGAAATCTAAAAAAAAATTAAAAATTAAAGTAAGAGGTAAAGGATTACTGTAAAGAGCTGGTGAGTCCTCCATAGATTTCAAATCACACGGGGAAAACAAAAGACTAGCAATTTGAGGGAAGAATCCTTAAAAAAATAAATAAATAAACAGATATTAATATATGCTACCGTGTAATATACAGTTATAACCTCCCATGTATAATATGATATATGAAATGATGAAGTATGATTCATATATTTTACTTATTCAAAGAGTAATTGTTGGATAAATTAACGAATGGATCAATGGAAATTGTTCGAAGGAAATAGCCAAAAGATAATAAGTTTAAAGTTAACAGTAAATCAGGTTTACAAAGAAATTGCAAGGATCACAACAATATTGAAGGGTGGGCAGGTAGAGACAGAAGAGTAATCTGAGCTCAAAATTGCCTAGTTTCTGGGCAGGGATTAACAGGGGAATGGAAGTAGGAAATGGTCGTCATGACAGGAAACAGCCATTATGGCAGTTTGGCTGGAACAGAGTATGTGAAAGAAAGTAAGATGAAATAAAGCTGGAGAAGCAGCGTGGGGACCCGTTGGGAATGGCCATAGTGCCAGTCTGCAGTTTGCGCACCATTCTAGAAAAATGGAGAGCCCCCCAAGCGTTTAGAGCCAGGGAGTGTCCTGACCATCCCCCTGGATGAATCGGAGAGAGGAGCCCCTGGTAACAGGGGCGCCAAATAGGAGCTATTGCAATCGCCCGGATAAGATGTGATGAGGGCCAGAACAGCATGTTTTGGATGGGAGGAACGGGGATGGGGTGATGTCAAGAGAGAGAGGGGACGGTATTGAGAGATGTCGTGGAGATAGATGAAACAAAACTTGGAAACTCATTGGATATGGAGGTGAGGGTTAAATTGGGGAGTGTCGAGACGGATCGTAAACCTAACAGGAAGGAGGATGGTTCCCTTGACAGAAATAAGACAGTTAAGAAGTACGGAGAATTTTAGGGGAATGATAATGAGTTCTGCTTTAGCCAAGTTGAGTTTAAGATGCCTAAGGGAGATCCAGCGGGAAAGGTCTAATAAGCAGAGGATGGCAATAATCCTAGTCAATATTTACATAGAGCTTTAAGGTTTGCAACGTACTTTACAGATATCTCATTTTATTCTCACAACAACCATAGGAGGCAGATGTTGTTACTATCCCTTTTTACAGATGAGAAAACTGAGGCTGAGGGAAAAAAGGGACTTGCCCAATGTTATCTCAGTTTATCATCACAACGACCCTGAATTTATCCTGATTATCAACCTTATTGTTCCCATTTTACAAATGAGAAAACTTGAGAGTTAAGGCAACTTGACCAAGATCACGAGTAATAAGTGACAGAGGCAGGAGCGGAACTCCTCTAACTTCAAACGCCGAGAGTTAAGACACAAAGGCCATCGGAAACAACCTGAGCCCAGAGTACAGGAAATGGGGTCTCTCCAGAGCCGAAACTAGGGACACATAAGCCCAGCCTGGGCCAAGTGGGGAAACTGCTGCCCACCTGGGAAATCTCCCCTCTTTAAAGAGTCATGGGTTTTTCATCACACTCAGCAGGGTTGTGATAGCGATGCTAGAAAACCGTATTATCTCCAAGAGAAGATTTCATGGCCGTTGAGTTTCTCTTGCTTTAGGGTCTGTCAAGTCATCGCTTCCAACGTCAAAATCAATGCACTTGGCAGTTCTGGATGCAGCAGAAAGAATATTTAAGTGTGAGGGCTGATCCGGTGCCAGACAGCCTTAAACCCTCGGCTGTTTTCTGAGACTCTTTTCTCAGAATGCTCCAGTGAGAGGCAAGGTCAAAAATGGACAAGGGTTTTCCAATGTTTGGTACCAGCCCCAGAGGCCGGTTCCCAGTCATGAGCAAAATCAAGGACGGGCAATGATTCCCAAGGACACAGCGTATTTTGTGTCTCACGCTGTTTGTTAGCTCCTTTCCTCTCAAAACAATCCCATGTTCTGTCTTCTGTTCCCCGATCAACCAGATGAGGTTATGAGGGATGAGCCTTGGAGAGCTCTCGAGGGCACCTGCCCAAGGAAGTGACCGTGCCCATTGGCACCTTGATGAGAGGATGCAGAGAGTTCAAGATGCTCGATGCTGGAACTCAAAGCATGGAAAGAACCACATCTCAGTGATCTAGAAAAACAAGTTTATGAAGCAGAATAGACTTTTCTCTTTTGAGACTTTTTTTTAAATACCGTCTTGGTTCAGAAGATAGATTTGATTAACACTGTTGTTCAATCACTTTCAGCCATGTCCATCCCTTCAAGACCCCATTTGGGGTTTTCCTGGCAAAAATAACAGAGTGGTTTGCCATTTCCTTCTCCAGCTCATTTTACAGATGAGAAAACTGAGCAAACATGATTATGTGACTTGTCCAAGGTCACATAGCTAGTAAGCATCTGAAACTGGATTTGAACTCGGAAAGATGAATCTTCCTGATCCCAAGCCCACTGTATCACCCAGCTATCCTCATTTATAAATCTAACCCTAACTCTAAATTTCCTTCCTTTCTACCTCTTTTTTATTTCCTCCCTTCTTCTCCCTTCCTTCCTTCCTTTCTTCTTTTCTTTCTTCCAATGGCAATTTATGAAGCATTTATGATGGCAAACTCAACCAGTCATGAAGGAAGTATAAAAATAGCTTTCCCCCCCTAGAAATCCTTCTACTGAGGCAATAATAATATGTATTTTGTGTTTACTATATAGCAGGCACAATTATTATCTCATTTGATCCCCACAATGACCCTCAAAGGTAAGTACTACCATTATCCCCAGTTTTCAGAAAAGGCAAATAGAAATGAAATAATTTGTCCAGGGTCACGCCACCTCAAGTCTATCTGATTCCAAGCCCGGCTCTCCATGACATATGAAATAATTTGAGTCATCTGTTGCCAGTGGATGACAATTTTGCAGTGAAATAACAATGACAATTATTTTGTTTTCTTAATTTTAGGAACGAGTCATTTCAACATTGCTGCTCAGCAATTAGTTGAAGTCATTTTGGATTTTTTTTTAAATCCAAGTAGCTTACAGCACTATTGAGTGAGCGATTATGGGTCTCATTTAGGAGGCTCTGCAATGTTCGGCAATAGATGCGATCGGCACAATGTCATCTGCAAGGTCTTCATCATCTATTTTGAATCCTTATTCCATTTGGCCTCTGGCTGGACACTGTCCACATCTGTGGTCAGTCCCTCAAGCGAGCACATGTCTCCCTGTTTTACCACTCACTGAACATTTATCTCTTAAAGAACAGTGCATATGGATAATGGATATCATAATCCTGGCCTTCTCAACTGCTGGGAGGAAACAGACTTTGAAACTCCAAATTTTAAAAAATCACTGTTAAAATTTTTAACACAATTGGAAAATATTTAACAAAGTAAAGAACATATATATTTTTAAAGTACTGAGTTCTCATTACTAATTATTTCCATACTATCAAGAAATCCTCTGGATTTTCTAGTTCCAGTTTTCACATAGGTTTATTGTTGTTTGCATAAATAGAGTAAGCTGTAAACTTCCCAGAACTTTGTTTTCTTCTGATTTCATAGGCATTTAAATCACTTCATCAATATTTTATTCTCTTTTTCCATTAAATCCCATTTCGAAAATGACTGTGGACAGCAGAGGCAATAGACCACAAGGTCAGATGGATCTGATCCCTATTGGATATCTTTGCTTAATTGTTCTTCCTCATAAAGGAGGATTCAGTCCATAGAGAATAGAAATGACTGTGTCTAAAAAAATAAAAAGCATCAATAAAAGTATTTTTTTAATTATGATAGAAATTGAGTGAATTCTCCCGATCTTCTATTCATGGATATAAATGCTTTTCCTGTTAAAATATCCCTTTTTTTGAGAATTGACAGCTTGGTTTGCTGAGAATGCAAGAGAAGCAAACTAAAATCTGATTTGACATCATTGTATCAAAGTTTAATAAGTTTCCATTGACGAGTCAGTCTGAAGACCAATAACCCACAAATCAACAGTCATCCTCCTGAAAGAACGTCAACAAACAGTGGTGAAATCATAGAATCTTGGCGTTAGGGCTGGAAGAGACCATCAGTTCCAAGCTCATTTTACAAAGAAGGAAACTGAGGCCGGGAGAAGTGAGCTGACTTGCCTAAATTGTGCATATCAAAGACACAATTTAAATCTAGGTCATTGATTCCAAATGTAATGTTCTTTCCCACTGCAACACGAGTGACAAAAGCATGATATGGAGAGACCAACCTTTTGCTGGACTTAGGAAGAAAGAGCAGGAAAAATAAAGGATTAACTCAGTAATAACATTGAATGTCCTTCCTTAAATATTAATAGAATTATCCAATGTTGGGGTTAGGGATTTTGATGGATTGTTGGTATTAAATAACAGGTTAGTTTGAGCTTTAATGCTTTCTTAATTGGTGGCTGCTTTTAGGCCTACAATGTTTTATATATAAATCATTAGCCTCTAAGAACAGGGACCTATCCTCAAGAATGATAGGGGAGTGGGGGATCCCTGAAAGAAAGAGCTCCTTGACTCTCTAGCAAACCCAAGTTCTGTATTCACTCGGGAGGCAAGGAGGAAAAACACCTCAAGATAAGTCTGGAAAATTATGCAGGTCCTTGGGGAAGGCTCTACTCGCCAGAGAGAATACCTTGACTCCTTCGTGATTCTGTCAGTTAAATAATAACTGTGCTATATTCAATGTTATATTTACCCGAGTGCGACAAAGGAATACTAGATATGAGCCAAATCCTAATGTTCTTGGTGGAAACATAGTGGGAGCATGAGCCAAAAGCAGGAGGGCTATTGAGAAAGTCCCTGAACCCAAGCATTCTGTTGCCTGGATTCAGTTCAGAGCTGCTTTGAATGCTGGAGATGAGAGAAGCAAGAGCTGGCGGTTTGTCAACCATAAGGTAAGGGGAAGAACAAGTTGATTGGGGCTGGGGGAAGGGACCCCTTGGGGTCCTTTGATCACTGAGCTCGGTTATATAGGGCCGCATATAAATTTAAGAAAGTGGGAACTAAAAGAAACAAAGGAACGGGGAAAATGGAATTTCTTGAATCTAGAGCAAAAATTAATTAAATGGAAAACAAAAGAATAAGTGAATCGATAAAAAGAGCTGGTTTTGAAAAGACCGATATCACTGAAAAGCTAATAAGTTTAATCGAAAAAAGAGCAAAAACTCAAGTGATCAAAATGAGAAAAAGATCCTAACAAATGCAAATGAAATTAAGGAAATTATCAAAGACTACTACGCATAGTTCTATGCTGAGAAATTGGAGAACTTAAAAGGAATAGATGCATATCTACAGAAATATAAAATACTCAAACTGACAAAATGGGAAACGGATAACCTAAATAGACAGTATCAGAAGGAGAAATCTGGCAGGCTAATAATGAGCTGCCACATTCAAGGGATGGCTGAGGGGGAGACAGCAGAAAAGAAAGATTCACAAGCAAACTCCTTCCAACTTTCCAAAAGACAAAGAATTCCATATTATCCACGTTCTCTAGACACACAGAAAGATGGCATCCTACACAATTCTTTCTATGAGGTCAAATAGTCAACGCTGAATTCTAAATGGATATTAGTGGAATTTTTTTATGGCAAGCAATCTGGATGTATTAAAGGACTAAATATAAGAAAATAGGAGAAAATATCTCTTCATCCAAAAATATTCATGGGCTATTTTATTTGTAGTAACAAAAAAAAATTAAATGGCCATATGTATAACCATTGGGAAATGGCAGAATAAATTGTACTATATTATTCTAATAGAACATTATTGTGCCATAAAATTACAAATACAGAAATACAAAAACTCATGGAGGGTGTTTATATGAAGCAATGCAGAGCAAAAGCAGCAGAATTAGAAGAGAAATATTCACATTGGCTACAACTACATCTTTAAACCAGAACAGCAACAAAACTATAAATATGCAGATGGAGAAGAGATCGGAACCAGCAGGAAAGTCATCATGAATGTTGTTTTGTTAACTTTTTTATGTAAATGGTTTAGAATTTGAAGTTTTATTTCGTCTGCCTCTTAGGGAGTTTTCTTCCTCCCTTTGCTTGTTTCCTTCACAACAATCCTTCCCCGATGCTTCAGTTGTGGACAGAGATAATTTGGGGATCCCGGACTTCCTGTGGCCTCAAACAAAGCTTGACACATAAGAAGCATTTAAGAAAGAGTCGCCGGTTGACTGATTGATTGATGAATGTGCATGTAGACCCTTCTCAGAAAGATGCTGAAATAATTATAATGGTCATGAGGACAAAAGGACTTGATGTATAATTTCACTGGCAATGGGAACTATCAGATGAAGCTTCTTCCCCTACAAACAAGAATTAGATAAGGTAAATGGGAGATGATCCTAACTTTGCAGGGCAAATGGGGAAAAACTTCTTATTAGCTGAGAGGGCCTTCCCAACATGGGGACCGCAGGTGAAAATGCTCAGAGGAGTCAGACAAGACAAGCGTCTTGTTAAGGAAAATCTAATAATGGGCATTTTATATATGCTGGTTAGTTGACTGGTTTTAAGGTTGGCTCTCTAACCACTAAGCTATGTTGCCGCACTGTGATAATGATAACCTAACAAAGGGAATTTACATGGCACTTGGAAGATGGAAAAGTAGACTCAGCAGTCAGTCGTTATCCAAACAGAAGGCCTCTCCAGGGCCTTCTCCCCTCCCACCCCCATCAGGCGTTCCCAGCTTTACATGGGGGGGGTCCCTCAATTGGGACACCTTGAGGTTCTAATGGGATATTTCCTCATCTGACTTTTTGTAATCATTTACATTCCAGGGCACATTTTTCAGGCTGGTTACTATGAAAACATAAAGGAAAACACACAACTGGATGACCTTGCGTGGAGCTGTAGTCATAGAAACAGAAACATCTGGACAAAACTGAAGAATTCATTTGGGCTCTATTCGGCATATTGAGACACTTGGAAATAAGAAAGGGAATTTTTTTCAGCCTTCATTTTGATGACAGATGTCATCTGGACCCACTCTGAGGGGACAGCACTTGAGGGAAACAAATAGATATAATGCATCCCTTTATCTGTTCAAGACATCTTCACTCCGACTTGCATTGACTATAAAATAGAACCTCCAACCTTCCCCAAGATGCTGCAATTAATAGGACTTGAAGAACACAGGCTGCTTTGCAGGGGGAATCTAGTAAAATTCCAACTCCCGGCAAGCAGGAATTGTCTTATTTTTGTGCCTGAGGGGAGCCGGGCATTGGACAGAGGACGGAACATGAAGTCAGGAAGACTTTGAATCTAGCCCTAGACACTCACTAGCTGTGTGATATTGAACAAATCACTTAAGCTCTGTCTGCCTCAGGTTCCTCGGCTATAAAATGGGGAAAATAATGGCACTGAGTGTCAGGGTTATTGTGAGATCTTTGCAAACTTTCAAGCACTGGCTGTTATCATTGCCTTTGTATCATGAGTGCCTGACATCTTTTAGTAATTAATAAACAGTTGATGAATGAACCAATAGAATGTAAGTTTTTTGAGGGCAGGAAGTGGGTTTGGTTTGGTTTGGTTTGGTCTTTGTACCTCCAACACTTAGCATAGTGTCTGGTATACAGTAGGCAATTAATAAGTGCATGTTAAATTGAACAAAGCTGGATTGAAGAGAAGTGAGTGGCTGGTGTTGGTGGAGCAGTTATACCCCTTTTAGAATCCTTTTAAAATGAGCAATGCATAAAAATACAGGGTGTCAGAAAAATCAGATCTTGGCTCCATCAGTAACTCCACAAGTATGAGCTAAGGTAAGAGGTGACTGGTTGCCCAGTAGTGAGAGCCCTGGGTTCGGAGTCAGAAGGATCCAAATTCAAATCTGGTGTCAGACACTTCCTGGGTGTGTGACTCTGCACAAGTCACTTCACTTGACTGCCTCAGTTGACTGTAAAGCAGGGATAATAACAGCCTCTCCTTCCCAGAGTCACAGTCAGAATCAAATAAGATTTATAAGCGCTTGCTACAGTGTCTGGCTCATAGTAGGTCTACATAAACAGATAATTGTTCTCTAAGCCTATTAAATAAGAGGAGAGCGTTCGAGCACAGGACTACCCAGGTCTCAGTTTCCCCCCGTACTCTAAAATTGCTCAAGTCTTTGACTCTCCCTGGTTGCTGTGACTTCTTGGATTTTCATTTACAGAAGGAAAAGAAGAGAACTGGAGGTTTTGTGCCATAGAAAAAATCAAACCATCTCAAAACAAAGGATTTCCCACACAATCTGTTTATCACGTTGATCCTCTAGCCAAAGGACACCTGAGCCCCCCAGGTCTCCCTGTCTCATGGAGATGGCTCCATTTTTTTATCCCATGCAAGAATGGCTCTCTCCAGTCATTATATATTCTGCAAGAAGAGGAGTTTCTTGGTGAAACAGTTGATTTTTTTTTTCTGAGAGCCCGAATGTTTTGCAGGGGTTTGGGGAAGCATTAAGTGTTTTCCCCATGTCTCCTTAATGGACATAATTAAAACAGTAGAAGGCTATAAACTTGGGTTCTCTGTCCAGTTCCAAAATAGTCTCTCTAAAATTGCTCATCTGTTTTTGGCATTATTATTTCATGTTAATCTCGTGAGTCAAGAATGCCTCCAAACATTTCCCAGCAAAACACCTTAGACAGCAACCAAGTGACTAATCAAGTTTGTAGCTTATAACTTTATTTGAAATGCTATAAAAAGCGGGTTGGATTGTCTGCTCGAGCTGCCCATCTGTGCCATCGGTGGGGGGTGAGAGGAGGGGAGCGGGAAGAAAAGAGTCACCAAATAACGGGCTCGGGATAGACCTGGGAGGACATTGGCCCCAACTCCAGCTCAGTGAGAATTCCCTTGATAAGATGCCCAATGAGAAAACTTCTGCCAAAAAAGCAGAAAGGGAGCCACTTCCTCTCAGGGCGGCTCCTTCTATTTTGGGATGGCTCTAATTGTCAGGAAGATTTTCCTGGCTTCGGGCCTAAATCTGCTTCTTAGCAACCTCCCCCCAGTCCTTCTGGTTCTGCCCTCTAGGAGCATCCAGAACAAAGTTAATCCTCCTTTCATGAGACAGCCCTTCTGCCTCCTGTTCTCTCCCCACCCCCCTACCTCCTCCCTCCATCCCATCCTCCTCCCCAGGGTGATCTTGCAATACTGGGACCCACCGGGGGGCTTTACAAAAGAAGAGCCAATCGGTTTTCCCCTTGCTGTGAGCAGAGCTGCTTAGCTGACATTTATTTTTTTTTCTTTACCAAGGAATATTTCCTCCTTAGAGCAGAGTATATTTAATGGCTTTGAGTCAACCTTTCTTTGGATCACCAGTGTTAAGCAGTGTGCGGTACATGGTTATTGACTACCTGACCCAAAAAGCTGCCTCAGGAGCAGGGAGGGTACGTGATTGGCCCAGAATCACCCAGCCACATCAGAGGATAGATCTGGCTCTAAAGCCCTGTCTGTATCCACTCGGTCACACTGCCCTTCCCAAGAAATATCCTAAACCATCTGAAGACAAAAGACAATAGATTTCACAACTGTGGCTCTCATTTAAAAAGTAGTAAGAAAATTAGATGAAATAGACAGTTTTGATCAGATAAAAATTTAAAGTTTCTACATAAGAAAAATAAATGCAGCTCAAATCAGATGAGAAACAATTAGGGAAAATCGTAAAGTTCAGAAATGCAAAATAATTAAAAAGTGGTATAAATATATAAAAATGAGAATATATAAAATGATCATAAATGATCAAAGGAAATGAACAGGCAGTTCTCAAATGAAGGAAAACAAGCTACCAACAACCACACAGAAATGATCCAATTGACTAAGAAAATCAGAAATGCCCATAAAAGCAAACTAGGTACCCACCTTACATCCATCAGATTGAGAGAAATGATGAGAGAAAAAGAGCAATTGTTCTAGGCATAATTTTAGTTGAGCTTTGAATTGACTCAACCATTCTGGAATTTAAGATTGTTATTATTCATATAAATTAATAAGCCCTCCTGTTTCTCACCTCCCCCTAACCCCATTAAACATTTAAAAGGAATGAAAGAAAACCTTCAAAACAAATATACATAATTAATCAAAATAAATTTCCTCATTGGTCATGTCCAAAAATATATCTCATTCAGCATGTTACGTCCATCCCTTCTCTGGTAGAGGTGCGTAATGTCCCTGGTCTGCTGGAATCATGCTTTGTTGTTTCATTGAGCAGAGTTCTAGACTCTTTTCAAGTTGTTTTCCTATATAATATCATCTCAATGTATAAATTGTTCTCTAGTTCTTTTCTCTGGTCTTCCCATTTCTTCTGAAACTGTTCATTTTGCTGTTTTGTATGGCATGATAATATCCCATTTAGGAATGGAATTTAGGGTCACATACTATAACTTATTTAGTTAGTCTCCAATAGGGAGGAACCTCCTTAATTTTCTTCTTTTGTTGTTAATGCTACCAGAAGAGCTGCTAGAAATACTTCTGTATGTGTGAGTCCTTTTCTTCTTTCTTTCTTTCTTTTCTTTGGGGGTATAAAACTAGTTGTATCACTGGGTAAAGGGGAAGGTAAGATTTAGTAATTTGGGGGATCATAGTTCCAAATTGCTTGTGGGAAACAACTAGGGACATCCCCAAAGTCATTCTATTTTATATACTCTGACCCGATGATGCTGCTGTTTGACATGGGCCCCAAGAAAGTCAAGGACTGAGGAAAAGGATACATATGTACCAGAATATTTATAGAAGCACCTTGTGTTGTCTCAGAGAACTAGAAACAAAATAGGAACTCATCGATCGGGAAATGGCTGAACAAATTGTGCTATTGGAATTACTGGAGTTTTAGGTGAGAAGAAATGACAAATGTAATAGATTCAGAAAATAAATGGAAAGATTTATATGAGTGGCTGCAAAATAAAAGGAGTAGGCCCAGGAGAAAATGCACTTAATGACTACAAGTATAATATGAAGAGAAACACCTCTTTGAGAGACCTCAGAATTCTGACCAAAACAGAGACCAATCATGACTTTCCAAAAATGAAACATCTCCCACCTTTTAACAGAGAAGGGTAGACACAGGATGTGATCATTTGTCTTACTCAACTATATATTTTATTTATTTCAAGGGAGGGGAGTTGGTGGGTAATAATAGACATGGAGCAAGTAATATCAGTAAAAAAACCAGATTTTTTATTTTAATTTTATTTTAACTGCAGAGAAAAACAACATGCACAGAAGGATGCAAACAGGAAAATGTTGTTACCACCATTCAATCATCGACACACACACACACACACAATCTCAAAGATTTTAGTGCAAATTTAAGCTCTAATGTGACTTCAGAAATATAAATACCATAAATTTATGAAAAACAAAATCTGAAAGTTTTATCTATTTTATATTGATGTTCCCTATTAAAATACAACATCACTACTGTTTTATGCTATGCATTGCTCTAATTGATTTCCAATCCTTATAAAGACTTTCATCAACTGCTACTCAATGACTGAAAGGACTGATTTTGTAATCCCAGGCTTAAGAACATCCCAAGATTAAGGGTTTGAGATATACATGACAGTTTTGACATAGCCCATAAGAAAACATCTAAAAGAAATGGATCGTGTGTCCAAGATGGCTAAACAAGCAGACGGGTCTGAGAAAGTATTCTCTATTAACAAGTGCATAACACATAGTGACAAGATGCCCTCTCTTGTTAAAATTAAATTTATTATTATTATTATTCACAAAATTATTATTAAAATTCACAACACTGGATAAGTGTAAAAGAAATATAAATAATCAAAGTTCTCAAAGATTTTTTTTCTATATCTGCAGCCTTTATATTCCTGAAATTATTCAAGTATAAAACTGCACCAAGCTTTTCAGGACACCCTACAAATTAATTTCATTTTTTTATTCACGCTTTTTATTTTTCAAAACATATGCGTGGACAATTCTTCAACATTAGCCCTTGCAAAACCTTGTGTTCCTATATTTTCCTCTTTCCCCCACACTTTCCCCTAGATGGCAAGTAGTCCAATATAGGTTAAACATGATAGAAATATACTACAAATTAATTTCAAAAAGAAAACCATGTATAAAGTTCATAGTTTCTCATAGAATTCTCTTCCCTGTGTTTATTTATATCTGGAAATGTTTATTTACTTATTTTTGCTAAGTTCGTAATTTTAAACCCACATACACAAGGAAATAAAAATTAAACAAAACAAAGAATCTGCCATGAACAGTGCCAAAGCAATTTTTCAAATACTATAGAGCAACTAAAACATCCAAATAACAGATGTAAATGGAAAAGGAAACTGCAGAAGATATTTTGAGAGGTCTTTAAGTGAATAAAAACATGTTTAGAGAAATTAAGCAAGAATAAACACTGGTTTTAAAAAATAACCAGAAAAAAAATCACAAGAATGAACAAAATCAGTGTTTCTAGAAAATGGGGGGAGGGGATCACAGGAGGAAGTGAAACCAGAAATAAAAGATGCTTTTAAAAAGGAGTGAGAGAAAATAATTTTAACGACTAATTTGAAAAGTATAATAGAAAAGGCCAAAAAATCAAAAACAGAAGCCAAAAGTGCAATTACGAGAGTTGAAAATAGAATCGCAGATAACTGAGCAATGGGAAAAACAAACTCAGAGAGTGCTTGAATTGTTGAAAGTTTTATCCCAGAAAAATGCATTTTTAAGAGATACAGACTTTGACATTAAAATGCAGTTAACAGAGGAGCAAGTACTGACATATTAGAAATTTGGAAAAATCAAAGAGTCTCTATGATGTGTCACAAAATTGTTCAAGAAAAGGGTCTGGAATCATAAAAACAAGCTAAATTATACCATAGTCAATGGTCTCCTACAAAGGTAGAACCCAATGTTCAATATGCCTAGATAAATCATAGTTAAACTTCAAAACTATAATAAACACAAGGGAAATTCTGTGAGCCATGAGAAGAAAGAAATAATATACCAAAAAAAAAACATCAATTAAGACTATAGTGGACTTCTCAAGGAAGATAAGAAACAATCAGAGAAATATCACCATAACTGATATAAAATTGGGAAGCAAGTCTCATAAATGAAAAAGGAATAAACAATGAAAAAGCACCTACTATGTGGGAGGTACTAAGTGCTAAGTAGTTTTTATTCATTTGAACCTCACAACAACCCTGAGACAATAGATCATATTTTTCTCCTCATTCCATAGTTGAGAATAGTTGAGAAAACTGAAGCAAATAAAAGTTAAATGACTTGCTCAGGGACATAGACCTAGTAAGTGTGTGAGGTCAGATTTGAACTTAACCCTTCTTGATTCCAGAACCGTTATTCCATCCATTGCATCACTATCTGTCTCTAAATGAAGCCAAAACTATCTCCACAGCAAAATCTAAAAGCTATTTGGAAACAAGAGATGCACACTAAAAAAGCATTTGCACTTTTGAACAAAAATATCTGTACTTCATAGAAGTCTGAACAACAGAGCCATCGAGCCAAAAAGATAAGTGTGTAAAACAATTTATATTTTTCAAACCAAGATAAATCATTTGCTCATAAAATGTAAGATTCCTCAATGGATCCTATGGACAAAAAATAATTAAATGTTTCAGAAGAGAAAAATAAAAGAGGAAAGGGAAAAATAAGAGAGGGAAAAGCAATGAAGGTATTATCTTTGATGAAGGAAATGCTTAAGTTAAAAGAAAAAATTTATATGTACATGAGAATAAAAGAGAGGAATTTTATATAATAGTTTTGCTAAGTTTAAGTGAGAAAAAATAACATTTTCTGTCTTTTCTGATAACTTTTTTTTAAAAAAAGAATGACACGAGAAAAGAAAAGTTTAATCAATATTAAGCTAAATGTAAATAGACTAAACTCTCTCATAAAGTAAAAAACTTACCTAATGGATTAAAACCCAGAATCTAGTAATATGTTACTTAAAGGCAATGCATAATCTAGGAGGACCTCAAGAATTTTAAACTGAAGCATTTAAACTAGAGCAATGTTTTGATTCTACCAAGCTAGTCCTAAATCATGAAAAACAAAAACGAAAAAAGCTTAGAGTCAGAAAAGTACCTCAAAGAAAATTGAATTCAAACCAGAAGGTTTTAAGAGATACAAATAAGGATGGTTTATTATACTCAAAGGTTTTATCTAAAACGAGAATGTTTCCATTTAAAATATATGTGTGTGTGTGTGCCTGGAAATTCTGTAGTAAAATTCATAAAAAGAAAACCTTGTAGTTTCACAAAATGAAATAGCTAAGAAGTCATTAAGCCAGATATTTCAATATTCTACTGTTAGAATATGATATGTTCAACTAAAATAGGGAGAACATCACAGAGTTGAATAGGGGCATTAAGAAAATTGTATCTAACAGGTATAATAAAGATGATTCAGCCAAATTTTTAAAATACATTTTTAAACCCACATAGAACATACAGAAAAATTGATGAAGTGCTCATGACAAAAAAAAATAAAGGAAAATTGTGAACTATTGAGATTTTATATATGCTATTCCCATTCCCTATATGAAATGAAGTTAACAGTAAATAACGGTGCAATATACAAATGCATATATGGTCCGTGTTAAAACTAAAAATGAGATTTATTAAACATTAGTTGAGCACTGAAGGAACCGATTTTACAGAATTACAAGGATTTTAGCCTTGGGTCCCCAGTTAAGGGTATAGAGAAAAGGCCATTTATTAACCTCTCCCTTTTCTTCTTGGACGTCCTTGGAACAGGATTTGACAGAATAATAATCTATGCACCTAGAGCCAGGAATAAGTTATTTATCTTTTTTCTGGGAGTTGGAAAGAATTCTTAAACAACAGAGATATCTATAGAGCGGTGGATAGAGTGGCGGGCTTGGAGTCAACAGAATTATATTCATATCTGGCCTCAGACTTATACTAGCTGTATGACTATATGTCTGCCTTAGTTTCCTCAACTGTAAAAGGGATATGATAATAATAGAACCCACCTTGAAAGTTTGTTGTGAGGACCAAATGAAATAATAATTGTAAAGTACTTAGCACACTACCTGGCACATAAATAGATACGACATAAATGTTAATTATTATCACTATAATTTTCCCTATGGCAGCTAGGTAATACCATAATGCACAAGAGCCCTGGGCTTGGAATCAGGAAGACTCATCTGCTTCACTCTTACCAGCTATGATTCTGGACAAGTCTTTGACATGGGAGACACTGGTAAAGGATTGCCCAGCATGGCGTGCCCACATCAAAGGGGGCACTGTGTTCTATGAGAAAAGCAGAATTGCAGTAGCTCAAAGAAAGGTGAGTGCTCCTATTTAGAGACATTTCCATTCTAAATGTACCATTCCCCAAAACCAACCTGGGCAAGTAATTGACTCCAATGAACACAGATTCCAGAAATCTCTTTGAATTATATGATTAGCTTGGTAATAGAAATTTCTCTGGTGGTTGGAGAGGTAGGGTTTGAGTGGATACTAGCTCAATGTGAGGTAGCCTTGGATAAAGTTCACTTCACCTGCCTAGACTTCAGTCTATCATCTATAAAATGGACATCTCATATAGATGGCATATTGATGGTCTCTGAAGACCCTCACAAATCTAGAGCAATGATCCCATGCATAAATAAAACAGAAGTTATTGAGGATTTTTGACCCCCATCACCACTGACCATCTAAATTAACATGAATAACAGAAAACTGACTCAACAATTTAGTGCCCCTAGTAAGCCAATGTCTTTTATTTTATGCATCTGAAAACATTACTCTGGGAAGAGGTTGATCAAAAGGAAAACAAACAAACAAACAAACAACCTCCTCAAAAAAAGAGTTAAAAACCCCTGAATCAGAACCCTGCTGATTTTAGAAATCATCCTTGGAGACCACCTCGTCCAACCCCCTTCCCTGTATAGATGACCAGGAAGGCAGGTGACTTGTCCAAGATGACACAATTTACTAGCAGAGCTGCCACCTAAGAACCAAGAGCCTCAGAATCTTTCCACAGAAAAGAAAGTACCAAGTGAATGGAGTGAGAAGTGAATCTCTCTGACAAAAGCTCTGAAAAGATCTAGGGCAAGTTATTCAAAGTAAAAACAATTGGATTAAAGCACCATGTTCTTTAGGTTTGCTGGATTCACCCGAGGCATGTAGGTAAAATAATTGATATGCAGACTGAAAGTCCACAATAAATTCAATAAAAATTGGCAAACTCTCACTAGGCATCAGGCTTGGGGCTGGAGGTTACAGAGACAGAAGTTAAATACCCTATGGGAGCTTTTGTTGTAGTTCAGTCCTTGTTTCTATCCAGTCTGGGATGGTAAGCCATGTCCTTCTACAAATGAGGAAACTGAGGCACAGGATTAAATTGCTTGCCCGGAATCACATAATCAGTAAGTGTCTAACATCAGATTTGAACTCATGAGGGAAAGGGACTCATACGTGCAAGAATGTTTGTGGCAGCCTTTTTGTGGCCAGAAACTGGAAACTGAGTGGATACCCATCAATGGGAGAATGGCTGAATAAATTGTGGTATATGAATATTATAGAATATTATTGTTCAGTAAGAAACGACCAGCAGGATGATCTCAGAGTGGCCTGGAGAGACTGACAGGAACTGATGCTGAGTGAAATGAGCAGAACCAGGAGATCATTGTATATTTCTTTTTTTTTTTAATAAGATTTTTTAAAATAACTTTTTATTGATAGAACTCATGCCAGGGTAATTTTTTACAACATTATCCCTTGCATTCACTTCTGTTCCGATTTTTCCCCTCCCTCCCTCCACCCCCTCCCCCAGATGCCAAGCAATCCTTTACATGTTGAATAGGTTACAGTATATCCTGGATACAATATACGTGTGCAGAACCGAACAGTTTTCTTGTTGCACAGGGAGAATTGAATTCAGAAGGTATAAATAATCCGGGAAGAAAAACAAAAATGCAAGCAGTTTATATTCATCTTCCAGTGTTCTTTCTTTGGGTGTAGCTGCTTCTGCCCTCTGAATTAGCTCTCTTTATTGAAGAGATCCATTTCCGATCATTATATATTTCAACAACAATACTATATGATGATCAACTCTGATGGACGTGGCGGTCTTCAGCAATGAGATGAACCAAATCAGTTTCATTTGTTCAATAATGAATAGAACCAGCTACACCCAGCAAAAGAGCTCTGGGAAATGAGTGTGAACCACTACATAGCATTTCCAATCCCTCTATTTCTGTCCACCTCCATTTTTGATTTCCTTCACGGGCTAATTGTACACTATTTCAAAGTCCAACTCTTTTTGTACAGCAAAATAACTGTATGGACACATATACATATATTGTATTTAACATATACTTTAACATATTTAACATGTATTGGACTACCTGCCATCTCAGGGAGGGGGTGGGTAAAGAAGGGGAAAAGTTGGACAGAAGGTTTTGCAAAGGTCAACACTGAAAAATTACCCATGCATATGTTTTGTAAATAAAAAGCTAAAATAATAATTTTTAAAAGATTTGAACTCATGAAGATGAGTCTTTCTAACCGCATTGCACCACCTCACTGCCCTTACATTCCATTAAAGTACAACGATCTGTATTCTTGTAAGTAAACACAACGGCCAATCAGAAATCATGAAAATCTGAGTTCAAATCCAACCTCAAACACTTGCAAACTGTGTGATCCTGGGCAAGTCCCTTAACTGCTACCTGCCTCAGTTTCTTCCTCTGTAAAATGGGGATAATAATAGCACCTGTCTCCCAGCACTGTGGGAATATTATTTATTTTAATAACTTTAAAATGCTTTAGAAACATTATTGCTGTTGTTATACACTAAGCGTTTTCTCATTTTAAGAAGATCACTCACTCTTAAATCCTTTCCAATCTGGCATCCAGCCTCATCATTCAATCTACACCTCCTACTGCACTTTGGTCTCTGTATTCCCAGCATTTAGCACACTGCCTGCTTCTGTAGCAGATGTTTAATAGATGGTTGGTTGGTTGACTGGCCTTTTTCAAATGCGTGTTAAAGTTCCAGTTGTTTTCCTTCATTCTTGAAAAGGACCAAAATGACATCACTATGTCGGGGTCAAGGGCCAGAGTGTCCAACTGTGGCTGATCAAACCAACGTGTGCCCGGAAGGCTCTACCACAGGTTGGGCACAAACAGTCCATACGAACACACATTAAAGTTCCACATAATAGAGAATATTTCAGAGAGAAGCCTCTTTTTCTGTTCTTTGTAGAAGGAAAAATTCAGCATTGAAGTCTATCAAGTTGATAGCAGTTTAAAAAAAAATAGATTTTTAAAAAAAATTTTCCCCTAAAGAGAAAGACAAAGATAAAGAGACAGAAGGACAGAGAGACATAAAGAGACAGATATAAAGCCTCATTGGTGGAATATTGGGTCATCAGCTATCATTAATAAGAATTTTATATGCCAAGTGCTAGGAACAAAGAGGAAGTTGGTGGCTGTCCTTAAGGAGTTCTCAGTCATAATGAGTCAACTTGCAAACAATAAAGAACAAAGAGAATACACACAGGATAAATTGGGAAGGTGCTAAGATTAAGGGGCTGGAGGAGGTTTCTTGCAGAAGGTGGGTTCTTGGCTGAGAATTGCAGAAAATCAGAAGGTGGGAAGGAAGGCGAGAGAACGCTCTAAACCTGATGGATAGCCTAGGAAAGAGGCAGCGTCATTGGACCATAGAGTATGTGGAAACGAGTAAGCTCTAAGAAAACCCAAAAGGAGGGAAGGTCTAGGTTAAAAAACCAATCAGATTTTATCTTTGCCCCCAGAGTTGATGAGGAGCCACTGGAGTGCCCCTGGGACCATAGAGTAGTATGTGGAAAGGAGTAAGATCTAAGAAGACCCAAAAGGAGGGAAGGACTAGGCTAAAAAGCCAATCAGATTTTATCTTTCCCCTGGAAGTGATAAGGAGCCACTGGAGTTCCTTAAGCGCAATGGTGCAATCCTTAGGAACATTGGGCAATGTCAAAACTGACCAAGAACCAGGTGAAAGCATCAGAGCCAGGAGGTTTTCCTTCTACACAAATTGGCCATCTCATAGCACTGAATTCTCCCATTCTTGGGCGTCAATTCAGAAGGAGGAACTGTGTTCTATTCCTAGATTTCCATCCCCACGAAACCCTGACCTTCTGCAACAGGACCTGCGTCTTTGATCGGAGAGCAGGCTGTCTAGTGGGAATGGATGCCATAAGGTATGAGCTAAGTCCACCCCAGATGAGCAGATTAGCGAGTAAGTGGGCTCCACATTAGGACTGAGCACAAGAGAGGAACACCCACATATATTTTGGCTTTGGGATGAGCTCAAAGTGAGCAGCTAAAATAGCTGCCTCCTCCGGTGTGCCTGGAGGAATGAAATCGAATCCCTCAATTAAGGCTCTGTGACACAACCACAAAGTACACACCCTGCTTTTTCCTGCCCTGAAAGGAGATGCTCGGGCAGCCAGATTCGTGAATTGTAACTTCTTGGAGAGCCAAGACCAGGGAGAAGCAGGTGGAAGAACTGACTTCTACCGCAAAAGGAAAACAGAGAAGGTTTCTTAATGGTTGAACACTCCAACGATGGCGGATCGTTTTAGGTGCCTCTGCTATCAACCAGACTAAATTAATTTCTAATATCACATCAAAGAAGTTATAAATTACAATTCTATGATCTTCATGGGAGAGCGAAAGAATTCTAGAGTTAGAAGGAGGTTCAGATTCTACCTCCGACACTATTAGGCAAGTCACCCTCTTGGGGACTCAGTTTCCTTGTATGTAAAACAAGAGGGTCAGATTAGATGGACTCCGAAGTTCTGTCCAGTTTTATAATCCTATGATCTCCTTCAAATTTGGTTACAAATGTGTTCTTGTCCAAGACTACCTAGTCTTTTGGGGAACAATTTTAATCAAATAAAATGAAGCTCTGGAGAGATTCGTGATTTCAATGGGGTTGAGACAACTGGGGTTAAATGACTTAGGATCACACAGCTCGTTAGTGTCTGAGCTCATATTTGAACTCAAGACCTCCTGATTCCAGGGCCAATGCTCTATCCAGTGTGTCACCTAGCTTCCTCAAGGACACCATTTTTGAGTGAGCTGTTTCATCTAAGAATCTTTTAATCCAACAAGCATTGATTAGGTTCTTACTGTATACAAGGTACTGTGTTTGGATGTTCAAGTTCTGAGGTAGCTAGAAGGCAAACCTAGAAGGAAAGTTATAACAGAATCTCACTGTACTTTCTAAATGCTCTTACAAATGATATTTTGTGTCCACAGTCCCTGTGGGTCTTCCTTTGGATAGAAGAGATTGATAAATAAACTTTCCTCTCCCTTGACACAACTAAGTTGTAACTTTCTAACCACTGCAGCAAAAATGAAATACAGTAAAAACTGTAACAGTAAATTACATGGAATTCTTAGGAGGGAAAGTCTCTCCACTGATGAAGATCGCAAATTACCTGTAATTTATAGTCTTGGAATAATCAGTAGAACTTTGAGGTTAAATGAGTCGGCCACGGTTGGTCAGTTAATAATATGTGTAAGATTTTGGAAATCCTAAATCTTCTTGGAGATAAAAAGGCATTGGGGATACAAAACAAAATAAAGATCCCTGCCCTCAAAGAGCTTATGTTCTGCTGGGGGTGGAGAGATTCAGCATCTAATCAGACTCCTATATACACATTTGAGAAATGAGTCTTAGGCAAATCTCTCTCAGAATCTAAAATGAGGGAATTGAATTCTGAAATCCCTTCTGGCTTAATCCAGAGGGATCAAGAAGAGGCTTTCCCTTAGGAGACAGCCCCCGAGCCGAGGCTTAAAGAAGTCCAGTGGCCAGAGATCCAGAGGGGAGCCGCTGTGGAGGGGTCAGTTTACGCGTACAAGAGGGAACTGCAAGTCCTTAGTAGTAAGTACGCCAGTTTGGCTGGAGCACAGAGTGTGTGAAGGAGAGTAACAAGAAAAATCCCTAGAAAGGTAGGCTGGAGCCAATCTAAATGCCAAGCACAAGAGATAATTTAAGCGGTGCCCTTTAAAACAACGGAACTTTTTTGATTAACCAGTTTTTATGGGGATGCTTGCTAAAATGTGTTGTCTAATTACCTGTATTAAATAAAGTTTACAGCATCTCATCTGAGTTCTCCTTAGCAACTCAGAGGCATCCTTCTGAACAGCCACTCAATTACAAAGCCATCGAGCACAGCGCTGCTCTCAGGGACTTTGGAACTACCCTGGGCCTGCTCGCTCATCTCCTAAATGGCCCCAGAATGCTGTGCTTCTCCTTGCTCCGTATCTGCTTTCACTTTTTTCCCCCCTTCTGTCTCCTCCTTTGCTGTCAAGCTGTCACTTCTCCAGCTCTAAGCTCCTCAGCTATTTCGGTGCCTGAATCTCCATCCTTGATTCCAACCTGCTCTTTCATTTTCTGCTTCTAATTTGCTACAGAGTGGGAAACCTCATTACCAAATTTGTTAAAACCATGTGTAAAATCAGAATTAATAATGAGTGAGGGTCTGGGAAGAAGGAGGGGGGATCTTTCCTGTGGCATAAAAAATATGGGTTTTAATGCATGGGCTGCCTTGCAATTATTTGCAAGTATTTGGGGGCTTTTTAAAGGATATTTTCACATGTTTAGTCTCATTCCAGATGGCAGAGGTTACCATCCATCAATCCAGCAATCCAAAAATATTTGGTAAGCAGCTTTTATGTAGCAGACACTGTGCTAAGCAATGGGGATAGACAGAAATGAACTTTAGATATTATTGTAGTTACTTTATCACATTAAAGAGAATGTAATATATTGAAATTTAATTATACATGGAGCAGCCCTCTTTGTAGTGACAAGAAACTGCAAACTGAGTGGCTGCCCATCCATTGGAGAATGGCTGAATAAATTGTGGTATATAAATATTATGGAATATTATTGTTTGGTAAGAAACGACCAGCAGGAAGATTTCCGAGAGGCCTGGAGAGACTTACACTAACTGATGCTGAGTGAAATGAGCAGGACCAGGAAAGAGATCATTATATACTTAAATAACAATACTATATAATGCTCAATTCTGATGCACGTGGCCCTCTTCAACAATGAGATGAACTAAATCAGTTCCATTTGTTCAATAATGAAGAGAACCAGCTACACCCAGTGAAAGAACTCTGGGAAATGAGTGTGAACCACAACATAGCGTTTCCAATCCCTCTGTCTTTGTCTGCCTGCATTTTGGATTTCCTTCACAGGCTAATTGTACATTATTCCAGAGTCCGATTCTCCGATTCTTCTTGTGTAGCAAAATAACTGTATGGATATGTATACATATATTGTATTTAACATATACTTCAACATATTTAACATGTATTGGTCTACCTGCCATCTGGGGGAGGGGATGGGGGAAGGAGGGGAAATGTTGGAACAGGAGGTTTTGCAACGGTCAATGCTGAAAAATTACCCATGCATATATCTTGTAAATAAAAAGCTATAATAAAAAAGTATATATGTATTCTGCCCCACCTCCTTTCTGTCCCCTATCTTCCATAACAACTGATATAAGACTTCCCATAGAGGGCATCTCATAAGGGCATTTGTTTAGATTTGAAAAGGATCTCAGAGGCAAACCCTTCATGAGGAAACTGAGATCTAGAAAGGTCTACTTGTTCAAGGCAACCCAAGTGGCAAGGAAAAGAGCTGTTCCTCAAACCAGGACCTAAACTCTTAACTCAGCACTCTCCAGCAATGTTGGATGATAATAAAGCCAACAAATTGTCAATGCTGTAAAATTACCAAGGCATATAACTTGTAAATAAAAAGCTATAAAATAAAATAAAAAATAAACATTAAAAAAAAGATAATAAAGCCAACAGGAAAGAAGAGAATCAGAGGCAGCTTTGCGCACATGGCCCCACAGCTCAGAAAGGAGGGGGACATCTTGTCCAGTTTTGTTTTGGGTGCAGTACCCAAGAACAGCTAGGGAGATTGCTTTCTCCCCAGGAATGACCTGGTAATTGCAGTAGCCTGTAGCCATGACCTGAATGAACACACCCCCTTCTGCACTGCTCATGATCTATAAATATTATTAATGATAATCCCAATAAAATTACAGGTTTGATCCTTTTTCCCTTCCCCTTTCTCACAAAATTAAAATTCTCCATTATACAAGAGCACTAACTTTCGAATCAATAAACAAGCTTGACCAAGGCCCATAAAGGTCTGTGCACTTGCCCAAAATCCCACAGGAGGCAAGTTTGCAACGCCAGGATTTGAAGCAGATCTCCTGGTTCCAAATGTATCATTCTTTCCTTTGCACCTCTTATCTAGAACTGGAAGGGATCTTTGAAGACATCCCATGGAATTTCATTTTACAAAGGAGGAAACTGAGACCTACTCATAAAGAAAGGTCACAAAATGCATCAGAAGCAGCATTTGAATCCAGACCCAGGGACTCCAAAGGTAGGTGATGATTGTCATTCTTTGGTATTCCATCGTCTCACTACTTCCCTCAAAAAAACTGAGGGGAGGAAAGTTGTTTATAAAATATGAAGTGTCGCGTACCACTGAGATTTAGGGAAGGTTCTCAACTATATTGCTAAATACCAGGAGAGTCTTTTGTCCAAAGTACAGAATGGCCACTGAGAAGAAAGTGGCTTTTAAAGAAAAGCCCCATAAGGGCTTGTTTACCTAGAATTTCAGGTCCTTGATCCCTTTATATTCTCTCTCTCTCATTTTTAATTTTTATTTATTATTATTATTTGCAAAGGCAATTGGGATTAAGTGACTTGCCCAGGGTCACACAGCCAGGAAGTGTTAAGTGTCTGAGGTCAATTTGAACTCAGGTCCTCCTGACTTCAGGGCCGGTGTTCTATCCACTCCGCCACCTAGCTGCCCCCTGCCCCCACCTTTATTCTTGGATAAATCTTTTATATCACCAATATAGGTACTCCCTCCATTAATGCAGATTGCAATCCATTAATACTTGTCCACTCTGTGAGCAATCCCTGTCTATGAAAGTTCTGTACCCCCCACCAGGGCACCCACCCAACACGATGGGGCCTTTTGCTCGATAGCTTGACATTGTCTAAACACCACTGGGGTATGGGAGCTGTACATCGATTATCTGCTGGCTCCAACTCTTTTTTCCAGTCCCGGAACTCTGCTCTCTCTCATCCTCTGTAGACATTTCTCCTGCTGACTTGGGCCCGTGCTGTGTCCAAAAGGAAATCCATAATCATTTAAAAATGTCAACCTGCCTCTCACCAAACGAAAAATGCCAGTGGTTCAGACTGTGACACGGAGTGATAATCCGGGCTGTCCCCGAGCTCGCCTACTGGGACCCGCTCCGGAACAGGCACCAGACAGGAGGGAGGGCGAGGTGAGGCGGTGGGGCTGTGGCCCCCGGATGGTCATTTGAGGGGAACTCCACGACGCTGTTGATGGCCACAAGTTTCTCCCTGAATCCAAGAGGGATCTTGTTAATGATGGTTCCAGGTAGGCGACAGAGAGGTGCCCTCTAAGCCATGTCCAGCCTCCGGCGCCCGCCGGCCCCAGTTCTGTTAGCTCGCAGAGCTCAAGGCACTTGTTACAGAGAAGATGGCAGCCTGCACCGACAGGAGGAGCTTGATCATCTTTATCAATGAAACTCTTCCCTGCTCTCCCGGTGGCATTATATGGCAACATGTAACAAACTACGTGTGAAGGAAGAATTAATAATGAGCGAGGGGCTGGGAAGAAGGAGGGGGGAATCTCTTTCCTGGGACATAAAAGGCATGAAATACTACAGTCTCCAGGGAATAAAAACAGAGGGTCCCCCGGGCACAGCATGAACAGGCGGCAATACACTCGTTGGCACGCATCATTTCAAGGATGTATATAATAATCAATCATTGGGGCAGCCGGGTGGTACGGTGGTTAGAGCACCAGCCCTGAAGTCAGGAGGACCTGAGTTCAAATCTGCCCTCAGACACTTAACACTTTCTGGCTGTGTGACCTTTTTTAAGTCACTTAACCCCAATTGCCTCAGCAAAAAATAATAATAATAATAGTAATGATCCATCATCAAGCACTTTTTAAGCACCTACTGCATGCCAGATATACTACTACTAATTGCAGGAGACACAAAGAAAAAATGAAAATAGCTCCTGCCCTCATAGCCTTAATCCAGGAGACAATGGCTACATGAATGGGTATACAAGAGAAATACGATGAAAAGTATACAAAGTAGATGTTGGTCATTTAGAGAGGAAGGCCCGGCAAAACCTCATGTACCATCTGAGTTCTTCTCTAAGTTGTATTTTCTGTCCCTGTAGACTTGTCTGGGACTTCCAATTGGAAGTAAGAATGTTTACTTCAGCAAAAAGAGGCTGATAAATAAACATTTCCGGCACCGAGAAACAAAGTTACACCTTCCAACAGTCATGGCCAGTATAGAAAACGGCAAAATGCCACGGATTCAGACTGTTTTGCTCAGTTTGTCCTCCCCTACACACACACACACACACACATACACACACACACACACTCTCACAGATGGGGGGGAGAGACAGAGAGAGAGACAGAGACAGAGACACAGAGACAGAGGCAGGGAGAGAGAGGAGAGAGAGACAGACAGACAGACAGACAGAGACAGCGAGCATCCCATGGATGGGGAGGAGCAGAGCTGAGGCTCCTCTGGAATAGCTATTCCATTATGAGTAAATAAACACCCTTCCAGACGTTATGGTCTTCTTCGAAAATAAGGACAAACAACAACAATAAATAACAATAGAGAATGTTCCCTTATTCCACAGGAAGCTGTTTGCAACTTTAAATGTTTCTGCCTTAAAAGACCGGGATACAAAGAAACATGGGAAGACTTGTACCAAGTGATACAGAGGGAAGAAAGCAGCATGCAAACAACAGAGAGAGAGAGAGAGAGAGAGAGAGAGAGAGAGAGAGAGAGAGAGAGATTACAATCATGATAAAAAATAAAAAAGAATACGATAACAATAGCAACAAAATCTGGGAAAATACATATTAGCCAAATAGTTGAGAAAAAGGAAAAGGATGAGAAGAGGACATTTGTCACTGTTTTGTCAAGAACCATTCAATCTTTCAAGTTCTTATGCTAGATACTGTAAGTGCAAAAGATAGAGAAAAATGAACTGGTGCTTGCCCTCAGGGAGCTTATATTCTATCAGAAGGCTCAACATGTATATATATATATATATATATATATATATATATATGTATATATATATATATATATGTATATACATATATATATATATATATATATATATATATATAATTAAGGAAATACAAAATATCCACAAAATAAAAAGGCGTACCCACTAACAATTAGAAATATATGAAATCATGTGATCATAGATGCATAACTGGAGAAGCCTCAGAAGCCACCTTGTTCAGCTCTCTCCTTTTTTAACAGATGAGAAAAAGGAAGGTGAGGGATTTTAAGTGATTGAAACACAGGTGTCCAAATCAAGAAAAGTAAAACTGAGCCCAAGTCCTTACACCCCAGGAAAAGACTTATATGGGATGTGATATACCAGTGGAGCCTTGAAGGAAGACAGGGGTTCTCAAAGGCAGGGAGGTAAGGAGGGAGAATATTCCAGGCATGAGGGACAGTCTATGCAAGGAAGCATGGAGGCTGGAGTTGTCCTGTACTAGCATGAATGTCACATTAATAGGGTTGTTGTTTTTTTTTTAAATCAAGTCTATAGTTTTATATCCAACTAATTTTTTTTTTGAGGTAATTGGGGTTAAGTGACTTGCCCAGGGTCACAAAGCCAGGGAGTGTTAAATGTCTGAGGCCAGATTTGAACTCGGGTCCTCTTGACTTCAGGGCTGGTGCTCTCTCCACTGTCCCACCGCGCTGCCCCTAATTTTGATTTTTGCTTGTGTTTAAAATGTTTATTTAGTTGTTGGTAGAAATATTATTTTGTTGATGTTACTTCGATTAGAGGAAGGGAAAGTAAGACAAGACAATGAAAATATGGGCAGAAACCAGCCTTCTTATCTTAGTGAATGGAGATGCTAATTATAAACCATTCTCTACTGTTTATAAAAACAAGACCCTTAAGAAACGACAAGTTGTTAGCCTAGAAGAGAATGATTTATAAATGCTAGCTGACTGACTGACTGACCACCATGCACCTAAGTAAACAAGCTGGGTTCTGCCCATATTATAGTTAGATTATTATCTTTTTTCTTCCAAACCATTCTTTTTTTTTTTTTTAAGCCCCTAATGAAAAGATATGTTGTTAGCTTAGTATGATTAATTTTATGTTAGGATATTAATTAATTTTTATCAACTAAACTACAATTTGATGGCAATATTCTTTTGCCTGATTAACGAGGCACTATAATATCAAGGATGACAATTTTGGCAAGGGGAAAGAATTTTTAAAATGCCAAAAACATTTAAATGTCAATGTCAACCACTAACTAGACGAACACGTGAAATTATGATCATTGTAGCAGGCTAAGTCAGCTCTAGAATGTTGAAATTCTGGAACCTCCAAATTGAAAAAGACCTCGGAAGCCTTCTAGTCCAACTCCTACGTGACTAAGAATCCCTTCTGCGATAGCCGGCATTCATGATTGGCCCACGCCAACAAAATAAAACTGACATTATTTCCTCAAATCAATTCGAAAATTTAATACTATCCCAACCAAGCTACTAAATAGATGCTGTACAGAGTAATAAATAACAAAATTCATTTTAGAGGATCAAAAGATAGTATTTTAAGAAAAATGATGAAAAAAAGGTATGAATGAAGGGAAAATAATACTTCTAGGTCTCAAATTATATAATAAAGCACTCCTCGCAATTATGTGAGAAAGTACTCTTTGCGACCATTTTTAAAATGGTACTATTTTTAAAGCAGCAAAGCAGATGAGTGGAAAAGAATCAACAAGAATCAGAAATAATCAAACTCAATCACCCAGGCAATGTTTGATGAACTCCACAGCATAAATTATCTTGGAAAGAATTCCCTGTTTGACGAAAATCGCTAGGAAATTAGGAAAGCGGTCTGTCAGAAATAAGGTTTAGACAAACATCTTACACAAGATATTTCACAATAAATTCTTATAGTTGTGTGATCAGAATATTAGAGATTGTACCCTATTAAAAAAAAAAAAAAACAGAAGAAAAGGAGATAATCTTTTCCCAACTTTGAATTGGAAATGACTTCTTAACTAAACAAAAAATGGAGGTAGGTATAATAGATAAAAATAGATAATTTCCATTAATGTCATTGAAAAGCTTTTTGAATCAACAAAATTAATAATTTTGAATTAATGTCATTGAAAAGCTTTTCGAATAAATAAAAATTAATAATTTTGAATAAATTTTTGAAAAAAAGAACAAAAGCAGCTGACTGGGGAGGAGGGGAAATCTTTGTATCCAATATCCCTGTAAGGATCTGATATCTAATTTACAGACAACTAACAGAAATGCCTGAGCAAAATCCCCTCTCCAAAATTTACAGTTTATAAATTTACAGTTCTCAAAAGAAATCGACAACATGCAGAAGAATGTTCTAAATCACTAATAATATAGGAAATGTACATCAAAACAAACCTGAGATTTTACCTCAAAAACAACTCATTGGCAACTCTGACAAGAGCTGGAAAGAACAAATGTAGGACAGGTCTTTGAAAGATGAGCACACTGGTGCATTGTTTGTGGAGCTGGGATTTATTCAAGCTTTCCGAAACTTGACTTGGAATTATACAAAGGGAATAAATGTCTGTATTCTTTGAAACAGAGCTTCTACTTCTAGGCACATATTCTAAGGAAACCAGAGACAAAGAGAAAGGCTCCATAGACACCAAAATATTTATAGCAGCACTTTTTGTAGTAACAAAAGATGAAAAACAAAATCAATAACCATTAGGGCAGCGAGATGGCACAGTAGATAGAGCACTGGGTCTGGAGTCAGGAGGACCTGAGTTCAAATGCAGCTTCAGATACTTACCACTTACTAGCTATATAATGCTGGGGAAGTCACCTAACCCTCTCACCCCAGAAAAAAGCAAAATCAATACCCATCGACTAGGAAATGACTAAAGAAATAATAATACATAGATATAAGGGAATATTTATGTGCCTAAGAAACAATGAAAACAGAGAAACATGGGAATTGATTTTAAAGGAAATTAAACAAAACCAAGAATATACATATTGACTACAACATAAAAGAAAATAAACATAACAACATAAAAGAAAGTAAAATTGAATGATCTGTAATTATAATGACTAAACTTGGTCCAAAGAAGAAATATAGAAGGAAATAACATGATTTCTTTGCAGAGGTGTGGGACATAGATGTAGAATACAGCACATATCCTCAGGCTCCTTTAAGATATTTTAGTTAGTTTGGTTTAACTTTATGTTTTTCCTTTTTTATTCTTTTCTATATGAAATAGATTTTTTTTTTTTGGAGCAAAGGAGCAGGGATGATAAAGTGGGAAATGCAGTGGTATTAAAAACAAAAGATAAAAATCTCATGTACATTCTGAGAAGGTATCGGACTATGCTCTCCATTCTGTGAAAGCTCCCACGGGGAAGGAGCATTTCCCACATCGAGCCTAAACTGGCCACTCTACAGCTTCCCCACCCAGTCCTGCAAATAATTGGAAACTTTTATGTATTTAGGATCAAGGATCCAGAGATCTCAGGCAGGAAAAGCCCTCATCTTATCCAACTCTTTCATTCTACAATCGAGGGCATTGAGATCCAGGACACACAGATAGTGAGCACAAGGCAGAATTTGAACCCAGATCTTCTGACCTCAAATCTAGTTCCCTTGGCACAGTCCTATGCCACATATTGGCAGAGAAAGCACCTAAATCTCTTCTTCCCACTAAACATTCTGGTTCTTTCAACCAATTTTATATTTCTAAGGCCTGCATTCAGCGCCCTTTGCCTTTCAGAGGACCATAGATTTAAGGGACAATTCCTCATTTTTAAAATGAGAAGACTGGTGTACGTGGAGGTAGTGACTTGCCTAAGTTGAAAGGATCCTGGATGTGGAGCTAAAAGGGGCCCTAGAAACCATCTAGTCCAAATACTGGTTCTTACAGAGTAAGAAAATGAGGCCCAGGGGTTTGTCCACTGCCTCAAAGCTAATAGGAAACAAGGAAAAAGAAAGGAGAGAAAAACAAGAGAGGTTAAAAAAAAGAAAAAGGAAAAAATAGGAGATAGTAGAAAGTAAGACAGAGACAGAAACAGAGATAGAGAAAGATACACAGAGAGAAAAAGATGGGAGACAGAGAGAAAAACAGAGACAGAAAGAGGGAGAAGGGGAGAGAAAAAGGGAGATACAGTCAGAGAGAAGAAAGAGGGTTAGAGACAGAAAGAGAGATTGAGAGACAGAGAGAGAGGACAAGGGATGGAAGGAGAGAGGAAAAGAGGGAGGGAAGGAGAGGGAGACAGAGAGGAGAGAGGGAGGAGAGAGATGAAAAGAGGGAGGGGGGAAGATAGAGATTCAGAGAGAGAAAAACAAAAGGAGGGAGAGGAGACAAAAAGAGACAGAGACAGAAAGACAGAGTTAGAGAAAGAGAGAGAGAATTGGAGAAAGGGGAGGGAAGAAGAAGGAGAAGGAGAAAGAGGAAGAAGAGGAGGAGGAGGAGAGGGATATTTCTAGATTCTACAACCATTCTGAATATGCTGGCCATATTGGACACCACTGTCAATGCTCTTCACAAAAATGGCCTCTAGCTCTCGTCCTGCTCCAGGAGCATACAAGCATCATCACCAAGATCATTATCATTATGACAGGTTAAATGAAATGGAAAGAAAGGTGGCCAGCTGTTCCCGCAGCCCCCGTCCTAGAGCTGAGCTCCAGGAGGCTGAGAGGAAGCCGGGCCTTCCCGCTCCTCTGCAGGCTGGCACTGGAAGGCAGGGCTACGGCCATTTGCAGGAGCATCTCCTCCACTTCTGGAGGGGCTCTGGAGGTGTTTCAGGAGGGGAGGGAGCAGGTAGCTGCAGGTGGGCTGGGGTGTGAGGGGCCTAATCCAAGGCCTTCAACCTCAAAGCACAACTGGGCCCGACGTGGCCCACAGCCTTCCTCCAGGGTTCCCTAGCTGCAGAACGGGCCAGAAGTCCCCCCCACCTTTGCCTGACAGGTTCTGGTGTGCTCCCCCAGGACAAGCTGATGGGGATCAACCCAGTACAAAGCGTTTCACACAAAAGGCTGTGGATACCAAAGAAAAAAGTGATCTAGACTTTGAAAGGGGACACAACTCACGAGAGAATGGAAACGAGAAATTGTGAAGATGCACAAATGATGAAGAAGAGAAAGGAAGGAGGGCAGTGAGGCAACATGATTCCAGGGCAAGTGTGCTGGGTTCCGATGCCTCTCCCAACGCTCCTGTGTGATTTAGCCACTCTGAGCCTATCTCCTCATCTGTAGCATTAAAAGATTAGACTAAATGGCCTCGGAGGTCCCTTCCAGCCCATCGTCAATGATCCCTTAAGCTGCCTGGGTCTCAGTCTCCTCACCTGTAAAAGGGGAAAGGAGTTGGACTAGACCACCCTCTGTTCTCCAGATCTTTGCTCTGGCTCCCTGACCTCCCAGAGGGGTATTGTGGGATAGAATGAGAAAACACGTGTAAAGCACTTTATAAACACTTTTTAGGCACAAAGCACTAAATAAACGCTAGCTATTAGTGTAACTACCTCTCTGGGCCTCCGTTTCCTCCTCTGAAAAAAGAGGGGGTTGGACTTGGGACTTCCAAGGTCTGGCTGGAGATCTAAAATCCCTAATGGGAAAACTCCAATAAGGCTACATTTCAAAAACAAGCATCTAAAAGATCACTGGCACACAGAGCTCAAATCCAAAGGGTCCTTGGAAACCACCCGCTCCATCCCCCTGCTCCGACACATCAGGAAACTGAGGCAGGAACGATGAAGCGACTGGCCTAAGATCCCCTGGCAGGGAATAGCTGAGCTGGTGTCTGACCCCGGCCTCCCTGGAGACAGAAGCAGCTCCCTCAGAGAGCATGTGACTCAACGGGAGAGAGAGGCGAAACCCTGCAAGAACAGAGACAGGAGGTCAAAGCTGGAGATGCCAGATAATGTGCCTGTGACAAGACAGCTTTCCCCAAAGCCGGTATTTGAAACAAGAATGAGGAACAATTTTAAATTAAAAAAAAAAAAAAAAGAACAAACCAACAACAGAGGGAGAGATCTCTAGATTCACCAGGCGCGTGAATTATTCAGTTTCGGGATATAATTGTCCACACTCTGAACAAAGCAGCCTGCAGCTCTGGTCCCACAAGCAGCAGACTGGAAATCGGGGGCCTGGCTCTATTTCAGGAGCTCCTAACCTTTTCTCTCTCACTCCCAGATCCATCTGGCTGCGGGCTGGAGAGCCCAAGGACCCCTTCTCGGAATCACATTTTGTAATGTAGACAAGAAGATGCATTGGATTATAAAGGAAGCCATCGCTACTGAAATACAGGGATGAAAATCTTTAAAAATAAGCTCCCAACTCCCAGGGTAACAACCCCTGCCCTGGTTCCCATGAGGAGATCTTTAAGACTCTAACTCCCAGCTTAAGCTTCCCAATTCATATTTCACATTTATCTTCTCCAACACAGGAAAGAGCCTAGTAAGAAAGTAAAGAACAAATGACAAAAATAGAAAATTGTCGCCAACATAGATGGGGAATCAGGGAGAGAGAACATAGTTGTTCTAAGTGATTTCATGTCGCTGGACCCGAAGAGCATCCCGGGAATTCAAATTTAAAATATATATGTATGTATGTATATATGCATATATTTGTTAAACACTTATATGTGAAATATTGCACTGGAGGCCCAGAGAAACTAAAGATTAAATAAGATTGGATAGATAGATAGATAGATAGATAGATAGATATAGATATAGTCTCTCTCTCTGTCTCTGTCTCTCTTTCTCTGTCTCTCTCTCTCTGTCTCTCTCTGTCTCTCTCTCTCTCTATCTATCTATCTATCTATGTCTATATCTATATCTATATAATCTCTTCTGTAAAGAATGGAGTTAAGGAAACCCACTGGAAGCTTGAAACTTATCTTAGTCAACAAACATTTATTAAGCACTTATTATGTGCCCCTGAATAGGCTCCTCCTCCCCAACACACTTCCTTCTCCCAAAGATTCCATCCTCACTTTTATCTCTTGGAACCTCAGCTTTCTTTCAAAGTTCAGCTCAAGTGCTACCTTCTTCATGATTCCCCAAGCCGACAGTGTCCTACATTCTCCCTGTGCTTCCCCACCCAATCAATCAGTGTTTATATATTTATTATATTTATATTTATTATTTATATATTTATTATAGTTATTGATCTATGAATATGATGTGAAATGGAAGTTCCTTGAAAGCAAGGACTGGTTTAATTTTTTTTCAATCCTTAATCTAATGCCTGGTACATAAATGCTCCCTGATTGGTTGATTGCCCACAAACCCTGGGAAATAATAAAGAAAGCATAGCAGATTCCGATATTTTTCAATGCCCCTTTTTTCAATTAAAGAGAAAATGATAGATTCCAAAAACAGCAAACAGAAAGAAAAACAACGTTGAAATTCAGGCTATAGACAACTTGGAACCACACAATGAGACTGAGCACAGAACACCCCCTTCACCTCTTACCGGAAATATGGGATAGATTTAAAATGTAGAGAAAGACATACATGTTTGAACAGAGCCGATGCGGGAATTTGTTTTGCTGGACTCTGCACATTTGTTATGAAAGAAGTGAGCTTCAGAGAAGTCATGAGATGATAGCTATCAAGCTAGAAACTCCAGATTCAACATTTCTCTTTTAAAATTGTTCAATAGAAGATGAGTGGGAGGGAATGATAAGAAACGCTTATAAAATGAATTCATTTATATTTTAAGAGGAAAAAAAAAAACCTCATGATTTTCCCAAGATCTTATGGTTAATGCTTGGCGAACCTAGCACTAGAACCCAGATCCATGCTTCCTCACTAATTCTGGAGATGGATCATATCTCCCTTCTTAGTCTTCATCTTTGTAGAATGAAGAATCCTAACCTTTCAAAGGTCATCCCTCTAAATCAGTGGTTCTCAAAGTCTGGTCCAGAGCATCCTGGGAATGTCTGAAATCCTTTCAGAGAGTCTACAAATTCATAATTAGTTTTTCTTTTTAATGTGATGAATATCTATAACTATAAACCACATAAACAAAAACTCTTTGGCCAGATCCTCGATCGTTTTTAATAGGATAAAGATATTGAGAACAAAAGTTTGAGGACCACTGCTCTAAATCTCTGGAAGGTTTCTCCTCTCCAGTTTCATGCTATCTTTCTTGGAAGTTTTATTATTCTTTCCAGGAAGATTCCAAGGAGGGAATAAGCTATTAGGTTTTTTCCCACTATTATCCCGGATGACACCTTAGATTTTCTTGGACTTAAAAAAATTAGCAGCAACACACTAAACTTTTTGACTTTTGGGCCATTGTCTTCAGTGACCTTCTGAAGACACAAATAGACTGATCGGAGCCCATCACTTTGGAGCAATACAGCTTTGTGTTCTGCCATCCAGAAATTCCCATGCTAAAATTTTTTCCCAGTCACCAATTCTTCAAGTCCTTACGGTTTTCCCAATAGACCTGGCATTTATCTCACTGGAAAAGCGTGATCTCTAATCTGGAGATTTCACCGGGAATGTCTCTTCCAAGTTGTTTGTAACGATGCTAAATTAAGTAAATCCCTGGGAGATTCCTCCGTTTAGACTTTTCCAACCAGAGCAATGGCTTCATCGCTGGTGTGTTTGCGTGTGTCGGTGTCTGTGAATCAGTGAATATAGCCATGTACACAGGTGGAATCCGGGGAGTTTTCCACAAAGAGCATGGGGAAGGGGAATGCAAAGAGATAGAGATCAGAGGATTCAAGGAAGGTCCAGGGAAGGCTCAATCGCTTCACTTCACATAAGAAGAGATGGAAGCACAGGGAAATTTAATGACTTGCCTAAAATCATGTGGGCAGCAAATACAGAGCTAGGACTTACAGCTACAATCTCTGGCTCCAAATCCAGCTATACTGTTTTACCACCATCTTCATGCCAATGGCAGACAGAGACTGTTGTAGAACCCTGAAGCTGTAGAACCTAGAACCCTGAACATAGCTAGGTTTTCCCCTTTCTCCCCATGTTTGCTTCATAAGTAGAAGAGTAGACTATAATTAAAAGTTAAGTTCCTTGAGGGCAAGGACTATTTAAATCATTATTTGTGTGTCTCTACCCCAAACAATATCTGAAACATCCTGGTAAATAATAAATGTTTGTCTGATTGGACTGAATTCGTCTCTCGGTGGGAGGGCAGAGATGCTAACCCTGCAATATTCCTTTATTCTTCCAGAGGATGAAGAGATACTCTGTCACCATTTCAGCAGACTCACCTTTTAAGCAGTAAATTGTTCCATGATGTCCAATGATAACAAAGGCGGAATATTCCCTTGGTGATTACTCCAAGAGGACAGCAACATGAGGACTGACTCAAGCAGTGTTCAAACCCCCACCTTGCCTTTCACTAGCTGTGTGACCTTGGGGTGAGTCACCTTCCCTAAATCTGTTTCCTTATATGTATAAAGCTAAATGGCACCATGGAGAAAGTGCTGGATCTGGAGTCAGATAGACCTGAATTCAAATCCAGCTTCGGACACAAGCTGGGTAAGCCATTTAATACCGTCTGCTTCCATTTCCTCATCTATAAAATGAGCTGGCCAATAACTCCCGTATCTTTGCCAAGCAAAGTCCAGATAGGGTTTTGAAGACTCAGACACAACTGAATAATAGGAATAACAAAATAATGAGGGACTAAATGATCTTTAAAATGCCTTCCAGCTGTTAACCTATCATGCTAAGCACAAGAAAACCACTGGTTCATTTGGGACGTTAACTAGTTTTTCTCCAAATGGCAAAACCTAGAATCACGACGCCTGATGATAAAGCAACTTGTCCAACCCATCACCTTAGACCAGATACTCTAACATCCTGATATCAGATCTTCCAGCTTGTGTTATCACAGTCAATCACCTGACAGGTATCTGGTGGGAAAGGTCTATGTGCTCAGCCATCGCTTTCACTTGCCAGAAGCTGGAAGAAACCTTAGGAAACATCTTGTCTGACGTGCTCATTTGGCAGATGGAAAAACTGAGGCAGAGAGATAAGGTCTCATAACCGCCATCAAATTTGCGCCTACTTCTCCATTTCTAGAGCTAGTGCTCCTTTGACCATCTCCCACCGCAGACCGCCATCTCACAGAGCAGTCCTAAAAGCTCCCCTTCCTTAGAAAGCCCACTTCTCACCAAATTCCCAGCATTTGCGTTTCCAGGCTTCCCCACTATTCCTAAGGTTGTCTTGTTTAATTGCTCTTTCCAGCTCTTGAAGAGGCAGATGGCTAAGACTAGCTCTGACCATCCCCACGAGCTCTCAGGGTGGCCTTTCTTGGATTTGCCAAACAAACTCTTCATAACACAATTCATTAATTTAGTTCAAATGCCCATTTCTGCTTAATAAAGGTTGAGGATCTCTTCCCAATGTCCCCCCCTCCCTCTCCCCCAGAAACCCTCAGCAAGATTATTCTTAATAAACCAAAATATCTCAACATTTTGGAAAATGACCAATTTTAGAGTTTCCCTCGTCTCAACAGAAAGCAGCTATTCCCGAACTTCCTACTGCAAAGAGGATGGGGAGAATCATCATTAGACTCTTTTTTTTTTTTAATTTTTACTTAATGATTCCAAGGACAAGACAAAAAAAAAATAGGCCAAACACCTCCAGAAAAGGTGGAATTCTGATTAAATGGCTCATTAAGTTTAATTCATTCCAAAATGATAGACAACAGGAAAGTAATGAAAGACCTGGGCCATTTAGTCCATTAAAAAACCCCAGCAGCAAACATTACAAATGCTCCAGACCCAAGGAGTGTTTGTTTTAGGAAGTGGTGTCTGGATTGGCTTCCTCACTTGTTTTCATTTTATAATTTTAAAACATTGGGGTGTGTGCGTGTGTGCATGTGTGTGTGTGTGTGTGTGTGTGAGAGAGAGAGAGAGAGAGAGTGTGTGTGTGTGTGTGTGTGTGGGTGACAGCCTGGGATGGTGTTTTATAGAAGCAGCCCAATACCTGTATTTGTGTACATGCGAACCCAACCCTATGTTTGCATACATACAAGGTCACAAATCTGCATACACACAAATATACGTGCACACGGATGGACACCCGTATATGGCTACACGTATATATCGACACACACATGTCCAGATCCGTGCACATAAGTGCACACATATCCCCAGATGGGTCTGGGTGATTACTTGCATACACATCTGTATACAGACAGATGTGCCCAGATGCACGTTGCATTTAGTTATAAACAAAAAGGTTTTTGCAGTTGTATCCACGCACACGGGTGTATCCGTGTGCAGATGATTTATTCCCACACAGACTCAGAGAGAGCTAGATGCCTCCAGAGTTCTCCTGATGCAAGGCTAGTCACAGGTTCGTGTGGATACATGTACCCGGACACACTCACATATAGAAGTGTCCAGAGGGCTGCAAAGGTGAACACATGGACAGACACATACACCCAGGATATGAGTGGGTCTATTCAAATCCAAACCTAAGGTCGCATATAAACACACATGTGTGCTTGTGCTTCTGCACAGGTCTCCGAATCCAGCCGATTTCCACACACACACAGCCCGCTGGAGGCTCGGCTGTCCAAAGCACCCCCCCCAACTGCCAGCTGACTTCCGTACCCCGAACTAGCTAGTGCCTCACTTTTTTAGTTGGCTCGGAAAGCTTTGTCTGACAACGAGACCTACAGCTCCGTTCCTGGGTTCCCAAGGGTTGTTTGGAGAAGGGGGAGGAGGGAGAGGAGAAGAGAGGAGATCGAGAGAGAGGAAAGGGAGGGAGGGAAGGAAGGAGGGAGAGAAGAAGAGAAAGAGAGAGAGAGAGAGAGAGAGAGAGAGAGAGAGAGAGAGAGAGAGAGAGAGAGAGAGAGAGAAGCGAGAGCAGTGGACAGCAGATGCAGGCAAGCTTCCCCTCCAATTTGCCAGCAGGGCAGCGGGCTCTGTTTTCAGCCAGGCTGGGTCCTCAGGGGTGGGTGGCAGGGCGGGAGTAAGCCCCGGGCTACAGCCTCCGCGGGAGGAAGGGCAGAGGAAGGAGAGGCCGGCTCCGGGAAGGACGCCTCTGCCCCTCCAGCCGTCGGAGGGGGCACCACGAACCGGGCTAACCCTTGTCTGTCCCGGGGGGTGGGGGAGGGTTTGGGGGTGAGATCGCGGACTCCCGGGCTCCCCGGGCACAGCGCTTCGTTCGGAGATCGCGGGTCCCGGGGCAGGGCGGGGGAGGGGAGGCAGGGGAGGGGCGCGGGCACTTACAGTGGCACCAGCCTAGGTGACAGCACCAGTGCAGCTTGAAGCACTTGCCATGGCTGTGGGTGGCGCAGATGGAGAGCCCGTCGCACGGCTGGAAGTCGGGTCTCCGCGCCGCGCAGCTCCGCGCCAGGGCCTGCGCTTCGTCCACTTTCTCGCTCTTGACACCCCTCTCGGGCCCCGGCGCCGCCTCGGCCGAGCTCATCTCCCCGGGCCCCTCCGCCGGCTCGTCGGGCCCCCCGGGCTCCCCGGGAGCAGCGTACTCTCGGCTCCGGGTCGGCCCCGCAGGAAGCAGCTGCTGCAGCCCCGGTGCGCTCCCGAGCCGAGCCGAGCGAGCAGAGCCCGGGAGAAGGAGGGGGAGGGTCTGTGGGCGGGGTCGGGGGCGGGGCCCCGGAGGGGGAGGGGAGCCGTTGGAGGGGAGGGGCCGGGCCGGGCCCGGCTGGGCCGCGGGCTGGGGTCCGCCCTCCCCAGCCCCGCCCGGATCTCGGAACCCGCACGCGCTCCCGGGGCCTGCGGGTGCTCGCCCCTCCTCGACCGCTGCCGCGGCCACGGCCACTGCCGGGACACGGAGCGGAGCCCCTCTCACGATCTTACAATCTTACAGCCTCACAATCACACACTCCCCTCCTCTCGGAGCTGCTGTCCCCTCCCTCCAGGCCCCTCACCCTAGGCGCGCGTGCTCACACACGCGCGCACACACAGACACACACAGAGGCAGTCTTTGGGGAACAGAGGCCCTATCTTAGCCACTATCACCCAGCTAGCCCTCTAACACTGGAGTCTCTCCTACACACACACACACACACACACACATCCACCCAGGGCTCACACAAAGGCTGACCCACCCTGTAACGGCAAGCTCACCCCCCAAATGCCCACGCACGACGTCGGGAGGAAGGGGGCAACTGGGGAGGGGGCTGGGGGTGTTCCGAGCTTCCCCTAGTCTGACTCAGCCCGGCCGGGTCCCCTTGTCCCTTCTCCTCCGGCTCTGCAGCCTTCCGGCCGCGCCCCGAGCCCAGCCCAGCCTCCCGGGGGAGCGCAGGCAGAGCAGCGGCCACGGCCGGGGCTGCAGTCCCAGCCCAGTCTCGCCTCCCCTGACAGCACGGTCCCTTCCACCCTGGCTTGTCCTTCCTCTCTCTTCCATCCCGCCCTTCGCCTTCCCCTTCCCCGGCTAGGGGGATTCCGTGTGTGTGTGTGTGTGTGTGTGTGTGTGTGTGTGTGTGTGTGTGTGTGACTGTGTATGTGTGACTGTATATGTGTGAAGGTGAGGGAAAAGTTATCGAGGGGGTGTGTATGGGGATCCCCGCTCTGGCTCTCTGAGCTTCTATGTCCGTGACCCCGAGAGCAGAGGAACCTTTTCCGGGGGGTGGGGGTGGGGGGCGCTTTCCAACCAGGGACCAGGACGTGAAACTGCGGGCTGGTGGATGGACAGACGGACACAGCAAAGAAAGACCGACAGACCAAAAGCCAGCCGGACTGCCAGAGAGAGACCGAGGCAGAAAGTCGAGAGAGCCGGACGGAATAACCGAGACAGAAAGACCGGCAGGCTGAGTCGGGCCCGCGGAGCCCGACGGCCCGACAGGCGGGCGCTCTGATTTCCAGGGCCCGGCTCGGCCGCTGCCCGCCTGCCAGCCCGCCAATCCCCGCCGGCATCCCAGCGAGAGAACGGCGTCCTCGGTTCCCGGGAGGGACCTTCGGAGCCCAGCCTGGAAGAGTCGGGCCCGGGAGCTCGGCGGGAGGAGGGACCCAAAAGCGCGTCCGGCTTAACGGGCGAAGGCTTGCTGGGGTTGGGCGGAGGGAAGACGCGAGGCTCCGGCCCTTTCAGCCAATCGGCGAAGGCTGGAGCAGCATTTGCATCCAGGTCCTCATCCCTCCCGCCTGGGAGTCCTTTCCCCGCTCGCTCCGATCCGAATCGTTCCGGCCGGGAAGGAGCCAACTTCCCAGGCTGGCACTTCGGTGGCTGCCGGGGCAGCCGGCAGGCGTAACCTTGCGTTTAACCTTGAGGAGGGGGGAAAAGAGGCCGAGGGGCGGGGGGATGCTAATTAGGGACTTACCTCGAGCGCACCTCCCCCCACCACGGGAAATTATTTTTGGAGCGGAGAGCGCAGGGATTCAAGGTTGTCACTTGGCTAAGTTCATCTGCAAACGAGAGCCTAGCACGGAGGCACCCCGCAGAGCCCCCGACTTGGGGAGTTAGCAGGTAAAGCCTCCAACGGCCTTCCAGACCCTACGGAGAGGCGATAAAATGCCCACCCTACCTACAGTCTGGCAGAGGGTGTGTGTATGTGTGTGTGTGCGTGTGTGTGTGTGTGTGAAAGACAGAGACAGAGATAGAGAAGGAGGGAGGGAGAGAGAGAGGAAGAGAGAAAAGAGACAGAGACAGAGGCATTTAGAAAGAGAGAAAGGGAGAGACAGAGAGACAGAGAAGGAGGGAGGGGGAGAGAGGAAGAGAGAAAAGAGAGACAAAGAGATAGTGACAGAGAGGAGAGAGGAAGGGGAAAGAGACAGACAGACAGACAGAGAAACAGAGAGAGAGAGATGAGGATGGGAAATCCTCAAAGTAAGATCCTGAACCCCCCCCCAAAAAAAAAGACAATGGAAGAAAATGGTCATTTATTATTATTGATACTGTGACCTCTCTCCCCCACCCATCTATGGGTTCTTATTGGAGAGGGGAACTCTTCAGCGAAATACAGTGAAGAAAGCATGGAAGTTCAGAGCCCCCAAAGTTTCAATGCTACTTCTAATGCGTAATTACCACTGCTGTTTTCCGATCTGTAAATTGAATAGAAAAGCCTCTGGGGTTCCTTGGAGTTCTAGATCTATGATTTTATGATCTTAGGTGTGTCCTTGCTTGGTTCCCTCCCTCCTTCCATCAGAATTGAGTAATAGAAATGTATTGTGGGAGTGGAAAGGCATAAGCATTTATATAGTCCTTACTACCTGTCAGGCACTTTGCAAATATTATTTCATTCATTTGATCTTTACAACAACCTTCTGAAGTAGGTACTTTTATCATCTCCATTTTCTAGTCGACAAAAGTAAAGCAAGGATGGAATAAGTGACTTGTCCAGGGTCACACAGTTAAAGTGTCAGAGGAGGCCAGATCTGAACTCAGGTCCAATATTCTCCCCACTGTAACACCTACCTGTCTCCAAATTCGTCATTGTATTATCCTTCCGTTCCATGTTGTGAGTTTCCCTTTTCAGAGAGGCAAGAATAGTGTGGAGGAAATTCTGCTGGGGGAAATCTAGAAAAAAAGATTTCTAGAGATCTGAATTCAGAAGCCTAGTTCTGACATCTGACTGTGTGACCTTGAACAAGATACTTCCATCTCTCTTTTTTTTTCTTTTTTTTTTTTATTATAACTTTTAATTGACAGAGCCCGTGCCTGGGTGATTTTTTTACATCCTTATCCCTTGCACTCACTTCTGTTCCGCTTTTTCCCCTCCCTCCCTCTTCCATCTCTCTAAACTTTAGTTTTCTCATCTGTAAAATTAAGCGGTTGACCAGCACCCTCTGAGTCCCATAAGCTCTGCAACAGTAATATGAACCATGTATATTATAAAGTGGGAATATTAGTGGTAGTGCTTTTACCATGGAGATATTGTAAAGAAAGCCTTTGGTCAATGTTTAAAAGTTTTAGAAATGCGTAATTATTGTGGATCTATAACTAAAAGGACTTCTGAGGTCATCTAGGAGGTTCCCTTCATTTTAAAGACGAGGAAACAGAATGAAAGATAAAGGGTCTTCCTTGTGTACCAGCCATGAGGAACCCCTGGGATCCATTCAGTTCCCATGATTCCAAGTTGAGGGCTCTTTCTATTTCACCCCTTGCTAAAAAGAATCGGGGTCAAAAGTGAGCAGGTCAGAAAAGTCCTTTGTTTCCAACCATCAGCATCAGTGGGAAGTTTCCTCCTAGAGTTTCTCTACAGAGATGAAATCATAGAGCCAGACTAAAAACATGATTTCCAGTGATTGATGCTCTTTGGTTAAAATTAAGCACCCAGTCATCCTTTTCCCCTCTGGATAAAGTTAAGAATATGCTTCCCCAGGGCAACCAGGTGATGCAGTGGAGAGAGAACAGGTCCTGAAGTTAGGAGGACCTGAAACAAATCCAGTCTCAGACGTTTACTAGCTCTGGGACCCTGGGCAGGGTTACTTCATCCCCGATTAATCTCCAAAAAGGAGAAGGAAGAGGAAAAAGAGAAGGAGAATGAGAAAGAAGAGTAAGAGAAGGAGGAAAAGAAGGAAAAGGAAGGAGAAGCTACTCACCCCCTTTCGATAAAGTTGAGAACCATTCACCAGGATTCTACTCCACAGTAAACAGGCTCACGTTGAGATCTCAGTGGGTACAAAAATTTACCTATTTCCTGGTCATAAAGACCCAGAATAAAAAACCAGCAGCTTATTAGCAAGGTCAACTATGGCCAACATTTAGTGGTCCTGGTACCTCCCCCAAAGTTAGTTCCATGGTGGGAAGCTTATAATGTCACTTTTCTAGGAAATGGCACTCCAAAATGGCTTTCTTAATTAGCCTCCCACTCCCCGGAATGCCACAGTGGGGAGTGTGTGACCTTTTAAAGGAACACACATCTTCAAGGCTTTGTTCTACACAATTTAGTTTTACTTTTTTTTCCATTTTAATTGGGACTCGATCAAAGAAAAAAAAGGGGGGGGAACTCCCTCATAAAGGCAGTTGAAATCTCAGAAACAATCTCTTTTAAAAATTAATACCTTCTGCTTTGGGGTTCTTTGTTGTGTTATTTTTTTTTACATCACAGTCATTCTCTGGTTTTCCTCCCCCCTCTTCTATCCCTCACGGAATCCTCCCTTGTAACAAAGAAAAACAGTTAATAAGGAAAACCAAAACACACCTGTCCTCCCTCACCTGCTTACCAAGAGGAGGGAGGTGTTTCCCCCTCTGTTCTATGGATCCAATTTTGTACGCTGCAGTTAATGAGTTCAGATGCTCATTATGTTAGTGTTATTTTCTCTTACCTTATTGCGAGCATTGTGTGCATTTGAAATGGGACTGGAATTACAGTTTATAGACCTAGACTGGGAAGGGACCGTAGAAGTCATTAAGTCTCTCACTCTCCTCTTACAGAGGAGGAAAGTGTAGCCCAAAGAAGCTACGGGATCTGTTCAGGATCGCACAGATCGTTTCCAAGGCAAGATTACAAATTTAGCTCACAGCAAGTTTCCCATGATACAACAAACTTTCATTGTGTTCACATGAGAGGAAGCCTTCGAGTCAAGGGTTCAAGACGTGCCCTTGGTACTTAATTAGCACCCTCAGTGTTCCAGGCAATCCTCTAAGACCATGTGTTAAAAAATCAGTAGAATTCCTTAAATCAGTGCAAGCCTCGGTCCCTTCTCCTAAAGAAAGATTGACATTCATGTCCCATCATTTATTTATCATTCCCTAACCAGCAAGCACCACTTTTGTGGGGGGTTTTGCTAGACAATTGGGATTAAATGACTGACCCAAGGGTGACACAGTTAATAAGTATTAAGTGACTGAGGCAGAATTTGAACTCGAATCCTTCTGACTTCAGGACCGATACTCTATCCACTGCACCATCTAGCTGCCCCAAGCACCTGCTTATTTATAGTTTTTTGCTACCATAGATGCCAGCAAAAATATTTTATTAGAAGTAGAACATATTTTTCTTTCCGTTATTCTCCTCTGGGAGTATATGCCGTGCATTGGGACCCATGGGGCAAAGGGTATGAACAACGTGATTGTCCACTTAGTAAAAATGTAGTGGACTAACTTGTGCTCAATAAAAGGCTTAGCATCTGGGGGAGAGGGCGGAGGGAAGGAGGGGAAAAGTTGGAACAGAAGGTTTTGCAAGGGTCAATGCTGAAAAATTACCCATGCATATATCTTGTAAATAAAAAGCTCTAATAAATAAAAGAAAAGAAAAGGCATAGGCAAGTGACACATTTATTTAAATGTGTATCCATAATATTAATGCTGTGGGTGCCCCCTCTGCTGAAATGGATTGACCCTATCTCTACCTCCCTTCTCTTGTCCTTGTAGATCCATGGAGAATTTACCCAAGGTACTGGAGAGGTAGTTTTCCTCCGGGCCTTTTGACATTTCATGGATACTAGCACGTGCAATGTTCAGGCTACATTACTGATTCTATTTCTCTCGAATGCTAGGTCTGGTTCCCCTCCTTTTCTGGCCCACATATTCCTGATGATAAGATAGGAGTAGGAAATGGACCGATGATGTCATGAAACTCCCAGAAGAGGAAACTCCCTCTCCCCAAGCAGCTCTGCACTTTCTCTAAAACTAATACTCTTAGAGAATTGCCTGGATGATACTTTTAAATTTATATTAAGTTAAATTTGAAAATTGCTTTTGCTTTCTTTCATTATATTACTCTTTCTTCTTAATCATATCCCACCATAAATCAAATTCTATATGGACAGTCAGACAAAGCAAATCAACGAAATTGGCCATGTCTGAAAATGTGTCTGTTTCTGTACCTGTGGCCCATCACTCTCCTGACAGGGCAGGGACCGCTTTTATGGTATCATCTGCCCAACTCCACAGGTCATCACTGGTCTTATGTTGCGGCCTAATTATGCCCACTATTGCCCTTCGGATCCCCCGCCCAGCCAAACATTTGTAAAAATTTGTCCATCGTTGGTTGTCCTAAGTGCTGAGACCACAAAGACAAAAGCGACGGTGAACCTGTCCTTGAGAAGCTTCCATTTTCCCAGCCGGACACTTCTGACATCACGATCTCCCATGATTCAAAGGCATAAAGCATCAGCAGGAAAATATAGATATTCTATATAGGGGCTTCGGTCACCAAGAGCCTCTTAAAATCCTTACAAGTTCTGACTTTCTTGATGTGAATCAGCCGCCTTTCACTTATTCAGTCCTGAAACCCTCTCTTTGCTATGATCGATGATTATCCAACTTTTATATTTTTTTCATTTTTGTATTGTGTGTGATTCTGTGAGTTTGTGGTCAAATTATTTCGTTGTTGCCCTTGATCTCTATTTCTGTGTTTCTGACATAAAATTACAGGATAGGACTCGCAACCTAAATATCTAGATTCAAATACTATTAGTTTCCTCTTCTTAGAGATAGAGAAAAATAATATTTGTATCCTGTGCCTTCCTCCCAAAGATCACATTCTAGCTATGTTCTACTGGTTTGTATGTGCCCATTACATATTGTTTCTTTAGCTAGAATCTACCGCTTTTTTGTTTGTATCCACACCCAGTGTTTACTACAGAACTTGGCATATAGTAAGTGCTTAATAAATGTTTATTGATTGATTCACTGATTTTACCAGCCACTTCGTAAGCTGGTTATCAGAAAAGCATTTTGCAAAACAAAAATGTATATGTGTGTGTGCTTATAGGCACACGTGTGTGTATATATATAGTCATAAAATATATATAGGTATGCATATGTATGTGTATATGTGTTTATAAATACTTATATGTATTATGTGTGTTAGTAGAATCTATCAATACAATTATTATCATATTGTGTATATTATATAACACATAACATATTATGAGCATATGCCATATGTGATTTATTAATATAACATTGTATATATATACATATACAAGCATATATAGGTATATACACATGTTGTGTGTACATGTGTCTGTGTATGAATGCATGTGTTGATACATGTTTATATACTTACATGACATAACATATTAATAGAATATATTTATATAATGTGTGTCCATATTATATATGATATGATAATATTCATTATACTATATCCCAATGGTATTTTTACATAATACATTCTGCTTTGCATTATATGGATAAACATATGCTTGTTTCTGTAGAATAAAAGGGACAGCCAGAGCACAAGGAGTAGATGCAGACTTGGCCAGTCACTGAGTTGGGTCCTGGATCACGTGGTGGCTCTGCGGCCCTGGGCAGATGCCTTCCCAACTCAATGCTCTTAGGCAGCTCTCCAAGGCTAGGAACACCTTCGTTCTGGACGATTTTTCTTTCCTGGAAGTTTCTACACAGAAAAAGTTCTAGATCCTCTCCAAAGTCCCCAAAGGCCTGGTCAGAGAGTGCAGGGGGGCGAGATGTCCTTCTTTGCAAACTACTACAATACCAGGCCCGTCGCTTAGAGCATGGGCCTTTGGAAGCAGCCTCGGCTTCTCTTGGTGGCCAGCTCCCAGACAGCCACTCCAAGCTTAGCTTCTCCCCGAGCTTCAGCTCACTTGGCTGGTCACCTTCTTCATCCTCCTCCAAAACCTGTCCCATTGATGTCAGTATAATGGACCACTATATTCCTGGTCCTCGAGTCTCCACACCCATCGTGATATGGTGGAAAGAGCCCTGATTTGAGAAATAAAAAACTTGAGCCAAATCCCTTCTCTGAAGCTTCTCATATGTGTGATTGTGGAAAAGTCACCTTATTTCTTTAGACCCATTTCCCCATCTGAGAGACTAGATGATCTTTACCCTCCCTCCAGGATCCAGGATCCTATGAATCCTTGTCTTAGTCCTGGGCACTGAGTCCCACAGTGTAAAGGACCCCGGTTTGGGATCAGACAGCCCGAGGCAGAATCCCAGCTCTGGGCTTAGCACAGAGTGTTCTTGGGGAAGCACCTGTCCTCTTCCCGACCTCAGTTTCTCCATCTGTTAAAAAAAAAATGAGGAGATTGGACATGATGCTCCCTAAGGTTCCTTCTAGCTTGAATTCTCTTTCAAATCCTTCCTGGTAGTTAAGTTTCACTTTTCTACTCAAACATATCAGTTGACCTCCCAGTTGTGGGGTGACATGCAAATGGTGCCATTTCTTTTATAAAATCATCTCTTTTTTGCTCAATGATTAGCAATTATAATAACAGCTTTAATTAGCTCATTTCAATAAGTAGCTAGAGGCTAAACTGACAGGGGAGAACAATGGCTGACTCAAGATTTGCAGATGAGACATCTGATTTTCTCATGAAGCCCATAAAATGTGACAATGGGATGACTGTTAGCCAAGTGTCAGCTCCTGACTAATTCCAGCCCAGACCATCTGACTGCCAAACCCACAATGCTTTGCTACGTCTGCCACCTCCCTAGTCAACTCCATGCTCAGGTAGCCCTCAGAGAGAGGAGAACCTTCGCGCTGAAGGGATGATCTTTCACACAGGACACAGGTACAGAACAAATACCGGAGTAGGGACAAGGGTTCAAATCTGGCTCTGCTACAACAAGCCACGTGACTCTGGGCAAGTCACATCCCTCCTTTGCCTCTCCTTTTAAACATGAGAACAGGGTTCCCAAGGAGAGCAGGTCGCAGCTTGAACAAGCCACTTAATTTCTCCGAGCTTCAGATTGTTTATGTAAAAAAACGAGCGGGTTAAACAAGATGGCCCTTGTGGACCCTTCCAGCTCTTAATTTATGATCCTAAAAAATCCGGTAAATGGATAAATGAACAGATAAGTAAACGGACGGTCTACACAGGCGCACAGACAGCACAATATTCACAGCAGTGCTCTCTGTGCTAATGACAACAAAGGGAAAACTGGATGCAAAGCACGTGCCTATCTGCGTGGTACAGTGGAAAGCATGGGGGGCTCGGAGTCAGAGCGTGCACAGCTGCAGACCTTGATAGCTCCCATACAATCCCTGCGACCTTGGGCACTTGGTCCCCAAGCCTTTATTAAGCACCTACTTTGTTCCAGGCACCCTGAGCAAAGCAGCTGCTATGCAAATACAAAGAATGAGATAATTTCTCCCCTCGAGGAAAAGTTGATTAATTTCTCTTGCCTCTTAGTTTCCTCTCTAGAAAATGAAAGCTTTGAACTTAATGGCCTCTAAGACCCTTTCCTGCTTTACATCTGTTATCCTGGTCAAACACATGGGACGTGAATGAATGAATGAATGAATGAGCAGTTATTAAGCGCTTGCCAGGTACAAAGCGCTGCGCCAAGTGATGAGGAAACAAAGAGAAAAGTAAGGGAACCCCCATTCTCCAGACCCTGTGACCACTGTCCCTCACCGTGATCTGTCCCACCTTCCCACTCTCTGCCCCAAACCCAGGCGATGGTCTCCTGATCTACCTTGGAGCTGAAGTCAGTAAAAGCTAAAACAGTCTCTCTCCTCCTTCCCAGCTGGCTTCCCCAGAGACGTAGAGATGCTGGCCCTCTGCTCAACGTTTCCTGACATTTCCTTCCCCCACAGTCCCCCGGGAGAACAGCTGATCTGCAGCAAGAGCCTCCAGGAGCCCCAGGAAAAGCCTACCTGACTCCCAGGGGCTCCCCATGTCTCCACAGGGGCTCCTGAGAGCACATGACCAGGCAGAGACTGGAACAGTAAATAGCTTTAGAAAGAGGACGAAAGTGATGGAGTGGAAAAAGGGGTCAGGGAATGGAGTGGGAAAGTGTTGTGTGGAGATGGAGCTTAAAGGCCAAGATTTTCACACCCTCAGGCAAGTCTTGTTGCTTTTTCTTTGTATCCCCAAGGCTTAGCCCAGTGCCTAGAACATAGTAAAATCTTCTTAAAAGCTTGTTGATTAATTGATATCTGGGTGGAAGGGGACATCACGCTGGTAATGTGCTGCATGAGCTTCGGCCCAGTGATGTTCAGAAAGGCTCATCACCAGTAAACCTCAGAGGGAGGGATTTTTTAGCCCTAACTTCCATGAGAGAGAGACTGAGATCAGAGTATCTAGAGATGGGGGTACCTTAGACATACACCATCTAGTCCAAATGCTTTGTTTTACAGGTGAGGAAAGTGAGATCCATAGAGAGGAACTCACTGGCTCAAAATCTCAGTCGGAAGGTCTGAGGTCGTAAGGGGCAGATTCAAGATTCAGCCCCTGATCCTCCAGAGCCAAAGCCAATAGCACTCCCCCTGTACCATGCTGCCTCCCCTAATTTTACAAACCCATTTCATCACAGAAAAAAACTAAATGACTTGCCTGGGGTCACATAGCTAATAAATGAAATGGACTAGGTTTAAGACACAGGGTCTTTCATTCCAAATCAAGAGCTTTCCCCATGGCCCCACATGGCTTCTGTTCTCCCATCCCGTCTGCCTTTAGAATGCCCATTCTATCCATCAAACTCCCTATAGGAGACAATATGAGGGGGTAAGAAATACATAGAACGTGGAGTCAGAGCATCTGAGGTCAAATCTTTGGACTCCTGCTTGTGCGACGATGGGCAAATGACTTAGATTCTCTGGGCCACAGTTTCCTCATCTGTAAAATGAAGGGGTTGAACTAGATGACCACTGCGGTCCCTTCCAACTCTAGAGCTTGATACAATGATCTTGGAGCTTGCAACTCTCCTTCTGCCTCCTCCTTTTCATTCAATTCAGATGAGTTGAATGTTTGTGTCTCCAAACCAAGCCTTAGTAAACTCCAGTGGTCCCCTATTACTTCCGGGATCAAAAGTAAAATCCCCTGATTTTTAATGACCACAGCAACTTAGCTCCTTCTTACCCTTATAGTTTTATTATGCTTTACTTCATGCTCTACAATCCAGTGACTCTAATCTGACTCCATGCCTGAAGGCTCTCTCTCCCTACTACCAACTATTGGCTTCTCTAGATTTCTTCAAGACTTAACACAAATCTTTGATAGGAGGCTTTTCCCAGACTTCATCACTAAAGAATGTGCCTTGTGTATATAGCTTGTCTATAGTTATTTGCCTGTTATCTGTCCTTCATGAGAATGTGAATTCTGGAAGGCGAGAGCTATTTTGTTGCCTTTCTTTGTGTCCCTACTGCTTAGAACAGTGCCCAGCATACAGTAAGTGTTTAATAAATACCCTTTGAGTGGATGCTCATCATCTGAGAAATGACTGAATAAATTATGGTATATGAATGTTATGGAATAGTATTGTTCTATAAGAAACGATCAGCAGGATGATTTCACAAAGGTCTGGAGAGACTTACAGGAACTGATGCTGAGTGAAGTGAGTAGAACCAAGAGAACATTGTACATAGTGACGGCTAGATTATGTGATGATTAACTGGGATGGATGTGACTTTTTTCAACAATGAGATGATTCAGGTTGATTCCAATAGTTTTGTGATGGAGAGAGCCATCTACACCCAGAAAGAATCTAGGGGGACTGAATGTGATTACAATACAGTATTTTCACCTGTCTTGTTTTTGTTGGAGTTTTTTTGCTTGCTTCTTTTTTCTCTCATTTCCCCTTTTTGATCTGATTTTTCTTGTGCAGCATGATTAATGTGGAAATATGTTTAGAAGAATTGCACATTTTCCCTATATTGTGTTATTTGCTGTCTAGGGAAGGGGAAGGTGATGAGAGAGGAAGAAAAATATGGAACACAAAGTTTTGCAAAGGTGAATGTTGAAAACTATCTTTGCATGTATTTTGAAAAAAAAATAAATACCCTTTGAATCAATAATATTCAACAAGCATTTGTTAAGCACCTACTCTGTGTCAGACACAAAACAATACAATGACAAAGATGAAATAATCTTTGCCCTCAAGGAAGTCACAAACTATTTGGAAGAGGAAAAAACATCAAATAAAGGCACATCACTTTGAAAATGTGGATTTACTTTCTGTGGGAATCAATAAAGGTCTCTGAAAGAAGTAGTAATAAAAGTGAGTTGTGAAGAGAGCTAGAGGTTGCAAGACATAGAAATGAGAAGGAAAAGACATGGAGTACTCTTAGCATGAGGTATGCTCAAAAGTATGAAGGCAGTAAATAAAATGCTGTGTACAGAGATCAGAAAGTAAATAAATGTGAAGAGAAAGCAATGTGTGAAAAGGAAATTAATGTAGAATCAGCCTATGAACAAGTTGTGGTCTAGGAAGGTAATGGAATATTATTGTCCCATAAAAATGATGAACAAGCTGATTTCAGAAAGGCCTGGAAGGATTTACATGAACTGATGCTGAGTGAAACAAGCAGAACCAGGAATACATTGTACACAAATAACAGCAAGAATGTGCGATGATCAACTATGAAAGGGTTGGTTCTTCTCAGTGATTCAGTGATCCAAGGCAATCCCAGTAGACTTTGGATAGAAAATCCATCTGCATCCAGAAAAAGAACTAAGGAGACTGAATGTAAATCGACATATGCTATGTTCATTTCTTTTTTCTGTTTTTTTTTTATCTCTCCCATGGTTTTTCCCTTTTGTTCTGATTTTTCTCTCCCAACATGATTCATGAAGTGATGCGTATTAAAAATAAATAAATTTACTACAATAAAAAACACAAATATAGAATTAGCCTAAAAGGATAGGTTGAATCTGAAGGGCTTTGGATGCCAAATAGGAAACAGTTAAAAGTTCTTGAACAGAGGGACTGATGGAGATCTGACTTGAGGAGATCGCATTCCTTACAATTCTCTCCATTGTTGGCCATCTGGTGGTTTTTCTCCTTCTCTCCCATTTATGAGGCCATAAGGAAGGACTGGCTAGTCTCTTGCTTCCCACTGACAATTTCAGATCCTCCATCTAAAATTCCTCCCTAAGTTTTTTTTTTTTAAAAAAAGCTCATGCAATCCATTTATTCCACCGTCTTTCCCATTCTTGTTGCAGCTACTGACTCATCTCCAGGTCACTCTTTTAATTTCATGAAATTCCTTGCCAATTCCATATCTGTTATCATTCTCCAGAGCTATAATATTTATGGAGAAGACATCCCCTCCCTCAACTCCATAAAATTCTTCATTATCTCCACCTCTACAACCTGTTGACCCAACCTCACTTCAGCCACCTACCAACATGTCCATCTCATAAGTTTCCATTCAATGAAACAAGTATTTATTAAGCACTCACTGTGTGCCCGGAACTTGCTACATAATGGAGATAGACGAACAAAAGTAAGAGTACCTGGCCTCAAGACATTTTACCCAAAGGGAAAACCTCTCCAAGGTCCTGAACTGGAAGTTTTCCCTATTCTCTATTCCACTACTGGTTAATGACTTTTCTTCATCTAAGACCTTATGCAGAATTCTGTATCCCTTTGTATTTCAGATATAACCCAAAATTTCACTGGTGTAAGGAACTCCCATGAGAGTTCCTCCCCTCTACCAGGTAAGTTAGTTCATTCTTAGAAATCGAAAGTTTTGCCCTGAGCACTAAAAGGTTAAGGAAACTGTCCAAAGTCATATAGACAAAATGGGTCAAGAGATGGGACTTGAATTCAGGTGTTCCTAATTTCGAGATTGTTCTATCCACAATACTAGACTTCCTCTCATTGATCAATAAAACATTAAAAAATAATGAAAAAATAAAATTTTAGCCCAGCTACCTTAGGAGATAATCTGATGACACTACCAAGGTCTCCTGTTTTCCAGAATAAACATCTTCCTTTCTTTGCTGCTTTTTCTTTCTATCTCAGAGAATAAGTTTGATATGCTGATCTAAGAAGTGGGATGCCTGGATTCAGGATTTAGCTTTTATCTCTGTGACTTTGGGCCTCAATCTACTTATCTCTCAATTAAGAATTTCAACTCAATAACCTCTAAGGTCCTTTCCATCTCAAAATCAATAATCCTGGGATGCTAAAGTTATGTAAATTTCTTTGATCCTCAGTGTGCTAATCTGTAAAATGAGAGAATTAGATTTGATGATCTCAAAGGTTCCTTTCTAACTCTAAATCTGGGATCCTATCAACTTAAACTCTTGTTTTGTCAGCTTTTCAGCACTCTAGGAACATGGTCTATAGTTATTCTGATGTTCTTGCATTCACATTGTTTTGATTGTTCTTTGCCTCTGAATTGCTAGAATCCCTAGTTTTATATTCCCATCTTCTTACATTCCATTTACTCCATTCTGTACTTCCATCTCCTTGGATTCTTCTTATCTTCTCCCATACTCCCATCCTTTTCAATTCCATTTATCCCATTCCATACACCCAATTCCTTGGATTCAAATGAGATAGTTCTATATATGCTTCCCTCCCCTAGGATTCCAGTTAGCCCAGCTCCCCTTGTCATCCTGATTTTAAAAACAATCGGTTTTATATTTTCTAGATGCCTTTTGTCTCAGACCACTCTCTGTTCCTCAAAAGTTGCCTCCATCCCTCTCTGGTTTTCTTATCCCATCTATCTCTCTTCTTTCTCTTTGTGTCTTTGCTTTCCAGTCTCTCAGACTGCTTTATAATTTATGTAAATCAATAGGGCTTGATTAGGTAAGTAGTTATGCAAATACAGTACTCTTTTTCCTTCTCCCAATTCTACTAATATAAAAGGTAAGTAGAGAATGTGACTCGAAGCTGGAAAGGCAGAGCTAAGTGCAAAGACAAATGAAACCTGAACTTTTTAAACTCCCATGAGCAATTACATTTGTATTTTTGAATGGCTGTTCTCAGGAGCCCTCTATGAGGGCATGGATCAGCCATATTTATTGGACACATCTCAGCCGATGCAATAGGGCAGTCAACACACACTATGGAGCATCTTTTTGGACTCAACATCTTACTCTACTGGTGAAGGAAATTTTCAGTGGGGAAATCCCCTTCACCAATGAAGATTGCTATTGTAGAGACTAATAAATGTTTATTAAATGGAATTCCATTTTGAGTTTAGAAGAGGTTTTGTTATAACATATAGAGTTGGGATTTTAAATAGTGTCTCTAACCCAATGACTGCAGACTCTAGATATCTAGCCTGCATTCTCTCTCCTGGGCTGCTGTCCTATGGCAATAATTAATTATTGAACTTCATTTCAGATTCAACATGACCAAAGAAAAAGCCATTGTCTTATCTCTCAACTCCACCTCCAAATTTCCCCATTCGGAAGGGGCCCACCATCTTCCAGTCACCTAGACTCACAACTCCTCACTCTCTCACTCAGACCTAGTTTCCATCTCTCTAATGCCTCTCATATTCATTCCCCTGTCTTTGCCCATACATCCATCCCTGAGGTCAGGCCCACATTAACTTTTATTTGAACTGTTCCAAAAGCTTTCTGTGCTCTCTCCAATCTAGCTTCCCTAAAGCTGCCAAAATGATTTTCTTAAGAAACAAATCTGATCATGTCATTCTTCTTCTCAATAAACTTCTGTGGCTCCCTATCCCCATCCAGGAACAAATATGAATTCCTCTGCTTGACAATTAAAGTTTTTCACAATTTGGTCCCACCTACTTTAACAACCTTATTACATATTTCCCTTCTTTCACATTAAAGTTCAGTCTTTCTGTCGTTCTTCCTGTTCTTCATTCATTTCCCACCTTTGTGTCATGGTGCTGTCAATTCTCTGGGGCTAGAATGGACTCTCCTCATTCCTACCTTTCTGAATTCCCAGTTTCTTTAAAGACTCATCTTCTGAGCAGCCTTCTAAGTGGCTCCATGTGGATGGAGTGTCAGGCCTGACGTCAAGAAGATCTAAGTTCAAATCTGGACTCAGACACATTGGACAAGTCACTCATTTCCATTAGCCTCAGTTTCCTTATCTGTAAAATTACCTGGAGGAAAAAAAATGGAAATCCTCTCCAGCATCTTTGTCAAACAAACAAATAGGAACACAAAAAGTCCGACGTGACTGAAACAGTGAATAACAAAATACTCTTCCAGTGGTCCCCATGGTTGTGAGTCATGAAACACCACAGTCTCTAAAGGATCATGGGAGAGATGCATCAAGGAGTGAGTAAGTCATCCCACATTAGCAGAAGTCTGGATCTCCAGAGAGGCTGTGTACCAGATCTCATCAAAGGGAACAAAGACAGGAAAGGAAGTGAAGGCAACAGCCAGAGGATGACCAGCTCCCATTCTACATTGGTATCCATGCAATATCAAGAGCCCTACCACAGGCTCTTCAGCATTTTGGGTGGACTATTTTCTGAAGATTTATGGGAAGTTATGGACAAGAATTACAGAAGGTGAAAGAGCATAAGTGAATTATAATCTGTATCTTCAGGAGAATGATCCATCCCAAGAAGATAATAGATTCACTGAACGTAACTGTCATCCCAGCAGACCAAAAACAGGAAAATTTCCTAACGTACCTTGGACATATAATAATAATAATTTTGGTTGGATTTGTGACTTCATCAGTATAGAAACCTAAACTCTCAGTGTGAGAATCCCCTCCAAGGAAGGAAACTGGCAAATTATCTTAGCGTGTTGTCTAAGAAATGCACTCCTCTCCTTTCCTTGCAGAGGTGGGGGACTCTAGGTATGGAATATTACAATATCAGCCTTTTTTATATGTTGCTATTCTCTGTTGAGAAGAACTGTTTTTTTTCCTCTTCTTTCTCTTCATTACAAGGGATGCAGAGAGGAGGTGGGGAGCATGGGGTACACCATAAGTGCTCTATAAATGTTAGTTATTACTATTGAATTCAATTTAATTTGACTCCCAGGCTTGACTTCTTTTCACCAAACCACAATCTCTGTCGCCCCTCTACTCTCTATCTCCATCCTGGTGTGCTATTCCTAATAAAAGTGGGGAAAACAAACAAACAGATTTATTCTCTCAATCACCTTTTCTGACATATGTTGGACTCTGCTGTCTAGCAATTGCCTAATTACACTTATTAAACTACTTGTCCATTTTAATAAGCATGAATAGAGCTGATTTTTCATGAACTATGAAGTATGTGCAGGTAAGAATTAGCAGTTTGTCTATTCATATCATAATGCTTATTCACGTAAACACGAAGAGCACAATTTGGTTTAAATAATTATAGGCCTAAAGTATTACTGGCTGCAATGATGATGATAATCACAAAGAATCTAATTATTCCAAACCAATATCATCTACTGAATATATATGAAGCACCTAACATGTGCTAAGCACAAATTAGTCACAAGCACAAGGAAGGGAGGGAAGGAAAGAAGGAAGGAAAGAAGGAAGGAAAGAAGGAAGGAAGGAAGGAAGGAAGGAAGGAAGGAAGGAAGGAAGGAAGGAAAGAAGAGAATGAAGGAAGGAAAGAAGGAAAGAAGGAAGGAAGGAAGGAAGGAAGGAAAGAAGGAAGGAAGGAAGGGAAGAAAGGAGGGAGAGAAGGAAGGAAGGAAGGGAGGGAGGAAAGGAGAGAGGGAGGGAGGGAAGGAAGGAAAGAAGGAAGGAAGGAAAGAAGGGAGGGAAAAAGGAAGGAGGGACAACACTATATAGAGTGGAAGATGAGGAATCTTGTGTGAGGAACAATAAGGAGATCAGTACTACTGGATCATAATATGTTTTATGTTTGATCCTCCTGGTAAAGGAAGCCACTTGAGTTTATTTAAGGAGCGACATGATCAGATGTTGCCAGGTTCCTTTTGGAAGCTGAATAGCAGATGGATGGAGGGGCTGGAAGAGGGTGCAGTTGAGGACGATGCTGAGGTGGTGAGCGTGGGTGGCCAGGAGGATGGCAGGCCCCACGATGCTAACTAATAGAGAAGCCCAGAAGGGGAAAGGATGAGCTCAGGTCTGGAAAGTTCACTCTGAGAAGTCTACAATCCATCCAGCTCCTCTTGGCAGATTGCCGGCCTGACTCCAAGCAGTTGAGGTCAGGGTCGGATAAACAAAGCCAAGGAACACCCACACAGAGACGATAATTGAGTCCTGAGAGCTGATGAGGTCCTCAAGCCTCCCCCTATATAGGGAAAGAAGGGAAGAAAAGAAGAAACGGGGCGTTAGGGGCTCCACGAAGTAAGTGTGGCCTAGAAGCCGCAGTGAGGGGCACTGGGAGGCAGGACTGTGTTAGGCCTTTTACAGGTAGAATCTTATTTGCTGCTATTTGTATAATAACATTAAGGAAAGAAGGGGATGTGGATATGAGAGACGTGGCCACAGCTTGGATGCCCAATGTGCACCTTTGTGAGGAATTGTGGTGTTCCTCCTTCAACCTGTGCTTCTCCCTCCACCTTGTGTGGACTTTAAAAAAATTCCAATAACTTCAGACTTGACTCATTCAATTTTCCATTTACTGAAATATGACAGCTTCAGTGTTATAGAAATGATGGGATGGAGCATCCAGAACACGGACTGTCCCCACAACCTAGGACAATAATAACTCCACTCTTCCATCATTTCTTGCCGGTGGAGCCTTCCTTCCTTAGCAGCATCCGGACTCCTTCCTCCTCCTTGTCTTTGTTCTTGAGTCTACACTGTGGACCACCCCTGAGGGCCTCCCTATTCTCAGGCTCCCCACTTACAAGTTAAAATAGTGACTAAATCTTAGCCCAAATTCTAATTTTAAATTGGAGAGTTTGGTTTGGTTTGGTTTGATTTTTCAACAACACTGCATACTCTGTAATAAGGATGATGATCAAGTCTGACCTAAAAGAAGAATTAAGAAATTGTTATCTCTTTCCCTTCTTTGTAAAAAACACCAAAATTTAGAGGAGAAGAAAGTTTCTTAAAACCAGAAACTTTGGGTCCAAGCATCACTTCTTATCCTTGTTGGCTATGTGAGCTGGCCATGATACTCTTTCAGCGCTCTAGATGATTCTTTAAGATTACTTTTTAATTACATAGTATATTCTTACATAAATATTAGTACTGATCAATAACACTTCTCTTAAGTTACCCAAAATGTGGCAACTTTCTCTGGTTGAAGTTTAACTTCCTGGGAATTCTCTATCTCAGTGAAATTCCATGTCTAGTTCTATCCCTTTCTGGCAGGTGGAGGAGTAAAGGGGGGACTTTGACTGTGGAACACAGAATACACTCTTAAGTGCCGTTACTATTTTGCCAATTTTCTCTCCCATTCTCTTTTTATTTTTTATTCTATGTCACAATGCAAGATTTATTGAGCAGGGGAAAGGGAATGAATATTTGAACACGATGGTTACTTTTGAAAAAGATATTAATAAAAAAAAAGATTTTTTCCTGGAGTTCTTAGTAACATCTTCTTGTTTCATTTGTAGGATATGACTCAGGTAAACCTTTTTTTACCAGCTCTGTAGTCAAGATTTCCTCCTGCAGAACCATGGGATATAAACCCCATTGGTCGATATGATGGTCAACATCTTTAGTTTTTACTCTGCAAACACCAGGCAAGCCTCATCTCAATGAATATGTCATCTACTGACTCCAAAGACTGGAGTTTGACATCATTGATGTAGATTACAATCCCCTTAGACCTTCTTTTCCCGTGTGATTTTTGTCCCTGTTTTTCCATTCACACCCCAGAAGCTATCCATCAAGTACACTTAGGCTTTCTTTTACAACTTTTGATTCTGAGCAGACCCTAGTGATAATTTTGGTGGAACAGGAGACGGGGCCATAAATGCTTCAGGAAACAAACCAAAAAAATATGAACCCTCACCATCGTTGATATTTTATTGTGAGATACTTGGACCCTAAAGTAGCTGATCACCCCCATGAAGGATCGGTCCCCTTCTATCCAGAGGGGAGTTATTGACTGCATCAGGTAGGGTCAAAACTTTTCTAAAGAAGAAACTGTCAAAGGATATGAATAGACAATTTTCAGAGGATAAAATTGAAACTATTACCACTCATATGAAAGAATGTTCCAAATCATTATTGATCAGAGAAATGCAAATTAAGACAACTCTGAGATATCACTACACACCTGTCTGATTGGCTAAGATGAGAGGAAAAAATAATGATGAATGTTGGAGGGGATGCAGGAAAACTGGGACACTGATGCATTGTTGGTGGAGTTGTGAAGGAATCCAACCATTCTGGAGAGCAATCTGGAATTATGCCCAAAAAATTATCAAATTGTGCATACCCTTTGATCCAGCAGTGTTTCTATTGGGCTTATATCCCAAAGAAATACTAAAGAAGGGAAAGGGACCTGTATGTGCCAAAATGTTTGTAGCAGCCCTATTTGTAGTGGCTAGAAACTGGAAAATGAATGGATGCCCATCCATGGGAGAATGGCTGGGTAAATTGTGGTATATGAATGTTATAGAATATTATTGTTCTGTAAGAAATGACCAGCAGGATGAATACAGAGAGGACTGGCGAGACTTACATGAACTGATGCTGAGTGAAATGAGCAGAACCAGGAGATCATTATACACTTCGACAACGATATTGTATGAGGATGTATTCTGATGGAAGTGGATTTCTTTGACAAAGAGACCTAACTGAGTTTCAATTGATAAATGATGGACAAAAGCAGCTACACCCAAAGAAAGAACACTGGGAAACGAATGTGAACTATCTGCATTTTTGTTTTTCTTCCCGGGTTATTTCTACCTTCTGAATCCAATTCTCCCTGTGCAACAAGAGAACTGTTCGGTTCTGCAAACATATATTGTATCTAGGATATACTGCAACATATCCAACATATAAAGGACTGCTTGCCATCTAGGGGAGGGGGTGGAGGGAGGGAGGGGGAAAAATTGGAACAGAAACGAGTGCAAGGGATAATGTTGTAAAAAAAAAATTACCCTGGCATGGATTCTGTCAATATAAAGTTATTATTAAATAAAAATTAAAAAAAAAAAGAAGAAACTGGAATCTGTTTGGGTATTTTTACTCAAACTCAACATCATGAATTTACTGCTTATTTGGTACCCAGAATTCCATGCCATATAAAAGCAGATCTATTTTGGGCTACTTTTTAAAATTTTATTGCCATCTTTTGGTTTTGCACTGCTCCCGTTTCCAAACTGCTAGCTGTCCAGTCTTGAGAGAGATGTTCTAGTGCATAAAAATAAGGAGCCTTTTTCTCTTAAGTGCCTGAGTTTACCTCTTATAGAGAAGAATCCTCGAAAAGAATTCTTGAGCGACTTTGACTGTCATCCTGAGAATTCAATGACGAAATTGTGTTTCCAGAATTGAAGAAGTCAGGAGCTGAAGCTGATAGTTGGAGGTGATTCTGGTTGGAACCTTTCTCACTTGCCCACATTGTTGAGAAGGGAAGGCCAAAGGGTAGAAGAATACAAGAAAGCCCATAAAGTCCAAATCCTCTCCTCTATCTCCTCCCACCCTTTTTGGGGTCCTTAGCTTCCAGGCTCATTGAGATGTAATATGTAAATAGATTTTTTTAGGGGGAAATTCAGATTTGATTATAAACTACCCCTTCTGGTCATTTATTTCTCCCATTCATAACTTTGGGCTAGTTAGATGAAGAAAGTAGTGGAGTAGAATTGTCTGGGTCTGATTTCTGTGCTAACCTATGGAGGACCTATTGAATTTATCCCTCCCCTACTTTACCTTCCCACAGCCCCAGAGCTGTCCAAATAACTGAGGCCAGTATACTTAATTAATACCAGAGAGAACAAGTCATAATAAAACGAGGAGTAAATGGAACATCGAATGGGGGGAAAGAAGCAATTATCCGAGTGAAAATACAATAATTAATGACTTTCTGGCCTTCCCCTCTCCAGAAGCCATTGGTGAGGGAGGAATGTGTCTGAAGGGACCTCTCCCCAAATTAGATTTATATTCTTGGTCAATATACCTCCCATGGCGGGGTCTTTACAACCACATGTTTCTAGATACAAGTGCTGGAAAGATTAAAAAGGTGGAGCTGCAGATGCTACCTTCTTTTTTTTTCTTTTTCCTGAGGCAATTGGGGTTAAGTGACTTACCCAGGGTCACACAGCTAGGAGGTGTTAAGTGTCTGAGGCCAGATTTGAATTCAGGTCCTCCTGACTTCAGGGCTAGTGCTCTATTCATTGCACTACCCAGCTGTCCCTTACCTTCTCTTCAAGGTGGGAAACTTTTCTGAAATTCAGTCTCTCTCTCCTTTCTTCCTTCTCTTTCTTTTCAGAACTCTCCTTAATCCTGGTCACCTACACACAGAGACTTTCTCTCTAAAACATCCATCTCTGGGGATTTGGGAAGTTCTTGCGTCTGCAAATCAGGGATACACACTGTTAAAAATATTTAAATGTTGCTCTGTATTGTTTGTTTCACTGTTAATAACTGTGTAGCCTAAAATATTGATTAAACATTTGTTTAAACCTATGAGACTAGGGGAAAGGCAGCTAGGTGGTGACATATTGTGCACAGGCCTGAAGTCGGGAAAACAACTTCCTGAGTTCAAATCTGGTCTCAGATACTAGCGGATCACTTCATCCTGTTTGCCTTGGTTTCCTTCTCTGTAAAACGAACTGGAGAAGGAAAAGGTAAACTACTCCAGTATCTTTGCCAAGAAAACTCCAAATGAGGTCGTGAAGAGTAGACATGACTAAAAAAAGACAGAATAAAACTAGAAAATTACACATGGGTGTGTCTATAAACTATATTATCTATAAGATAAAGATGCATATTAGAAACAGAGATAGAGACAGAGAGTGAGAGACAGAGACAGAGATAAAACAAGGGAAGGAAATGGAAAGAGAGGGGAAAAAGTGGGGAGAGATGAACTAAAGGTTATAGGTAAAAAGGTTTATTTAATATTATTATTATTTATGTATAATATAATAATTAATAATATTAATATTAAAAAGGTTTTATTTAATAAACTGGTGGTGGAGAATTAGGCTAACTGATTAATAACTGATATTATACATTTCCATAAATTTAGGATGAAATATCAGGATACATCTTCTGATTGTGTTAGAATTCAGGATGAGATTTAATAAAGGGAGGGGATCAAGTAACAGGAGGGTTGGAGTTTGGTGTAGTTGTCACCTAGTTCCCACAACTAATATTCATTGAGGCTATGGGGATGAGGGTGGGGGTGGGGACATCTGCTAAAAGCCCACCATTCAGATGAGGAAACCGAGGTCAGGGAGAACCCATGACATGTGACTCTAAAACAGCCACTATTTCTGCTCTTCCAGGCTGGTTCATATTTCCTCTTCATGGTTCAGCGAATAATATCTCCCTTTCCTGGTTGCCTCAACCCAACTCAGCTTCACCAGCACCCTTGGCTGTCATGGACCAGAAGACTCTGTCTTTAGAGCCTCTCATCTTCTCAGGGTCAAGATTATCTTCTAGGAAAAGCTGGGGAGTGCAGTGGATAGAGCACCAGCCCTGAAGGCAGGAGGACCTGAGTTCAAATCTGATCTCAGACATTTAATACCTCCTGGCTGTGTGACCCTGGGCAAGTCACTTAAATCTAACTGCCTCAGAGAGAAAAAAAAAAAAAAAAAGCATTTTCTAAGAGTCAAAAACATTTACATCACCAGTTTGGTGATTGGGGGAGGGAGTCAACTGACCTGGACTTTGCCTCTTGCTTGCTTCTAACACTCTCCATCTTAACGGACCCCAGGGCCAGCCCTTCTTCTCCCTCTCCTGGGAAAGCCCGCGCGTAACCGTGGTAATGTTGCTGCCCTGTCTGTTTGTTCCGGCATAACCTGATTCCCTGTTCTCACCCTGACAGGCTATTTTCAGGCAGAAGAAAGCTGGCCAATAAATATTGCATAAAGATGCCTGAATGTCTGCAGGCAAGACTTGAAAGGCCTGTCCACGTGTCTAAGTGCTGACCTGTGTTGTGTGCTGGTCTGAACACTGAGAACCGACTAGAAGGGGCCTCGTTCAAAGGTCTGGTCCCACCGGGCACGTCAATCTGAAGAGATCTTTCTTCTCCTGTTGTCATCCTAATTTTTTTTAGTGAAGGAAGATACGGTTGAATACTTACAAGGAACAGTCTCTGGTCTGTACCCTTGAAACGGAGTTCCCTGGAAGGAGGATGATTTGTTCTCTATTTTCAAGCTAATCAGAAGAGAAATGGTACCAAGAGATGATGGAAGGCCGTCTCCATTGGAAAAGAATCCTTTTTGTTTCCCTGAAACCTTTTGTTTTAACATGACACTAATGTCCAGATCTGCCCCTCTTCCCAGGGTCTAGCCAGTGAACTTCCTTCCTAATGAATTTTTTTTTAACATAGCATCACCTCTCATGGAGCGCACAAGGAGCCGGCACATATGGTCAGCTGGAAAGAACCAGGATAGCTCAAATTTTACAGCACATAGGCAATTGCAACCTCCATCATGGAAAAAAGAGAGTTCCAAAAAACTAACCCACACATTGACTATGGTGGACATTAGGTGCAGGATTCTCACACCCACTGGGGAAGCTCTGGAGGAGTTTTTGGAGAGTGACATTTGTCACTTTGCTAGCTGTGCAGAAGATGGATTGGAAAGGGAAGAGACTTGGAGCAGGGAGACCAATTATGAGGTGATTAGTCCAGAAGAGAAGAGATGAAAGCCTGAAGGAAGACGCTGGCTGTGTGATTGAAGAGGAGACTGTGTTCGAGGGTTGTTGGGGAGATGAAAATGGCAGACGTGGCCACTGGTTACATGTGTGCTGAATGAGAGTCAGGAAGGATAATGAAGGTGCAAACCTGGGAGGAGATGGGTGCCCTTAAATGAGTGACTCCAGGAAAGAATGGATGAACAAGCATTTATTAAGCACTTACTGTATATGCAAAGCATAGATTACAAAGAAAAAGAAAGACAGATCCTGAAGGAGCTTCCATCCTAATACAGGGAAAGTAATAGCTGCAGATCAAAGGGAAAAGTCCCCTGATCTTGATGAGACAGCAGCATAGGAGGCTTCTTCCTTAATATCATTTCACAGATAAAATTTTCTCCATTTCTTCTGTTGTACATTTGACAGTGACAAAAATTATTTTTGTATGAACAATATGTTTTAATATAGGCTTGATGCAGAATGTAATGAGTATGTGTTTCCTATTTCCTTTTTATTGTTTTGTTTTGAATAGACTCCTATTATGTCTTTTGTTGTATCACCCAAATTTCTCCTTGCGGCGTTCTTCCTACCTCGTCCCAGAGAGTCTTCACAATTTTTAAACTTTAATTTTTATTGTATTTTTTCCTTAATTACATCTAAGATTTTTAACATTTGTTTTAATTTTGAGTTCCAAATTCTCTTTGTCCCTCACCCTCCTCCCTCCTTAAGAAGACCCCTAGTTTGATGTAGATTATATACATGCACTCATGCAAAACATTTCCATGTTAGCCATGCTGCAAAAGAAAATGTAGATCCAAACAAAAACGCATGAAAAAGCAAGAACACAAAAACGTATGCTTTGAGCTAACACTCAGACTCCATCAGTTCTTTCACTGGAGGCAAAGAGCATCCTTGAGAAATGTTTTGGATCACGGTGTTGCTGAGAACAGCTAAGTTTGCCCAGTTGCCCATCCTTCCAGTCTTGCTGTTCCTCTGCACCATGTTCCTCTGGTTCTCATTTCACTTAGCATCGGTTCCTACGAGGATCCCCAGGTTTTTTTGAAAGCATCCTGCCTGTCGTTTCCCATGGCACAGAAGTATTCCTTGGCACTACGACTTGTTCACCCATTCACTAACTGTTGTTCTTTGAGCAGTTCTTTGAGCAGCACGGATCCTGACAGGGAGGACTTTGGGATCCCCGTCTCCAGAAGCAGCCCTGCAGGTAAGCTGCAGCCCCTGGCCCCGCAGACGGGACTCCTGCCCGAAGGGGCCGCCGGGCTTGGTAAGAGGGCAGCCGCCAGTTCTCTGCAATGATTCCGGTGCCACCGAGGTCAAACTGTTTTCATGGAGTCAAGTGAAAGGAGGTGGATTCAGAAGCAGTTTTGTGCTTCCCAAGATCTGATCCTGCTGTTTTATGGTATGAACCAGTAGAAGCACCCCACAGAAGGGGTCACCACGCCCATGATTTTCCCCATAGATTTTGCTTTGCAAACTTTTTAAAGCCCTGAATTGAGTTTTGATTTATTTCCGTAACGTCTGCCTGAGGTTGGTGGGTCTCGGCGAGCGGAGTCACAGGTGGCTGGTCTGCAGCCCCCCCAAGCGCCGCCACTCCTGAAGCGGGGGGTTCCCCTGGGAAGCCAGCTTTTTCAGAAGGTTGCAGGGCTCCAGCTTGGGGACGTCCAGATTCTTCTGGTAATACTTCTGTAATTTCTCCGCCACCGTGGGGAGTCCCACCGTGGCAGCGTAGAACATGGGCCCCCCCCTGTGCCTCGGCCATCCGTAGCCATTGTTATAAATCACGTCGATGTGCTCGGGGCCCGCGGCCATGCCTTCCTCCAGGATGCGAAAGCCTTCGTTGATGAGGGAGTACACGCAGCGCTCCAGGATCTCCTCGGAGGTTATGGCCCGCGGCTCGATCCCGTGCTCCCGCCGGTACTCAGACAAGAACTGGGAGAGCCAGGGGTCGGGCTGGTGGCTCCTGCCCATGGGTTTGTCGTACCGGTACCAGCCTCTGCCGGTCTTCTGGCCCAGTCTTCCACGTTCACAGAGGATGTCGGGAATCGGGCAATACCGCCGGCCGCCGCGTTGGCGCAGAGGCGTTCCTGGGGCCACCGCGGGTCCCGTGAGACCCCGACCCTTGCGGGATTTCCAGCCCACGTCCAGCCCAGACAGATCCGCCACCCGGAAAGGGCCCATTCTGAAGCCAAACTCCTCCAGCACCTGATCGATTTCCTCCGGCCGGCTCCCGTCCTCTAATAAGAAATAATTCTGCTCGTTGAAAGCCAACAGCATCCGATTGCCGACAAATCCCAGGCAGTTTCCAACGACGACCCCCACCTTCTGGAGGGTTCTGGCCAGGCCCATGACGGTGGCGATGGTCGTGGGGGAGGAGTATCGGCTAGGGATGACCTCCAGCAGCTTCATGTGGTGAGCGGGGGCGAAGAAGTGGGTGCCGATGACCTGGTGAGGGCGGCCCGTGCACAGGGCGATCTCGTCGACGTCCAGGCCCGAGGTGTTGGTGCACAGCAGGGCTGAGGGCTGGCATCTGGCCGACAGTCCGCCGAACACCCGCTTCTTCAGCCCCATCTCCTCAAAGACGGCTTCGATCACCAAGTCCGCGCCCGCGACCTCGTCCAGGGAGGTGGTGAACCGGAGCCTGGGCTGCCTCCACTCCTGGCCGCTCCCCTTCCGCTTGGAGGCTTCTTGTTGCAAGGCGGAGAGGATCGTCCTCTTGGCCCCGTCCAGCTGCTGCTCGTCCTGTTCCATGGCGATCACGGGGATGCCGGCCCTGAGCAGAGAGATGACGATACCTCTCCCCATTGTTCCCAGACCTGGAGGCGAGAGAAGAGATTGGAGTATGTGGGGAACAGCAGGAAGAGGCTGAAATCAGCCCTGACGACTGGATGGACTCCACATACACACACTCACACTCACACACACTTATACACTCACACACTCAGACACTTACACACACTCATAACACACACACTCATACACACTTACACACACATTCACACTCAGATACTTACACACACTCACAACACACACACACTCACACTCACACACACTTATACACTCACACACTCAGACACTTACATACACTCATAACACACACTCACGCACACACTTACATACACATTCACACACTCAGATACTTACACACACTCACAACACACACACACACTCAGATACTTACACACACTCACAACACACACACACTCACACTCACACACACTTATACACTCACACACTCACTTACATACACTCATAACACACACTCACGCACACACTTACATACACATTCACACACTCAGATACTTACACACACTCACAACACACACACACACTCAGATACTTACACACACTCACAACACACACACACATACTCAGAAACTTACACACACTCACAACACACACACACTCACACTCACACACACTTATACACTCACACACTCAGACACTTACACACACTCATAACACACACACACTCATACACACTTACACACACATTCACACTCAGATACTTACACACACTCACAACACACACACACTCACACTCACACACACTTATACACTCACACACTCAGACACTTACATACACTCATAACACACACTCACACACACACTTACATACACATTCACACACTCAGATACTTACACACACTCACAACACACACACACACTCAGATACTTACACACACTCACAACACACACACACTCACACTCACACACACTTATACACTCACACACTCACTTACATACACTCATAACACACACTCACGCACACACTTACATACACATTCACACACTCAGATACTTACACACACTCACAACACACACACACACACTCAGATACTTACACACACTCACAACACACACACACATACTCAGAAACTTACACACACTCACAACACACACACACACTCACACTCACACACACTTATACACTCACACACACTCAGACACTTACACACACTCATAACACACACACACTCATACACACTTACACACACATTCACACTCAGATACTTACACACACTCACAACACACACACACTCACACTCACACACACTTATACACTCACACACTCAGACACTTACATACACTCATAACACACACTCACACACACACTTACATACACATTCACACACTCAGATACTTACACACACTCACAACGCACACACACACACTGATACTTACACACACTCACAACACACACACACTCACACTCACACACACTTATACACTCACACACTCAGACACTTACATACACTCATAACACACACTCACGCACACACTTACATACACATTCACACACTCAGATACTTACACACACTCACAACACACACACACTCAGATACTTACACACACTCACAACACACACACACATACTCAGAAACTTACACACACTCACAACACACACACACTCACACTCACACACACTTATACACTCACACACTCAGACACTTACACACACTCATAACACACACACATTCACACACTTACACACACATTCACACACTCAGATACTTACACACACTCACCACACACACTCACACACACTCAGATACTTACACATACTCACACACACACACTTAGATACTTACACACACAACACACACACATTCACACTTGCACACACTCACTGACACACACACTCAAACACACACTCACATGCACTCACACTCACTCACACACTCACACTTGCACACACTCACTGACATACACACTCACACACTCACACACAGACACAAATGTTCCATTATATAAAGGGAAGGAGACTGGCTATCACGCAGTGATAAACGGGGGGCTCTTTCCCCAAACATGAGCCTTTTCCTCATTCTCTATGCTGCTGAAATCAGATTTGTGCATGAAAAAAGCGTTATCACTTATGAGAGGCAGCGACATGTAATGGGTAAAGAGCCGCCTTCAGAACCCAGAAAACCCGAGTTTGTTTGAATCCTGCCTCTGACACCGTAGTCGGTATGTGGCCGTTTCGGCTTGACCAAACAGGCTGGAGACGCCATCTTGTTCCTCTCACCATCTCCGTGACTTTCCATGTTCGTTCTCTTTCCTGCCCCTCTGTCTGCCCCGTGGGTGTTTTCAGGGACTGTTTCATGTTTGTATTGGAACCTCAAGCACTTAATTAAAGCCCTTGGAATTACTAGATATTTAATCGATGCATCAATTTAATTCATTCAATCTGGGACCAGGCTCACTCATTCCACAAGAAAGGGTTGTTTTTGTTTGTTTGTTTTTTGCAGAGACAATTGGGGTTAAGTGACTTGCCCTGGGTCACACAGTGTCTGAGACCAGATTAGAACTTGGGTCCTCCCGACTTTAGGGCTGGTGTTGTCTCCACTGCGCTGCTCCCTGAGAAAGGGATTTATTCTAGTTCCCTTGCAGGGAACCCATAATGAGCCCTCCCCACTCGGGCTACGCAAAAGCACTGCTGCATTTGGATAAAGGCGCGTCAGGGCTGTGCTGTTCGTAGGAGACCCAAGCCCAGCCATGGGCTGCGGGTGATTTATGGCTCCCAACCCAGCGGGAGAGTTTTCCCACCAGAACAGAATTGCGAGTTGAGTTCAGAACCCATTACTTTGGTCTTGGAGGCCTCCCTCGGTGTCCAGAGGCGATGTGGCTTGACTCCCTCACTTTATGTGTAAGAAAATGTATAAAGGGCCCAGAAAGGGAGAAGACCTTAGAGACCCTCAAGTCCAGCCATGTTACGGAGAAGGAAATTGAGGTCCAGAGAGGGTCAAGGACTTACCGGGCAGTTAATAACAAAACCAGGAACTACACCTGTCCTCCCTTTCTCCAAGTCCAGCACTTTTTGCTTACCACACGTCAGGCAAATACTGGGGAGCATAAAGAAAGATGGTCCCTGTTTCCAAGTGGAAAGCATCCTAATCCCAGCTAATATTGAAAGATGGCACCCACCTAACGGCATGGTACCAAAGTCCAGAGAATGAAGGATGGCTTGTCTGGACCTTCCTCAAAATGGGAAGAATCCACCAATGCCAGAGGGCCGGCGGAGAAGGCAGCTAGAGCCTGGGGGCAAAGTATTCTGGCTACCTTCCTTCAGACACTAGTAAATAGGCAGAGCACAGAAGGATGTTAGGTCTCTCTTAATGCGGTCTTTGCTGACGTGACTCATATCGAGCTTGTGTTCCAATAAAATCCCCAGATCTTTTTCAGACAAATGATTGCCTCATTGTATGTCTCCCCAGTCTTGTATATGTGATTTTGGGATCCTCCAAATTGAGATTTTATATTTATGACTCAAACAAGATGGGGAAGCATGGGTAGGAAACAATCGTTCTGAAAAAGATCTGGGGACTTCAGTGAATGAAACATTTAGTATCTGTCAGCCTTGAGACGCGGTAGCGGAAACAGTGGATGATCCTGAGCAGAAGTAAGAGCCGTACCTTCTGGGAATAAGAACGCAGCAATCCCTCCGTACTCCACTTTTGTCCAATGTCACCCACAGAGTCTTCAGGGTGCTCAGTTTGGGTGCTACAATTCAGGGCGATAATAAGCTCGATGGGCGACCGGAAGAAGGTGATGAGGTTGGGAAAAGGCCTGGAAGGGATGCTAGGGGAGGAGCACTTGAAGAAACTCAGAGAAGGCTAAGCCTGGGGAAAAGACTGAGGGAGCCATAAGTTGTCTTCAAGTATTTGAAAAGCTGTCACATAGAAACTAGACATGTTCTCTTGGATCCTAGAGGATGGAGCCAGGAGCCACCGGGAGAAGCTCCCAAGAGCTTCTGAGGTCCCTTCTCTCTCTCTGATTCAGTAATTCTGTGATTCTACGGATGAAGAGAAATCCACCAAACTGTCAAAGTTGGTAACTCCTGAAAGCCTAAGTCGTAGAGGGATTGTGTCTGTGTTTGTGAAAGGGGGGTCGAACCCATCAAAGAAACAGACCCTGAAGAGATGGGGCTTCTTGCCCTGGGACCTAAGCAAGGGTTTTTCCATGTTCTGGTGAGGAAAACTGCACAGACCACAGGGATTTCTTACCCACTACCGCTGCTGATGAGATGGGCTTCCCTGAGGACGTCTTCCATGATGCCCCGGAGGGAGTTGACCATTTTCCCACAATTCTCTCAGCAAAGAAAGCATACTGCAGGGCTCGAGCTTGTCCTGAATTCACAAGGTATAAGAATAGCTCCTTCTCTCTCTCCTTCCCTTCCGAATAGGGGTATTGGACAGCGGCCCGGACGGCTCGGACACAGGCTTCCCGAGAAATACACCCTGGGTACTGTCTCCTCATCCTAAGCAGGGTTTCCTGGAAAATGGTGTCCATATTTGGCAGGTTCTGCACCTGCCTCGTTACGAGTCTTCGAGAGCTTACGGACTGACCTGAAAGAAAACAGAACTTAATTTAGAACCTTCCAAAGGTTACCTGTGATGAGCAAGCTTTTCCGGAGAAGAGAAATTAAAAAACACAAACAAGACTCATTTCACTAAGTAATTAATGTTGAGATTTTAATTATACTCATTAGGACAATTAGTACGTTTTTAATAATAGCAGCTGTGACACGTTCTCACTTCGCGCCTGTCCTCCCTAGCTAGCGTTTTATCCTTTCGAAGACATTTTCCATTCTTTAATTCCATCACGACAATGAACATCCGCCCACTGGTCCATTCACACCCGATCTTCATTTGAAATTAGAAAAGAACTTGAGTCTGTTTATGGGATTTTAAAGGAAAATTGTACTCGGGTTAAGGCATTCTCTGAAAAAAATATTTAATTCAAAAGAATTTCCAGGAAGGCTTAAGTTCGGATTCCCCCATGACACTGTGAGGTTCAGTGGGAAAGCATCAGCACTGGACTCGGAAATTCTGCTGCTGTCAATTCCAAAGTCCCTTCTAAAAATAAAACCTTTTTTTAAAAAGTCTTTTGTAGCTTTAATTTTAGGATGCTATATTCTTATGAAAGGCCACCAGGAGACATTATAGAGCACAGAGAGCAGATGTGGAATCTGCTATCTTCTAGAGTTCAACTAGTTTCAGAGGATTACTAGCCTGCTTGCCTCAGTTTCCCCATCTGTAAAATTAACTGGAGAAGGAAATGGCAATCCACTCCGGTATCTCTGCCAAGAAAACCTCAAATAGGGTCAGGGAAACTCAGACACGACTGAAACAACTGAACAGTAACAACAACATATTCCTCTGATCCTACAGATCCTGGATTCAAATCCTGGCTTTTCCACTTATTGATCTGTATAAACTTGGGCTAGTCATTTTCTCTGGACCTCAGTTTCCCCATTTGTAAAATGAGGAGTATGTTCTAGATAGTCTCTGGAGTCCTTTCCAGTTCCAGTTCTAGGATCCTCTGAACCCAGAGCATCTTCAAGTGTCCCTCTCTATTTACATGCAGATATCTTCTCCTAAAATCGCCAATTTCCCAAGGAAGGATTCTTCGATATCTGCGCGCCCTCTGGTGGCTAAATTGTGAAATCTTAGCAATAGAAAATTTTGGAAATAAGCTAATTCATCTTCCTCTTCCTTTTCCTTTTTGAAGAATCCTTTTGAGCTGGGACCTATAGAGGCTTAAGGGCTAGCCCTTTCCTGAGGAAGAATCCCCTCTATACAGACAAATGCTAAACTTGGACTTGGAAAGAGCCACATTCAAATCTTGCCTTGGACACTCACTAGTCGTGTGACTCTGGGACAGTTGCCTAACCTGTTTGTCTCAGTTTCCTCATCAGTAAAATAGGGATTATAACAAGTACCTCCTTCCCCAGGTTATCGCGACAACCAAATGAGATGATATTTCTAAGCCATTTTGTAAATCTTAAAGCTTTATATAAATACTAGCTCTTCTCGATAGCCAGGCTTTGGGCTGAGATCCTGATTCCCAATAACCTTCTTTTCCACTCTATTTGCTGTCTCTAAATTTAGCCCTTCCTCACTTCTTGCTTGGATTATTACAACAATCTCCTCATCGGTTTCCCTGCCTCTGGCTCTCGGAAGCAGCTGCGTGATGCAGTGGAGAGAGCGCCGGGCCTGGAATCAAGAATATCTGGCCTCAGGTTCTTACAAGTTGTGTGGGCAAGTCCCTTACTCTCTGTCTGCCTCAGTTTGTCCAACTGCAAAATGGGATAATAACAAACCTCTCCCCCCCAAAAAAAATGGGAATAATACCAGTACTTCCTTTGTAAGGTTTGTGGTGAGAATCAAATGAGATGACCTGTATAAAGTCCTTTAGGAACTCTAAGGCTCTATGTCAATTCCTATGCTTATGCTGTTATAGCATAAATATGACCACATTGCTCCTCCAAAGAGAAAATCTGTGCTCCTCTGCTACATTAAATTCTTTCACAACCTTACTCCAGCAAGTCGCCTTTGCCGGGCCTTCATTTTTGTGCTTTTCCTCTGAGACACCACTCATTTACCCAGGAGTTGTTAGTATGTTGTCTCCTTCATAGACTGAGAGCTCCTCAAGGGCAGGGTCCATTTTTGCCTTTCTTTGTATCCTCAGTGCTTAGCACATCGCCTGGCACACAGTAGGTGCTTAATAAATGCTATTTGGCTAACAGACTCCACCTGGCACACAGTAGGTACTTAATAATGCTATTTGGCTAACAGACTCCAGCCTACCCTTCTGTGCTTCTTAGAGAAACATCACACAGTCTATATTCCAGCCAAAATGAGCCATTTGCTGTTCCCCACAGATGACGGTCTCTCTCCCATCTATGTGCCTTTGCCCGGCTCATTCCTCATGCCTAGGATGCCCTCCCTCTTCACTTCTACCTGTCAGAATCTCAGGCTTCCTTCAAAGCTCACCTCAGGTATTACTTTCTATGTCAGACTTTGATCTCCCCAACTGTACGTCCTTCCCCAGTGATATACTTTATAATGTATGTATTTTAAAAATTATAAAATTAATTAATTAAAAATTAATCAATTTTTTAAAAACGATAAAATTATACTGAGATATTAATCAGGCAGTAAAAACATTTGCTGTTGCCCACTATGGACCAGAGATAGTGCTATGTACTAGAGATAAAAATTCAGGAAAAATATACTCCTCCTTTTAAGTATACTTTTGTATATATACAGAATATATATTTGCATAAATTTTTATATAATTTTTGTATAAATACAGTAGAATGAAGGCTCCCCGAGGGCAGGGAATGCTTCACATTTGTGTTTGGGCCACAAGCACCGAGCCCAGAAACTAAGCCATGAATGTTTGTGGATTGATTGCTTTCTTACATCTCTGGAAGATGGAATCTGGAAAACTTGTGAGCCAAAACCATGTTAGAACCCCGATAGAGAGCTTGTCATTTTTGTGTTATCGGGACAAAGCTGAGGAACTAGAGATGACATTTTTCACTGCAGCTCATGCTTTGAATTCTACTCCCACTAAAGAGCTGGGTACCCAGAGCCTGACCGCTCTTCCCTTTGGAACGATTAGGGTAGTCCTGAAAGATCAGAAGGTATCTTTCTAAAGTTACGGCTCCCGAGCCCCCATCGGTGTGCTTCTTACCATGACTGTGAACTGACTATCAATTAGTCAGCTAAAGGACATAACATAGTTTTGGACTTGGAGTCAGGAAAATCTGAGTTCAAATTCTGCTTCAGGCATGTAATTAACTCTCTGGTCCTGGGGAAGTCATTTAACCTGTCTGTTTCAGTTTTCTTATCTATAAAGTAGAGATAATAATAGCATTCAAAGAACGATTGCAAGACTCAAATGGAATAACACATATAGCACTTTGTTGACATTAAAATACTTGATATAAATGTTACCTATTATTATTAGTCAGTCCAACTTTATCAGTTTTTTGAAATTATTGATAGTGTTTTTATATGGGAGATACAAAACATCCCCCCTGAAATCTGTGATACTTCCTATTAGGATACAGATGATCCCCGAGGAAAATAAGGTCATATTTCGAGAGCCTGCGTAGTAGCAAAGGGGTAACATACATTTCCTGGATGCTTTTTCTGGAGACTTCAAGACACTCCCAATGTACGTTTTCTGCAGGGCTTCCTTGTAGAGCCCTGAATCCTAGTCCAGTTTGTCTTTTGGCTCCCACTGTCCTCAGTTCTTCCAGGGATGCTACCAGGATGTGATGGAAAGTCCCAAAACCACTAGGTGCTTCAGAGCTCACAAAGTCCAATTCTATTCAATATGGGAAGAGCCTAAGATAGAGACTGAAGTCCTGATCCCTTCTCCCTTCTCCCAATCAATTCCTTCTCTCTCTCTCTTTTTTTTTTCAATTAAGTATATATACTTTCTTTTTTTTTTTTTTAATAACTTTTTATGGACAGAACCCATTCCAGGGTAATTTTTTACAGCATTATCCCTTGCACTCACTTCTGTTCTGATTTTTCCCCTCCCTCCCTCCACCCCCTCCCCCAGATGGCAAGCACAATCAATTGCTTCTCAAGGGTTAATGGGAAAAAGCTCTTCTCTCCACTAGCTCAAAGCACAAAATCTCTCAGCTTCTTAGCTAGTTGACATTCAGTCAATCTGAACACAGATTTCCAGTTGAGTGAGGGCCTCTCTCCCTTAATCCAAGGTTTATCATGGATTTTTTTCACTAGAAAAGTGTTCTCATCAAGTTATGATATCCAGGCTTAGCATCTTAACACTTCAAAAAGTGTGGAGTGACTTGATTTATTCACCCCACCCCTGCCCTTAAATCCTAAGACTTGTTTTAGCCTGCCTCGCTGCATAAGAACGGGCCTGAGTCGCATCTGAAAGGTTTTCAAAATAGTGGGAATAATCCTTCAAAGCTCCTTCCTTACCCGAGACATTTTTGGCCAATCTGATGGCTTCCTCGACTGGATCGGTGTTCACTATTTTGTCCAGTATCCCCAGTTTGAGCGCCTCCGGAGCCAGAACGTGTCTCCCTACGACAAAGAAGTGTTTGAATGAAAAGCCATGATCATCTCAGAATCCCAAATTGTTTGAGCTGGAAGTCAACCTGCTTGGCAGGATGGTACTGAGTTAGACCTGGCTTTGGGGCCATAAAGTCCAAGTCAGCATGAAAGCTTTAAAGTTGGAAAAGTCAACTGGTTGAGACCATTTGTTTTACAGATAAGGAAACTAAGGCTAAGTAAGAAAAAGGAAGTGACTTGCCCGGAGTCGTCCCAGTAGTGTGATGGTGACAGAGCAAAATTTGAACTCAGTCCTCTTACTCCAAACTTAGATCACACTGCCCCTCCAAATCCAAATCTCAGTAGTTACTTTGGGCAAATCATTTGGCTACTCAGTGCCTCAGTTTCCACACCTATAAAATGAGGGGAGTGGACTACATAGTTTCTGAGGAAACTAGTTCTAGTTCTAGTTCTAGATCAACCAAATAGTCCCTACCATTACATGGCCAACAAGCAGCCATCCAGTCTTTGCTTGAAGATTTCCAAGGGAAGGGGAAATCCCTGCTCCCACGTTGGGACAGCTCTAATTATTAGGATTTTTTTCCTTGACATCCAACCCAAATCTGTCACCCTGAGACTTCCATCCACTGTTCCAAGCCTTGTGAGGTCAAGCAGATCTCCCCATGCTCTTTCTCATGCAAGAAATCTTACCCTCTCCTCCACATTTCCTTTCCCCCCCTGTAAAGACCAGTTCAAGTGCCATCTTCTATAGGCAACCTTCCCCATGACACCAAATAAAGTGGAGACTTTATTTGGTCATAGCATTTCCAAGCTGGCCAAGTGCCATTATCCTCACTTTATAAATCAAGAAACCGAGGGCCAGAGGTCAAGCCCAAGGTCATCTGGGAGATGGAGAAATGAGCAGGACTGGAACGCACGGGGGATTGCTCGTCCTCTTCAGCTTCACTGTTGTGGATATATAATGACAGACAATTGGATTTACCTGAGGTGATCAGGTCAAGGGCAGCAGGGACTCCAATGAGTCTGGGGAGAAGCTGGGTACCTCGTGCGCCAGGGAGAATTCCAAGGGTGACCTCTGGGAGACCAATTAGAGCCTATAGAATATGGAAGTATACTCAGATGCAGTGAGTTGTTCTGATAGAAGCATTTACAAAGCATTCCACTTAGGATCTGCCGGTGAGAGGGACCTTGGAAGCTATTCTGAGTCACCAAGAGATAAAAAGGGATCCCCACCATCACTTCCTGGGAGAGGGTGCCTCGGTCTCTGCTCAAAGTTGGCACAAGTCCTTTCCCTGATATCAAACCCAAATTGGTCATTGTTCATCTTCTCGGTTCTATGTTCAGAGCCAAGATGAACGAGTCTGATCTCTCTGCCGTATGACCAACAGTCCTTCATAATGCAAACATTTTGTGTTCTCTTTTTTTCAGGCTATACAGGTTCTGCTCTTTCAACTGATCATCTCAGGGTATGACCTCCATCCCTCCACCCCCAGGCTGGTCACTCTCCTCTGCTCATCCGCAGCCTTTGTAAACGTGGGCACCAAGACCTGGAGGGTGAAAGTGAGAGTCTTCCACTTACTAACTGAGTGCCCTTGGGCAATCGTGTTCTGAGTCTGGTCCGGCTTCTACAAAGTGAGAAGAGTGGACTAACCGACACTGAAAGCCCTTTACAGCCCTTTACAGCATGACCCTATGAACGATAGCTGACATTTATGTAGTGCCTTTTGCACACCATGTACTTCACAATTATTATCTGATCCTTACAACAACCCTGGGAGGTAGGTACTGTTTTAATCTCCATTTAACAGATGAGGAAACTGAGGCAAACATTATGTGACTTGTACAGGGTCACACAGCTAGAAAGTGTCTGAGGCTAGATTTAAACGAAGGTCTTCCTGACTCCAGGCCCAATGCTCTATCCACTGCTGTACTCCCTACCTGCCCTTTTCTTGGTTTAGAAAATGGAATTACCAGGGAAAAAAAAGCAAATGAAGGTAGCCTCGCTGTGTCAGGCCTAAAACTATAAAAGAAGCGGTCATCAAAACCACTCGCTACTGGCTAAGAAACAGAATAGTCGATCAGTGGTTAAGAAACAGAATAGTCCATCAGTGGAATAGGTTAGGTTCACAAGAAACAATAGTCAATGGCTATAGTAACATAGTGTTTGATAAACCCAAAGATCCCAGCTTCTGAGATAAGAACTATTTGACAAAAATTGTTGGGAAAATTGGAAAATAGTATGAAAGGAACTAGACACCTAACACCTAACACCCTATACCAAGATAAGGTCAAAATGGGTTCATGATTTAGACATAAAGAGTGATACTATAAGCAAATTAGAAGAACAAAGGATAGTCTACCTCTCATATCCATGGAGAAGGAAGGAATTTGTGGCCAAAGAAAAACCAAAGTAAATTATAAAATGCAAAATAGATAATCTTTATCTATATTAAATTAAAAATATTTTGACTAAACAAAGCCAATGCAGACAATATTAGAAAGGAAGCATAAAACCAGGAAAAATTATTATATCCAAAGGTTCTGCTAAAGCCCTTATTTCTAAAATATGTAGAGAAATGACTCAAATTTATAAGAATGCAATTCATTCTCCAATTGATGAATGGTCAAAGGATAGGAACAGACAATTTTCAGTTGAAGAAATTAAAACCACTTCTTAGTCTTATTAAAAAATGCTTTAAATCTCCATTGATAAGAGAAATGCAAATTAAAACAATTCTGAGGTACCTCTACACATCTCTCAGATTGGCTAAGATGACAGGACTAATGACAAATGTTGGAGGGGATGTGGAAAAACTGGGACACTAATGTATTGTTGGGTGGAATTGTGAACGGATCCAACCATTCTGGAGAGCAATTTGGAACTGTGCCCAAAGGACTACCAAACTGGGCCAACCTCTGATCTACCAGTGTCTCTATTGGATCTGTAACCCAAAGAGGTCAAAAAAAAAAGGGAAAGGACCCTCATGTGCAAAAATGTTGGTGCAGCCCTTTTATAGTAGCAAAAAACTGCAAACTGAGTGGTTGCCCATCAGTTGGGGGATGGCTGAATAAGTGATGGTATATGACTATTTTGGAATATTATTGTTCTATAAGAAATGATGAGCAGGATGATTTCAGAAAAATCTGGAGAGACTCACATGAATCGATGCTGAGTGAAGTGAGCAGAACCAGGAGAACATTGTACACAGTAACAACAAGAGTCTGTGATGATCAACTGGGATGGACTTGGCTCTTCAACAGCAAGGGGATTGAGGTCAGTTCCAATGCTTTTGTGATGAAGGGAGCCATCTGTACTCAGAGAGGACTGTGGGGATTCATGGGGGTCACAACATAACATTTTCACCTTTTTGTTGCTATTTACTTGCTTTTTTTGCTTTTTTTCCTTTTTGTTCTGGTGCAGCATGATAAATGTGGAAATATGTATTAGAAGAATTGCACATGTTGAATATATATTGGATGGCTTACTGTCTAGGGGAGGAAGTGGGGGGGAGGAAGTGAGGATGAGGGAAGGAGAAAAATATGGAACACAAAGTTTTGCAGGGGTGAATGCTGAAAACTATCTTTGCAAATATTTGGAAAACAACAATCTATTATTTTTTTAAATGAAAGAAAAAATTGATGGGCTCACTAAGTGAAATAGAAGAAAGAGAGAAAATGGTCTTGGGGAAGACCCAGAGTTAACAGATGTGATTTAGATGGAGATCCAGTAAGGAGATCTCAAACGGGAAGAAGTGGAGGAGTCCCCTGCCACCCCAGGAAAGAGGGCACCTTTGGGTTCCAGATCCAAAGGCAGATCAAGGTTAGCAGGTGACGTCTTGTCCCTGGGCTGCCCAGATGACACGCCATCTCCTGCTCGGTCTGAACATTCAATCATTCAATCAACCAGCATCAACTATGGGCATTTACGTTGTCTACATCACTGGGGATACCAAGAGAATCATCAATCAGCGAGCGCTTGTTAAGTGGCTACGACACGTCAGCTACCGTGCTGGGAAGTGAAGAAACAATGACTGAAACGGAAGAATCTAAGGGCTTTGAAGAGCTGGGAGATACAATATCTACACAGGTGATTAAATACAAACTAGATACAGAATCGACATAAAGTAATATGTTACTTTCCTTAACATAATGTCAGTTGCTTGAAAGTAGGGATTATTCTGTTCTGATCTTTGAATTCCTAATGTATAGTACCTGGTATATATTGGGAGCTTAATAAATGCTTATTATTAGATTGATTGCCTTTATATCTCCGATGCCTACAGCAGTTCCTTGGCACATTTAGGAGCTTAATAAATGCTTTCCATTGGATTGACTCTTTATGTCTCCAGTCCTACAGCAGTACCAGGCAAATAATAGGAGCTTAATAAATGCTTGTTATTGGATTGACTGCCTTTATATCTCCAATACCTACAGCAGTTCCTGGCATATAATAGGAGCTTAATAACTGTTTGCTGTTGGATTGATTCTGTATCTCCAGTGCATACAACAGTGCCTGGCACAAAATAGGAGCTTAATAAATGCTTGCTGATAAGATTAACTCTTTGTATTTCTAGTTCCTAGAACATAGTAGGAGCTTAATAAATGAGTGCAGATTGTTTTTCTCTGTATCCCCAGTGCAGGAGAAGCTCCATAAATGCTGATTTTCTTTGTATCCTTAGTGTCTGACACACAGTAGGAGCTTGTTAGATGCTTATCAATTCATCGATTCTCTTCGTGTTAACATCTAGCACACCGTAAGAGCGTAACACATACATGCTAACTGAGTGACTGAATGCAGTGCAGAGAAGCATGTGCTTCCCGTGGGCCAGGAGATCCTCTGAGAGGCTGGGAGACCCCTGATAGAGGCCCTCTCTGTAAGACCGTCTCCATGCAGCTGCTAACTGCCCAGTCCCGGGGCCCTAGGGTGGCTCAGTGGCTAGAGCACTGGGCGTAGGGCCAGTGTGACCTGACCAGCTGTGTGACCCTGGGCAAGGCACTGACCAGTCTGCCCCCATTCCCCGGAGAAGGAGGGGTCGTTATCCCAGCATCTTGGCCAAGGAAAGTTCATGGACAGTACGGACCGCAGGATGAGGAAGAGTTGGACAAGATTCAACAGAACAAGGACTCGTTCCTCCCCCGTCTTTTGCTTTCCGACCGCCGTTTGGGCCCGTTTGGCGTCAGAGCGCCCGGCGGTACCCCCGGAGCCACTACCTTGGGGTCTGCAATCCTGTAGTGACATCCCAGCGCCAATTCCAAGCCTCCTCCCAGAGCCACGTACTGGATGGCGGCCACCACAGGCTTCTCTATTCTCTGAAGGGCATCGATCACTGAGCCCAGTGAATCTGTCATCGTTCTGGGGGTGCTAAAGCCCCGAATATCAGCGCCTGTGGGAACAGAAAGAACCTTGTTCAGGATAAACTTATGAGAAAGCTAGGAAGAGGCAGTCTGGCCCGATGGGCAGTCACACGTGATCCTTGTGAGCTCTCTGACCCTGGCTAAGTACTTCTATCGCATGGAGCCAATCAAGTAAGAGGCAGACATGAGGAATGAATGTGCTTCAGGCATGGCGACCAGACTCTTCCCTCCCCAGGCAAGAGACTGTCTCTCTATGGTCGAATCAAGATCTGGGAGACTCTCCTGCCTCCATCATTTGTCCCCAGACTAGAAAATTAGAGTGGGACTGGATCATGGAAGAATTTGAAATTTAGATTAATCTATCAAAAATTTATTTTCCAGGCAATGAGGAGCCATTGAAGGTTCTAGAGCAAGAGCGCCACAAACAGAACTATATACTAGGAATGAAAGTTTGGTGAGTTCTGAACAGGTGGACAAAGAATATTGGAGGTGCAGTTTTGGTTAATGTCTTTATTGATGACTTGGACAAGAGCAAACTTGTCATTTCTGAAGCTAATCTACAGCCATGAAGGACGGTTAGTCAGTCAGTCAGTAAGCATTTATTAAGCACCAACTATGTGCTAGGCACTGAACTGAGCCCTGGACGCTCTAGGATTCCAGATGGCAGAGCGTGGCTCCTTTTTTATTGCTGAGTTGGAATGACCAATTTTATTCCCTCTAATGGGGATGAATATAAAACCTTCCACCTTGGAACAGAAATGTTGCAGTGTGGTTCAGTCATGTCTGACTCTGTGGCCCCGGTTGGGGTTTTCTTGGCAAAGATGCCGCAGTGGCTTGGCGAGGGCCAGGGGGGAATGCAGTGATGTGCCCAGTCCCACAAGGAGTCAGCCTCTGATGGTCCCGGGATGCCCCGGTGGATGTCTGCATGGCGCGTGAGGGACGGACCCGGGCTCGCTGGAGCCGCTGTGGTTGGGGAGGCTGCATCCTCTCGCCAGGGAGACCACTCCATCCCAGGGGAAGTTCCAAAGCCAAGGGGATGAGGCGCGTCTTCACCCCAAACCAGAGGGAGAATTAGCCGGTGAGTCTGGGGAAGGGGCCCAGTAAAAGATCCGTTCCAGGGAAATACAGGGAAGCAGGTCGTTGCCGGCTAACATCAGTGTTCTAGAGCAGTAACCTGGGAAGGTGACGTGATCATAGAGAGCTGGGGCCAGCCTGGCAAAAACTGGCACCGGTGATGGTGAGAAAAGGGTTTTCTTCCCTAAGTGGAAAATGAGCGTGTATGTTGGCAGAAATGGTAGCCAGAGTTTCCCAGTGGAACGTGCCCTGCCAAGGGGACGTCACTGTTTTGACTGAGGTTTGCCAGCTTGGCATAAAAAGCTGAAGAAAGGGACCCACTTTCTCTGCTTCTCTTAGGCTCAGTTTCCTTAGTTGTAAAACTAAGAGTACATAGAACCACAGAGGCTGAATCCAATCCACCCGTTTTCCAGATGAAAAAACTAAGGTCTAGAATAGAATAACTCACCCAGGGTCAGGCTAGTGAGAGCCTAAGGAACAGCAGCCCAGTTCCTTACCAGCCTCCGCCCATGGGCAGGTGAGAAGGCGGTTTGCCCCCGGACCCCTGATCCTGCTTCCAGTCTGGTTCTCCCCACCACCCTCCCAGACAGCCATTCACCTGCCCCCATCCCTCCCAAGATGGGGTCTGGAAACGGCTTCTGCAGGTGCTAAAGGTCGGAAAATTCCCGCTATCCAAATTCTCACTATGGCCACCAGAAACTGAAGGGAGCCATCAGTGACCGAGCCGGGCGAGGGGCGGCCCCGCAGTTTGGCTGCTCAGGACGCTTCCATCCGGCCCAAAGCACCCCTGTCATCCGCCCCGGTGCTCCCCAAAGACCGGGACTGGTCAGGGGTGGCAGGTGACCTCCAGGCAGTGATGGACAAGGTGGTTTGGCTCCATGGAGTCTGACTCTCCTTTCACCTCAGACTTTCTGTGAGTCCAAGATCTCTCCCTGTTGTTCTTTCAGGGGAGCCCCCATCCCCATAGTTTTTTAAGAAAGGGATAGTGACAGCTCTGGTTCTCCTGGGGGCCCCCTTGGAAGTTGGAGTGAATGGGCACTTGCCCCTCAGACACCGGGGGGGACCACTGAGGCCCAGGACTCTGGTAGATACAGAGTAGTCAGCTCTGGGGGGACAGACTCCATTGGGGCAGAGTTTTTAGGGTTTTGTTCTGTTTTGTTTCTGGAAAAAAGGGAAGTTTCCTTTTTACTCTTTCCTGCTGGGAAAAAAAATATATATTCCCAGCTGTTCTAGAGGATAAGCAGCATTGTTTAGTAGACAGATTAGTGCTCTCTTTCCCCCTTCTTCCTCTCCTCTTCCCCCCTCCCCTTTCTCTTCCTCCTCTCTCTTTCCCTCCCTTTCTCTTTCCCTTCTTTCCCTCTTTTCCCCCTATTTCCCTTTCTCCTTTCTCCCTTCCTCTCCTTCTCTCTCTTCCTCTTCCTCTTTGTCCCCTCCTTCCCTCCTCTCTCTTCCCCCCTCTGTCTTTCTCTCTTCCCCTCTCTTTCTCCCTCTCTCCCTGTCTCCCCTCTGTTCCCTCTCTCTTTCCTTCTCTTCTCACTTTCTTGTCACTCTTTACTTCTGTGAACCTCACCTGGCTCTTCCTTCTCTCTTTTTTTTTCCCTTCTAATCTCTTCCTCTCTTCCATCTTTTCTTTTTTCTCCTTTTCTTCTTTTCCTTCTCTTTTCTTTCCTCCTTTCCATCTTCCTCCCTATTTGAACTTAGCTCCTCTTAGTCTCAGTTTCCTCATCTGCAAATAAAGGAGGCTGGACTAGATGACTGTGAGGAGCCCTCTAGCACTAGATCAAGTGCTATGAATCTAATTGTCAGAAGCATGAGTCCTATCTCAACACCATGAGGACTCTCTAAAGCAAGCCAGAAGTGTGAGGAGTTATACCCATTGCGCTGCCCAAAGGCATCCCCACTGAGGCACACATTTCAGCAAAGGATGCCGGAGCACCTGGGAGGATGAGGGGGAAGGGTCCAGAAATCCCCGTTTACCTGCAGAGAACTTTCCATCTGCTCCATAGATGACAATGGATTTCACAGCCAGGTCAGTCTCGGCTTTCCTCAAGCTGTCAATTAAGCCTTCTAACACCGGCTTACTGGGAGACAAAGAAACATGTGAAACCGAGGAGGAAGGCTCGGGACCCGGCATCCCGCCATGACGGGTTCCCCGCTCCATGGATGGAAAGCACCCGCTTGCTCCCATTGCTTTGTGTATCATTGTTTTCATCTCTTAATCAAGGTAGCTGTAATCAAGAAGTATTCCTGCCCTGGCTTATGGGAACATGCCCAGGAACAGGCATTACCATCTTCCTGAGACCGGCTCTTCCTTGACCCTCACCTTCTATCAGTCTTGTCTGTTCTCCAACCACAACCTCTCTGGAACCCATCCCTCTGTCCCTGCTCCCACCGCTACTACCTAGAACAAATTTTGATGACGTCTTCCCTGAATAATCAATAACGTTCTATTCTTTCTGCTGCACTATTCCCATCAAACTACACAACTGTCAACTTTTCTAAAATTTGGTGATAATTGGAGTTTATGTTACAGAGAAATGACATCATCAGCAAATTTCTATGAAGGTTGCTTTTTTCCAGGGTTCTAGGTTTCCCTGAAGGAAAGGAAAGTGCTTCAGAACATCTGGCTCAGGCAGGCAGCTAAACTGAGAGCCTGGGGCACTCACTACATGATGGGCATATAGGTAATCAACTGGTGTTTGCCCTGGCAGGAAGGCTTTGCCAATGATGGATCTCATTTTCTCTGTCTGTAACTGTGCCCACCCCACCCCCAAAAAAAAAACTAGCCCAAATCAGTCTTTTGATTAACTGTCCCTGACAAAAAAAAAATGTTTCTATGTTCACCAATTTCTGGGAAAGTTGGAACCTCCCCTTTGTGGATTTTAAGCACAAACCTCCTTGCCTCTCCTGGACTAAGAGCTCCTTCGTGCCTTGTACTGAGGTAGGAATGGGGGGGAAGGAGGAAAATCTAATGTCTGATTTTATTCCTAATAATTCTTTTCTTCTTTCAACCTAGCCTACACTCCTCTGCATTTTGAGAGGTGGACTTCACCAAATTGACATTATCAACAGTCTGGCAGCAAGAAATAGAAAGAAAAATTCCATTTAAAATAATGATAGACAATATAAAATACTTGGGAGTCCATCTGCGAAGACAATCCAGTAACTATATGAACACAATTATAAAACACTTTTCATACAGTCTGATCTAAACAATTAGAAAAATACTAATTGCCTAAGGGTGAGCCAAGTCAATAGGATAAAAATAGTAAATTATCTTTAAATTAATGTATTATTCAGTGCCATACCTATCAAACTATTCCCCAAAATTATTTTTATAGAGCGAAAAAAAGATAACAAAATTAATCTGAAAGAAAAGATCAAAAAAATCAAGGGAATTAATGAAAAAAATGAAGGAAGGTAGCTTAAACATATCCGATCTTAAACTGATCTTAAAGCAGTAATCATCAAAACAATCTGGTATTGGCTAAGAAACAAACATGGTTGATCAGCAAAATAGATCAGATACATAAGATACATAATGTAGTGTCCATGATAATTTAGTGTTTGATAAATACAAAAATTAAAGTTTTAGGAATAAGAAATAACTTTTTGACAAAAAAATGCTGGAAAGCTTAAAAGAAACTAGGTAGAGTGCAACATCTTACATTGTATATCAAAATAAGTTCAACATGATTTAGACAGTAAGGATGATATTATAAGCAAATTAGGGGCGTATGGAATAGTTTACCTGTCAGATGTATGAAAACAGGAAGAATTTACCATTAAGCAAGAGAGAGCATTATGAAATTTAAAATGGATAACTTTTAACTTAAAATGTTTTTTGCATTTAATAGTATTATATTTTTTTACAATTACATGTAAAAATAGTTTTCGACATTAATTTTGTAAGATTTTGAGTTCTAAATTATTCTTTCCCTCTTCCTTTCTTCCCTACTCCCCAAGGTAACAAGCAATCTGATATAGGTTATACAGGTACATTTTCACATTAGTCATGTTATGAAAGAAGAACAAAAGGAAAAAACCACAAGAAAGAAAAAACAAAAATAAATGAAAACACTCTGCTTCAATCTGCATTCGGACTCCATAGTTCTTTCTCTAGATGTGGACATCATTTTCCATCATGAATCTTTTGGAATTATCTTGGAATTTATACTGCTGAGAAGAGCTAAGTCTGTCATAGTTGATCAACGCACAATGTAGCTGTTATTGTGCACAATGATCTCCTGGTTCTGTTCAACATCAGTTAGTATACGTCTTTCCAGGTTTTTCTGAAATCTGCCTGCTCATCATTTTTTATAGAACAGTATTCTATTACAAACATATACCACAATTTGTTCAGCCATTCCCCAATGACAGACATGCCCATAATTTCCAATTCTTTGTTACCACAAAAAGAGCTGCTATAAACATTTTTGTACATGTTGGTCCTTTTCTGTGTGTGTGTGTTTTTTTTAATGATCTCTTTGGGATACAGACCCAGCAGTTGGATTGCTGGATCAAAGGACATACATAATTCTTTGGGCAGAATTTGAAACTGTTCTCCAAAATGACTATTAGTTCACAACTCCACCAATAAAACATTAGTGTTCCAATTTTCCCATATCGTCTTCAACACATATTTTTCTTCTCTATAATATCAGCCAATTTGATAGGTATGAGGTGGCATCTCAGTTGTTTTAACTTGCATTTCTCCAATTAATAGTGATTTAGAGAATTTTTTTTCAAATGACTAGAAATGGCTTTAATTTTATATGAAAAATACCTATTTATATTCTTTGACCAGTTATCAATTGGGGAATGACTTGTATTCTTATAAATTTAATTCAGTTCTCCATATAGTTTAGAAAGGATGTCTTTATCAGAAACACTAACTGTTAAAAAAAAAAAATGTTTCTCAGCTTTCTTTTTACCTGCTAATCTTGGTTGCATTGGTTTTGTTTGTGCAAAAACTTTTCAATTAAATGCAATCAAAATTATCCATTTTGTATTTCATAATATTCTCTAACTTTTGCTTGATCATTAAATTCTTCCCTTCTCCATAGGTCTGATAGGTAAACTATTTCTTGCTCCCCTAATTTGATACCATACCCTTATAACTAAATCATACATCCACAAAATGGATAATTTTGATTATATTAAATTTAAAATGTTTTACAAAACAAAATCAATGCAGCCAAATTAGAAGGAAAGCAGGAAATGAAGTAAAATTTTATAGCAAGTATCTTAATTAAAACCAGTGGTTTTATTTTTAAAAAGTGGTGTGAAGTACCCCTTCACACCAATCAGATTGGGCTAACATGGAGAAAAAGATAATGATAAATATTGGAAGGGAAGTGGGGAACTGATCCAACCATTCTAGAGAGCAATTTGGAACTAGGCCCAAAGGGCTGAAAAGTTTTGTCCATACCCTTTGACTCAGAAATACCTATTATAAGTCTCTCTCCCAAAGAGATTTTTTTAAAAGGGCAGGAGAGACTATATTTATAAAAAATATATAAAACAATTTTTTCACTTTTTTTGCAACATTGTTAATAAAGAAATACATTTTGCATGATTTCACAATTGGTGTCACATTTCTTAACCTCAATCAGTGGGAGAGGGTTGAAGGGTTGAAATACAATTTTTTAAAGAATGTTAAAAATAAACAAGTAATAATAAAAAAGAACCAATTCTCTCATTCTTTTTTTTAAATCCTACCCCCATCATTTTGAAGCAAACATATGTGGAAATAAGGGGGAGAAGGATAATAGTAAATATATAAATACCTTTCACCTACTTCTCTTCCATCATTAAACCAGAGGAAAACATTCACCTTTGATCACTTAATTAAGCTCCAACTAAACTGCAGGTACATGTAATTGGCACCATTGCATAATGGTACAGGGTCTAAAAGTCGTGTTTTTTCTAGATCTATGATAACTACAAAATTAACCCAAAAAAGAGTTAATTAAATTAAATTAAAACCAATGCTTCCTGACATTTGTTTTTGTGAATTTTGTAGTCATCATTACTGAGACTGCTAGGAAGGGCAGCAGTATAAAAGGGTGGAATGGGAGTCACAAAGACAAGTTCAAATCTCACTTTAGACACCTACTAACGAAAGCAAATCCCTTAGGCTCTCTCAACCCAGTTTCTTCATCTGGAAAACAAAAGAGATGATCTCTAAAAATCCTTCCCAGCTTCCAATCTATAATCTAGAAGCTCAAATGAGACAAATTATGAAAAGCATGTAGAAAAGCAATGATTCACATAGACTTTGCACGTAGGAACAATTGTAATTATGACCTGACCCTTCCCCTCTTTTTTTCAACCAGATTAAAGGACTGCATCTACATTATTTTATTAATCTTTCAAACACCCCCAAGAAATATTTAGTGATTTAAGAAGGCCGCTCCCTTTCTGCTCTACTCAAAGCATTTTTTCACTTACTTCCAAAGTCTTGCAAAAGCCAAGGCCAAACGGTTTTCACAAAGACATTACCAGCTTATGAAATAAAAGTAGACAAAACTGCTCAGTAAGCTAGCTCCTCAGAGAAGGCCACATCTAATCAGCTTTTATTTGGTCCCGGGGATTAGAAGTCTAGTTCACTAAAGCCCAAAGTCCTTGGGTTAAGCTGCTTTAGGAAAAGATTAATTCTCATTTTCCGGACCAGTGTCCACTCCAGTTTCCACTACAAAGAAGGCTCAAAAAAGGCTCCTTGCTTTAGTTCTCTCCTTAAGGTCCTAGACCAAGACACCCCTGGCCTTTGTTCTGACCCCAATTGCCTCAGAGTGAATGTAAATAATATGTGTCGCAGTTTTGGCTAGAAATCCAGGTCTTCCCCTCCCAGACTGATTTATTTATTTATTTTGACAAGTAAAAGAGGCCCTTCTTTTCCTCATTTCTTACCTAGCCTAAAGCACTGAATGGGTGTTGCCTCAGTCAAACTGAGACTTGTTGAAGACTTAACTTAAAAAGGCCAAGGTCTCCCATTTCATCCAGGGCCATCTCCAGTCATCCAGTCATATCTGGCCACTGGACCTTGATGGCTCTGGAGGGGAACATGAGGCTGGTAATTCTGCCTATCTCTCCCTCACTTAAACCAATTCACTTTCATGCCATGACATCACTATGACCAAAGTCATGGTCATTCAAGAACAATCTAAGACCAAGCAGGAGCGGCTTTCACACACAAAGTAAGAGAAGGCTGGCTTCCAGGTTGGGGCTTTCCCTGGAAGATGGAAGATAGCATTTCATTCATTCGCTCCACCTCTCTGAGTCTCAGTTTCCTTATTTGCAAAATCAGGGCATTAGATTAGGTTATCTCTAAGATTTATCCCAGCTCTAAATCGATATCAAATGTATAACCTACAGATTGGTTGTCATCTTGGGGAGAGAGAAAAATTTGGAACTCAAAATCTTACAAAAATGAATGTTAAAATTATCTTTATGTGTAATTGGAAAAATAAAATATAATAGTATTTTTAACAATAAAAAATAAAAAAATCTATATCAAATGATAATGACTGGGAAAGGAGATTAGGTGTAGTGGAAAGAATATACAGCTTTGCAGTTGATGAATGCTGGTGAGGTGCTATATGGGGTAAGTTATTTCACTTCTCTGAAACTGGGTTTCTTTGACTGCAAAACTGAGGGAATTGTATGAGAAACATCTTGGGATGGTGAGGCTGGAACAGGAAGGGCACTGGGAGGCCCTGGGAGGTCTCTTGGAGCCACCAGAGGGGGCGCAATCAGTGATTTTACAGATAAAACTCCTAGAAGAGAAACACTTTGGTCCAAGTCATGCAGACCATGGGTGCTGAGAGACAGGATGACCTCCAACCCTGGCTGGAAAAAGGATCTCTCCAGCTCTTCCAGTAGGAGCTGAAATCACATTATGGAAATGCACCTGGACACTGGGAGGGATTGGGAGATGCCCAAGGATGCTCTGTTGTCTAGTCTGGCCGAATTTCTTCCAGGCTTGATTTGAATGAAGTCTGTGATGCTGGGAGTGGCAGAAGTGGGAGGTCATCGATAAAAAAATTATGTTACTAGAGCAAAGAATCTTATCCTTTATTTTTTTTAATTTTTAATTTTTTATATCATGGTTTCCTTTTAGAACCTAGCAAATTCATGGATCACTTCTCAGAATAAGATTTTTTTTAATGCACAAAATAAAATATTCACTGTTTCCATGGGAATCAATCATATGAAATACATCATATTATGTTAATATAATATGTAATATGGGCTTGGGTTTGCTGACTTCAGCAAAAAGTGCTTTGGCAACAAGGGGTGCTGATTTGCTGGGATGGGAGGAGGATAAATTCAGAAATGAAGGTGATATATACGATTATATTGACATAATATAATGTAAGATAATAATATCCATTAAATATATTATATTAAAATACAACTTTTTAAAGTTCCCAGACTCCAGCTGCTCCCCATGTCCCTTCCAACTCATACCCTATTAGGGGGATAGTGAGCGTGCTTGGAATCAGCAAGATTTGGGTTCAGATCCTTCCTCTTAATATCTAAGCATTTTCTTCTCCTGAAAAGTGAAGAAGTCGGACTCCTGTCTCCTAAGGTCCCCCTGACTCTACCTCGATGACCCTCCCACCGGTTCCCTGGTCGGGGACCAGCAGGTTTCGGTCTCGGACGCCCCGAGACTGACTCGGTGCTCGTTGCTCGTTTACTTGACGTCCAGCCGATGCGTGTGTGTCAAGCACAGGTGGCGGCCCACGGAGTGGGCCCGGAGCCTCGGCCTCCGCGGGCCGCGATCCCTTCCCAGCTCCTGCGGAGCGGGCCGGCGGTCCCCCCGAGAACTACCTGCTAGGCTCGTGGGAATGCCGGGCACGGGAGAAGTCCCGCCACGGGAAGCGCAGTGGGAGTTGCCCGGGAGGGGCTGAGCGCCCAGGGCCCCCCGGCTCGGGCAGTTCGGACCCGGCGGGGCTCGGGCAGTTCGGACCCGGCGGGGCTCGGGCCGCTCCCACCTACCTAATGGTGTTGAGAGGCGGGTTCCGGAGGCGGATCACAGCCACAGAGCTGTCCAAAAGCGCGTAGTCAGCCATGCTGCCTTCCAGCCACTGACCCGGCACTCGGGCCCGGCCTCAGCTGGCCTGGCGAGGGGCGGATCGAGCGTGGGCCAATGGGGCCCGTGGCCCGCCCGCACCTCCCACTCGGGATCCTCCCCCTCCCAGCCTCCGGAGGCTGCCCTCTGCCCCCGAGCCAGACTTCAGGCCTCCGCCTGCGCTCGCTGCGGCCCCTCCCTCTTCTCAGCGAGGGTCTTCCGACCTTCCCCTCCGCCTGTCGTGCTCCCCCAGCTCGGGACCTCTCGCCCTTCCATTCTGCCGTGTTTCCTCATCCCTGTCTGGCCTCGATGGCTCCGGAAGAGAAAGGGACGCTGCCGGCTCGCCACGCCCCCCCCCCCTCCTCATTTCAAGCCAATGTACTTGCAAGTCACCACATCACCGTTAATGGCCCGGTCCTCGTGGAGAAAGCACCAGCCATAGCTCCCACGGGCTCCAGCGGTGTCAGCCAGAGCCACTCTCCAGAGAAACTCGGAAATCCGAGCCGCCCCCCCCTTTCCCTCCTCTCCCCTCTTTCCCCCTCAAATCCCCACCATGGCCAGCGCTCAGGTGCACGGCTTGGGTTTGCTGACTTTAGCAAAAAGTGCTTTTGCAACAAGGGACGCTGATTTGCTGGGATGGGAGGAGGATAAATTCAGAAATGAAGGTGATATGAACACAAAAGGCAGCAACGGCACGTGGTAGAGGGATCTCCCCAAAGCCTGGATGTCCTGATGTCCCCCCGGGGCTCCCCAAGGGTCAGGGACTCCCCGTCCTCTCTGTGGCAAACGCACCGTCCTCTATTGGGCAATTGAAGAGTGGAGATGTTTCCAAATGCAGTCTCCATCTCACAGAAACAGCAGCCTAAAGCAGATTCCCTATTTTCAAGGAGAGTGAAAGGTAAACTGAGGCAGCCAAATCTAAGTGCTTGTGTCCAGATTCCATTTCCTTTGTTCTGTCCTAGGCCTTCTTGCCCGCTGTGAGCTCACACTCCCAGAGGGAGAAGGGGATGGGGTGGGATCCTTTGGCTCTCTCTTTCTGAAATATCCTCACCGAAGGGCTCAAAGCTACAAGATAATTTAGAATTGCGAAGAGGACCCGGCCTGGGCACAGGTCACATAGACAGACAAAGAGGGACAGAGATATGGGGTAGAGTTTAGCCAGAGAGACTCACACATCCTGTTGCTTCTCTAAGAAACCAACAGGGGCTCAGGACTCGGTAGCTTTGGAAGGAGACAGAACCTTGACCAAAGATTGAGGGTGGGAAAGGAGATGAGGTGGCCCAACCTCCCTGCTGCCTCCCCCAAGACAGACCCAGATACCGTCTGCTCAGTCATCAGGGGGAGGAAGGATTGAGGGAGGAGGAACTCTATAAACGAAGAAGCAACTTTTCACCGTTTGCATGAATTCCAGGGGCACAGAAGTGTAACTTGCACAGGGTCACTAGACCTTTGCCCCAGAGTGCTGACACCTGGTGGGAGGAGGAATTAATGTGTAGTTCCTAGAGAGAATGTAGCAATAACTCTAAGTCTACCTGGCCTTAACTCTAACCTATTTGGAGTCTCCAAAGCAATCAGAGCCACAATGGCATTTCCATCTTCACCAAGATAACTGTAACCTCGTACAAGTCATTTAATTCCTTTTTGCCTCAGTTTCCTCACCTGTAAAATGGAGAAAGAAATATTAAACCACTCTAATATCTCTGCCAAGAAAATTCCAAATGGCGTCACAAGGGTGGGACAAGATTAATAAACCACAACAAATCTAACCAACTCACAACTGAATTTGCCCACGGCAAAGTTATCCCTCTGAATGAACTTTTTAGGTTCAAAAGGAAAACTGAAAGAACCAGAGGGTAACTTGATGTCCTCCAAAAAAGGGAGGTGAGTTTTCACGATGGTTGAGGGATTTCAGTATTGACAGAAATGATTATTAATAATTTATAATAACAATTTATCATTTAATAATAGATTATTCATAATTTGGGAAGATCCAGAGTTCCCCCTTTTTCTGTAGTTCTCATTTCAAAGTTCAGTCTCTTGAAGGAGTTGCTAATAATGAGATTGAATTAACTCTCCTCAATCTTGATCATATCCAACCCAATCTTATGAGGAATTGACTCGAAGGCGGGGAAGTCCATCGGGTTTGGATGTTTGGGTGTTTGGGTGACATGATGTCACTCTAAACCCCCTCACTGGAGTGAGTCCATTTCTCATTGTAATATTCATTGGCTCATTAATTGTTAACCAATCAGAGTTGATTGTCACCCTCTGGAGCACCCACTTTTCCAAGGGCCCCCTTGAGGATCTTTAGCTTTCAAGAGTGTCACTGATCTCTTTTATTATCTCTCAAACTTTTTAAATGTTATAGTATGTCAGTTCCACATTTTTGATTGATTTAATAAAATCAACCCTATATCATCTATTTGGTAGCAGAGGCATTTTATTTGGGTCATCGGGAAAACAGGAACTGAATGTTCTCGGGGGAACAATTAATGTCGAGATTTTGAATTGCTTCATGGGTTAACATGTGTGAGCTAGAAATACTGAAATAGAACTGCTCTTTCTAGCACATTGTGTGTGTGTGTGTGTGTGTGTGTGTGTGTGTGTGTGTGTTCAGGCATTTTTCCTTATCTGATTTTTCATGACCCCCAAGTGAGGTTTTCTTAGCAGAGGTACTAGAGTGGTTGGCCATATCCTTCTCGAGCTCATTTTACAGATGAGGAAACTGACGTAAATAGGGTTAAGCAATTTGCTTATGGTCACATAGCCAGTATGTGTCTGAGTCTGGATTTGAACTCAGGAAGAGAAATTCCTCTGACCACCTGCCCAGCACGCTATCTACTGCTCCACCTAGTTGCCCCAGCATTTAGTAGGTACTTAATAAATGCTTGTTGAGTCTCACATCTATCAGATCAATGAAGATGCCAAAAATGGAAAATGGCAATGTTAGAAGGGCTGAGAAAATTCTAGCACACTGTTAGACTGTTGGTGGAGTTGTGACGTGATCTCACCATTCTGAATATATGACTCCCAAATCACTAAACTATTCAGGCCGTTTTATGATAATACTATTCATAATTATTTAATTAATTATTTATAGAGATACTGCTATTAGGCTATTATTGGGGTTAAAGAAAAACGAAAAGCATCCATATATACAAAAATATCTATAGCAAAGAACTAGAAACTGGAGTGTCCATCAATTGAAGAAAAGCTAAACAAATTATGGTTTACTAATTAATCTAATTAATTCTAATTAGGTATTAATTATAATTACTATATATTTATATGATTAAATCTAATTAATTAATCTAATAAAATATTCTTGTACTATAAGAAATAATGAAAAGGATGGCTTCAGAAAAACCTAGAAAGATTTGTATCAACTGATGAGAACCAAGAAAACAATTTCTACTCACAACATAATCAAGACAAAAATAACTTTGAAAAATCTTGTAACTGATCAATGCAATGCCTCTCTGTAAGCCCAGGGGACAGATGAGAAAGTCATGCTTTTCGTGAAATTTAAGAATTTGAAAAAAATTTAAATTGTTGATTGGGATTCCCTGTGTAAATGTACGGGTTAATGTAAAAGTTCCATTCTTGGCAGCATGTTGAAAATGGGATTAAAATTAGTAGGATAGAGAGAAAAAAATTTTGTTGATCGATCAATTGATTAATAGTCTTGGTCTCCAAACACCAGTCCAATATATTCTCTTTATAAGATCTAGAAAGCTGAATTCAGTAATCATGAGTCTGCAGATGAGCCAAAGTCAAAAGCTATTGGCCGATTAGATCTTTTTTCTAGACTGTTAAACATAAATAATCATTACATCACTCATGTCCTTCTGCTTTCTTCTGGCAGGAATATGTAAGTGTATTTCTTTCTATCTGCTTTTTCCTTCTTCCCAACCTTGTGAATGTTGGTTTCTTTTTCTGTTCCTTTTTGACCTTTCAAAAAAAACATCCTCATGTTTCTGTCATTCACAAGGCAAGAAAGTCACAGGTTTTTCTCTCCATTTCGATGTTAGTTATTTTACATGAAGATCCTTGAGTTTGCCTCTGTTCTATGTCAGCTATTTGTATAAAGATTTATGGTAGGAAAATCATTAAATTAGGATAGAGAGGGGGCAGGGTGGCACAGTGAAGCAAGCACCAACTTTGAAGTCAGGAGGACCTGAGTTCAAATCTGATCTCGGACACTTGACACTTCCTAACTGTGTGACTTTGGGCAAGTCACTTAACCCCAATTGCTTCAGCAAAATAAATAAATAAATAAGTAAAAAATAAAAAAAAAAATAAAAGAAAGTCATAGTCCAGATTTGGACTTCCATTGGGCTACCTTCCCAGCTCAGAACTCATGTCTAAGTTCTAAGCGTTCTTCTATGTGTCCACACGTAAAACTATAGTTTGAGAGATCCCAGCAGACACAATTAACTCAAAGCAAAGGTGTTTGTTGAGATCGAATAGTAAGACTCAAAGTTTATAATTAACCTTGGTTTCTTTTCCCACCAATATCTACTGGTATCTACTGGAAGTATGGGCACAAACTTAAAGTACACTGATAGCGAGACATATACATGTGGGAAACATGTGGCATGAAATACTTAAAAAAGAATCAAAGGTAAATGTGGAAATGTTTGGAAGAATTGCACACGGCTAACCTGTATTGGATTACTTGCTGTCTAGGGGAGAGGGCTGGAAGGAAGGAAGGGAGAAAAATTTGGGACACAAGGTTTTGCAAGGGTGAATGCTGAAAATTATCTTTGCATGCATTTTGAAAATAAAAAGCTCTTATTTAAAAAAAAGAATTTAAAAAATCCATTTTAAACGAACATGACTTGTGATGTTTTTCTTCTTTAAAATATAAATAATGGTTCTCTCTGGGAGAAGGCAGGTTTCTTGGGGAGGTTTTCTGGAGGCAGCCTTAGTTTCAGTTAAGAGTAATAATCACCCCAAATGCAGCCAGCTGGTAAAAATACAGACGTTTATTTTCTCCTTCCAAAATAGCCCGGTTAGTTGAGTGCTATCTCTGCTTGGTTCTAAGAACTCTTGCAGCTTTGTCCTTTGCTTCTGCGTCTGCTTTCTTCAACCTCCAGCCAGCACCAAGTTGAATCTGTCTTGTCTCCGAGAGAGGGCTTCTGGCTCTCAATCTCCCATCTCAATCTGTGTCTGTCCCAGAGTGCTCCTCTCTAAGCTAATTCAGCTGAACTCCCTTGACTGGGCTTATATATGATCTCTTCTGAGAGAATGGGATTGTGGGTTTTCTCCCAGAGTGCTCTCTGGCCCTAAGAGCTTCAAGGGAGGTGTGAATTCACAAAGTTACAAAGTTTACTTTGTGACTCTCCCATAGTTGTGAACTCCAATGAATAAAGGTGTGAACACAAGCATTGTTTCCCAGTTCCACTTGATACCTTGTTTCTTCTGGCCCATAACATCTCCTTGTAGGATCAGATCAATGATACCGAACCAGGCTAAATTAGGTAATTATTGTCTCTATCAACTCTAATGACTTAACAGTTTGTAAAGATTCCAACAATGACTAAAGATGATTCCCTCACTAGGAACTGGGTTCAAATCCTACCACAGACACTACCTCTCTGGCACTTGGCAAGTAACATTTCCTCCCCTGTAAAATGAGGATATAACTACTAGTACTTCCTTCCCTGCTTGTTGTGAGGATCTAATGGGATAATGTATTTGAGCTTAAAGCTCTTGGAGTGATTTTGCAATCGCAAAGTGATCCCCCTTTGGCAGGAGCGGCTGGGTGGCTCGGTGGATAGAGTGCTGGGCTTGGAGGCAGGACGATTCATCTTCATGCCTTAAAATCTGGCCTCAGCGAGGCTGTCTGACCCTGGGCAAGTCACTTACCCTGTTCGCCTCAGTTTCCTCATGTGTAAAGTGGACCGAAGAAGGCAATAGTAAACCCCTCCAGCAGCTTTACCGGGACAACCCCAAATGGCGTCACAGAGTCGGACACTGAAATGACTGAGCAATCACAAAGGGATCCCACGGGCTGGGAAAGAAACAGGAAATACTGAGAACCACAAAGCAGGGGAGCAGGGGATTCAATGATCTCTAAGGTTCCTTCAGAAGGATTCCCAGAGGCTGTTGGAATAGAAGACACTTTGGACCCGGCAGGCGGAAGTGCTGCCATCTTGTGGCTACTACTGGTTACTGCCACAAGTTACCATTCGTTTTAATTGAAAGTTGATCATTTGTTTTAGATGAAAGGAATTGAGAGATGAGCTACCCAAGCTAATGATTTTTATTTTTAACGGTCCTGGATGGACTGGACGGCGTCCGGACTCCTAACTATGTAATCCCGGGAGTTTGTGAGTAAGAGATTCTGTGATTCTGTAGAAAAAGGCCTCTCATTTCACAATCAGCAATTATTAAGTGCCAACTATGTACCGCACCGTGGGGACCCGGAGAAAGGAGCGAACGGTCCGGTCCCTGCCCTCTGAAAACCTCTAGTCTGATAAGGAAGACCACGTGCAAACTAGACAGGCAGACAAGTGTGTGCTGAAGATGCTCTGACTGACAGTTTGTGATGAGAGGATTTCTGAGAAATTCTCATTCCGCGATTAGCGATCCGAAGATTCTGTGGAAGGATCCGGGATTCCATGGGATTCGGGGATTTTGATTCAGATTCTCGGGTTCTGTGGTTTGCTGTTGTCCCAGCGTGGCTGTCAATGCCTGGATACAGTAAGTGCTTAATAGATTCAACTCTGGCATTTCCTTCTCCAGCTCATTTTACAAATGAGGAAACTTGTCCGGGATCATACAACTACTAAGTGTCTGTGGTATGCCTGATTCCAGATACAGCGCCCTAACCATTGTGCCACCTAGCGGCCTTTTAAAAACATAATTGAAGGGACCAGAAGGGGCGGGGCCAACCGAGTCAGCGTGGCCTCAGACTCAAAAGCTCCCGGGGCAATGGAGCATTTGGCGCGTGCGCAGTGTGCGGACCGCCATGGCGAAGGGCACTTGAGGGCTTGGGGGCGTGTCCGGAAGTGACATATAGGACGTGACGCGCGCGGCGGCGGTCAAGGCGGCCGGGGGCGGGGCTCGCTCGGTCCGGCGCCCGGCCCGGGACGGGACAGCTGTGACAGGTAACGGCTGGAGGAGGCGGCAGTCCCGGCGTGGGGACCCGCGGGGCGCGGGGAGGCTCGCGGAGGGTGGACGTGGCCCCTTCGGGCCAGGCCGTGGCCGCTGACGCTCGCCCAAGAGCCTTTATGAGGCGCCTACTGTGTGCCCAGAGGGCACGGGGGAGAAGGTGGGGAGGGTGGAGGCTCGGTAATCTCCCTCCCTTCATACACAAATGGGAAAACGAGGCGCGGAGCCGTCGGGCCGGGCACAGAGCTGGAACTTGGGAGAGCCTCGGAGGCCAAGCAGGGCAGCCTCCTTTTTGTACAGAAGGGAGCTGAGCCCGGAGAACCAGGGCAGGCTGGCACCCGAGGGACCCCCGGGTTCGGAAGAAGCTACTCCTTAAGCCCCCGAAGAGGAGGGGCCGGGCCGGGGAGAGAACTGTAGTTAGAGACCGCCTGGGGTCTGTGTGAACCTGTGGGCCCCCCGGGAGATGTTGGTGCAGTAGCCCCCGCGGTGCCCCCATTCCACAGAGAGGAACGCGGAGCCTCCGAGGGGTCAGGATGGGGCGGAGACTGGACCAAGGTCATCCCGTGAACCCCCTTCCGTGCCCTTTGGCCCTTTGTGACCCGTGTCCTGTCTACTCAAGGTGCACTTTTCTGCCTCATTGACTGACTGTTGCCCTTTTTCTGGGCCGAGCCGCCCATCGGTTGTTCCTGCTACTTGCCCCGATCGGGGGGGTCCTTTTCTTTCTTCCTTCGGGTGAAACAATGTAGCCTTTCTGTAGCGCCCCGGCCCTCTGCGGTGCAGGGAAGGACCCCGTTCATCCAGGCCCTTTTAAACTGCTTTCCGAGTGCGCTAAACAGACGTCTCCACAGCCCGGTTCTGTTTCATCCTATCTTTTTGTGTCATGAAAAATTATAAAACGTTTTAAAGTAAGAGGTGTTAGCTGCTCAGAGAAAGCCCAAGAGGAGGGACAGCTGGGGGTGTCCCTGAGGGAGCATCGCCCCAGGAAGGGCACTGACCCCAAGCTTGGGTGTGAGGGGAAGCGCCTGCACCGGGTCTCATTCCCGGTTCTAAGAGTTCAGAATCTTGTCATAAGGTGGGGGAAGGACAACTTTTTCAATATGGAGGAAACTGGTGAACCCTATTGTTGTGTGTTTAAATTTAGAATCTCAAATGTTAAAAATGGGGAAAAGGCAAAATGTGGATGCAGAATTTCAGACATCCAAATTAAATCTGCAGGCCCCTAATTCTCTTTTGTAGTTTGCAGAAATTAGAAGGGTTCCCAACTTGTTTTAGATCTGGGGGCTTTTACTCAGCTTTGTATGATTCCCGGAAGTATTTCTCCTGAGTTCTCTTGGCTGCTTTTAGCATTGGTTGTCAGGAGGGCCAGCCGCATAGAGGCCATAAACAGACAAGGTCCACCGAGTCCTTTGAAGACTTTGAATGGGACCAGCTGCTCCCCAAGAGTAGGCAGGGTTTGGGTTCAAGTGCAGTGATTATTGAGGTCAACTGAGTCTGGAGAGGGAAAGGTTTTGTCATTTGTGCTTCAGGCTTCAACTTCAAGAGTTTTCCTACATCTGTTTTTTAACCACTTAGGATGCTGGGAAATGTTGGAGGCTTTTCCAGAGAAAGTAAAGCTAGAAATTCAAAATGAAATTGAAAGCACCTCCACATCCCCCCCCCCCTTTTATAATACCTTTATTTTCTTTTGTATCTACTTAGAACCCTCTTCTCAGGAATGGAAGCTCTCTGAACACAGGGATCGTTTCTTCTTGTCTCTATTTCCTGGTGCTCAATTGTTGAGCTGCCTGATTTTGCCAGTTACCGTAGTCTCCTGTATGATGCACCCTCATGCCAGTTTGATGTGATGATAGCAACCCCATCAATAAAGCTCATTCCCAGAAGTCAGCATGATTCCTGGGAGGGTAGTGACACTCTTGAGCTTTTCAGTTTTGCAGAGCTGGGGACTGGAGCATGGACTTAATTGGAAGAATTAAGATTGAAATCCTTAAGGCAAAGAAAAATAAGAAGCATTCCATGGTAATGCTCCATCCCAGCTCTGTGGCTCTGGTGCAGAGCAGCCTCAGGTGAGCCTTGTCATCAAGTGGGGTCATCTTTGGAAAAGGTCAGGCTGTACTTTTCCAAGCTCCCCTTTTCAGCACCATCATTTGAAGAGATTGTTGTGAGAATCATGCTAGAAACATCACTCCTCCCTTGTCACATTGAGGTGTGGAGTGAAAGGGCCTGTTGTCAAATCCTGGCTTGGCCACAAACTCATTAGGATCTTGGGAAACCACTGAATTTCTCTGAGCCTCAGTTTCCTCATCTGTCAAATGGGGAGGAGGGGGTAAATTTGATCTCTGAAGACACGAGACACCTCCCAGCTCCAAACCTAATGATCTAGAAGAGGTATCATAAGGGCTCATGTGCATTTATGTGTTCATTCTTAAGATAGCCTTGACAGGAAAGAGGTCAATCCTCAGCTCACCGAACAAATAATGGTTCAAGGCATATTGCATGCAAGACAGTCTGTAAGACCAGGGTGTTTATCATCTGCAGGGGGTCCGTGAAGCCAGTGGCTGCAATTCGAGGCAGAAGGTTGTAAGCATTCTTACAGAGGAGGCAAGCATCCAGAGAAAGTATTATCAGAAGTTTTGGGAGGAGATGACACTTCTAGCTTAAGAGAGCTTGAGGATGGAAGAAAGACATGGAAAGCTTCCTGGAAGAGCCGACGCCTGAGCTGGAGCTCAAAGAAAGGGCTTTCAGCAGGGGCAGATGGGCAGATGTCTTCTCACAGGCAGAAGGTGTCACATCAACAGGCACAAAGGTGGAAAAGAGTAAGGCAGGAGTGGGGCGTGACCGTGGCATCAGGTCCACAAATTGGGGAGTAGTGTGAGAGAAATCTGGAAAGATGGCCACTGGAGCCAAATTGTGGCAGGGGCATCAGAAGTTATTTGGCAGACAGCTGGTACCAAAGGATGACCTGATTGGGATGTGGAGTAGGGTCGTTTTCATAGCAGTGGTTGAAGGATGGATTGATTGGGGAGAGGTCAGGAACAATGAAGAGCTTTATCATAATAGTCCAGAAGCTTGAGTCTCCGAACTCTGAGGGGTGGTACAAATGGGAGGACCATTATGAGACAGCAACGGGACTGAAGCTGAGGAGGGGAGTGAAAGTGCCTAGTGAAAGTGGAGAGGGAGGTTTTGATCTTGGCTGATTGGGAAGATGGAGCTTGGAGCAGCTCTAGTGTATTGGGCATTGGGAAGAGAATGGGAGTTTGGTTTGGGACACTCTGGACTTGTGGAAGTGGAGGTGTCGTGGGAGGTGTCCAGCAGCAGTTGTGGGAAGGCTGGGGGCTAGAGATGCAGCCCTAAAAGTCTCCCCAGTAGAGATGGTAAAAAGCATCTCTAAGGTTCACTTAACACTTCCTGGCTGTGTAACCTGATTGGTTGGATTAAGTGAGGCGGAGCATCATCTCTTCTTCTGGGAAGTTAGGAGGAAAAAGGTGAGGGAGACAGATGAGCTCAGAAATTGAGGACAGGGGGCAGCTAGGTGGCTAAGTGGATAGAGCACCAGCCCTGAAGTCAGGAGGACCCGAGTTCAAATCTGACCTCAGACACTTAATACGTCCTAGCTGTGTGACCCTGGGCAAGTCACTTAACCCCAATTGCTTCAGCCAAAAAAAAAAAAAAGGAAATTGAGGACAAAGGATTACTGGACAGAGATTAAAGCTGACTGGGAGCAGATGAACAAAGTGGCATCAGCAAGAAGACAAGAGGGATGGAATCAAGGGCATTCATGGAGGGAGGGTCATCTTGTCAGGAGGCAGGAGAGGAGGGGATGGGACATAGGTTTAGAAGGAGCAGAGTAGAGGGAGCCCAGTAAATATTTGGTGAATGGAAACCTTGAATGAATGATGATAGTGTTCTACCTACTGCATGGTACAAGATTAGGTTAATGTCCAGCCCATGTCCCTTGAGGCCTTATAACCGTACCAAAGATAAAGTAGAATATGAAAATGTCATATCGGAAGAATTCATAAGTGGCTCCATGAGGACAGAGAGGTTTAAAAAAGCAAAGAGGGAGTGGAGGTCATTCCCTCTTAGCCTTATCTCAAGGCAGGGTCATGTGAAAGGGAAAGAGAAGCAAAGATGCTTTACCACAGTCACTGTAGAGAAGAGGAGATGGGGAATGAGGAAGAAATGAAGGGTCCAAAGACAACAGTGGAAGCTCCCCTGAGAGGAAGGAGCATAAATCTGAGGATTTGGTCAGAAAAGCTGCAGGATTTTTCCTAGCTGTGTTTGGCAGTTCTGGAGAGGAAGTAAAAAAGATAGATGGAGAATTAGCCAGAGGAGGGAGTAAAGGAGCCAGGGAAGGCTAGTCCACATGAGTGGGGAGTCAGGAAGGTTAAAATTATTGTTGAAATGGCCACCTATTGGTCTTCAGGAGCTTAGAAGCAGAGCAGTTTTGAGTGATTATGAAGTCTAAGGTGTGGCCATCTTGGGGAATGGTGATGGAAACTCTAGGACTCTCCCAGTGCTTTTGCACTTTTGCACACAGTGCTTATTGACTTATTGAACTAAATGCACAACTTTTCCTGATCCTACCACAGGAACAAGTTCTGGGAACTTCTGACAGTCCAAAGTCTAGGAAGTTCTTGATTTGCCTTGCCCCTCTTGGACTAGATGGCTAGAGCCTGGAGCTATTCTCCGCTGTGATCATCCTACACTCTTCAGCCAAAGACAAAAAGTGGAGCTTAGGCTTTCCTGGCATTTGGGACAAAGCTCAGTCCCACTTCTTCTGCTGACCTGGCAAACTCTCCTCTTCTTCCCTAAAGCTGATAAGATTTCCTTCCTTCTCTTTCCCCTTAACCAGCCAGACCCCAAAGAGCACACAACTCCCCATCCCAACTTAACCCAGACCAAAGCTTTCTGATGGAACAATCCCAGTTCACATCCAGAGTCCCTCACTATATATCCTGTAAGAGAAAAAAGAATAAAAGATCAAAATAACTCAACAGAAATCCAATAAAAAATAACTCAATTAAAAAAAAAACTCGGGGTTTATAGTAGGAGCTTAATAATGCTTGTTGATTTAATCATTGCAAAAGGCATAATTAGATTAAAATTAAGAGGATTAAGATTTGTCAGGCCACTACAGGTTTTAAAAAAACCAACTATGGTATCATTAATGACATCTGATAAAATAGAATTTAAATTACCCAAAAAATTGGAGACAAGATGTATAAAGGTATATGTGTATAGAAACAGAAATATATACATACATACATGTGTATGACAGTTCTCAATTGGTATATACCAAGCAGTTCAATAGTTTAAAAGATATTAACTGGAAATAAATTATAATAGTAAAAGGGGCCTTAGCTCTCCTTTATAGAATGGGATAAAATAATAGGATTGATGGTAAACAGATTTGAATGACTTGTTGAATAAATATTACAGTAATAAAGGAGAAATCATGATCTAAAAGAGGTAAAAAATATTGTTAGAAGAACAGCGAAGGTAGCACAATGGATAGAGTACCAGCCCTGAAGTCTGGAAGGACCTGAGTTCTGGGCAAGTCACTTAATCCCAATTGCCTTAGGAAAAAAAAAAAAAAAGAATTATTATTAGGAAATATTCCTCACAAATGCCAAAAAAAAAAAAAAAATCAAGAGTGTAAAGGAAATAGATTAGCAACAAAAATATAAATTGAGCAAACTGATGTGATAGAAATTTAATATCTAATAGACTAGTCTTCAAGAAAGAAATAAGACCAATCCTCATAGAATTATCAGAAAAGCAGCTGACCCTGCTAGATCCATAGCAGAACTAATTCAGGCTTTTCAAGAATAATCTTTTGTTATATTAATTATTCACAAAGAATACAATCTTGTAATATTTTTAATTTACTAAATTGAAGGCATTATTAGGTACAAGATAGATATACTTTTTAAAGTTCCACAAAATAATATAATTAAAAAATAACATTGGATAAAATACAAGTAAAAAAAGCAAAACAAAATGTCATCTAATAGCTGTTTAAAAATCAAAGTAATTTTAAATTTAGAGTGATTAAAGGATATCATTTACAAAAGGGAAATACATGGTTAATCGCTTAAAAAATTATCCTCACTAATAGTCAAATTTAAACAAGTGAGAGTAACACATAATCAGTCAATAAATATTAAATGCCTATTATGTGCCAGGCATGGTGTTAAGTTCCTATCAAATTGGAAAAAAATAAAGCAAAGGAATAAAACTGAATACTGGTGGAGTTTAAGAACAAGGGGTACCACTCATTGCTGGTAAACTTGCTAATGTGAATCTTTTTGGAGAACATTTTTACAATGCAGAGTTAAAATGACAAAAATAACTTTTATCTCATTTTAATTCAACCTACAGGAAAAATTATAAATTCACAGATTTAGATGTGAAAGGGACCTTAAAAGTCACTTGTCCGTTTTCCTAATTTTATAGATGAAGAACTGAAGCTAAATAAGGTTATGTATCTTGCCCATATGAGGTCAAACCATTGAACCCATTAAATTCTAGTGTTGGGAATATTCCCTGAAATTGTTATCAAAACCAAAGAACATTCTTACATATTAATAACTGGAAACCATAAAAGTATCCAACAGTAAAGGAATAGACAAATTGTAGTGGAAAACTATGATGCTAAGATGGACAAGTCTGATAAATTCAAAGAAATCTGGAAAGTTTTTTATGAGAGCAACCCAGAGAATGAAGGACATACTATTCTCTCTGGACACATGGTATGAGGAGCCATGGTTGCTATTGTCCTGCGTGGGCCATGTTGAAGCCACTCGTTTTCCCCTGGTGATGTTCTGTATTCCAGAAAAGAGGAAGAGTCCAGAGCAAGAAGCTGTGAATGTGGCTGTTTAAATATTTTGATAACTCTTTCAATATGATTGGTGTCCTTTGATATCATCTGTATTTTGTTTACTGTACTTTAAAGCATACTGTTGAGAAGGTGTCCCGGGGCCCAAAGCTCTCCTAGTCTAGAGCTCGTCCTTGTGGATAGTAAATTGCCCTCAGCCCATAGCAGGACTCATCAAAGGTTGAGACGTGCAACACGGTGCGGGTTACTTCTGCGATGAAACTTGTTCTTGTGATCAGCTGGAATTTTGCTGGAGTTCCTGAAGCACATCAGTGAAAAGGCCTCGGTCCGATATCCCTGTTCTGCATCTGGTCACCCCAGGACTGGCTGCCAAGCTCTTAGTGCTAGCAGTGGCTTACCTTTATGCAGTGCTTGCTCTGCGAGGCTGGTGCTGTAAGCCCTTTACAGCGATTATCTCATTTGTGTTGGAGACAGTTACGTTATTTATACAGCTTTTTAGCTTGGGATTTTTTTGAGGGGGAGATTGGATCAAGAACTGTTTGATTAGGCCTCAGTAACTAAGAAAATACCTGACGGAATTGTGTGTGTGTGTGTGTGTGTGTGTGTGTGTGTGTGTGTTTTAATCTTACAAGGATCTGTTATCTTGGGGAAAGTGGAGAAGGGTGGTCACTGTGACATAAGTATCATAAATGATTTAGAGAAAGAAACTTTAATTTTCTGGGGGAGGGGAGAATGACCACCAAAAACACCCTCTCCACCTTAAAAAAAAAGGCAAAAACCCTTGTGTCTAGATTAAGTTTTTATTAAAATCTGTGTTCAAGATAACACCAGGGTCATTAGAGTATCTTTGAATTAATCCTCTTCATGTAGAAAGCTCCTTATACCCATCTAAGGTAAGAGGATTAGTTAGGGAAGGTTCCCATCGATAATATAAGAGTATCACAGATTGAGAGCTGGGAGGGACTTTTGTCAGTCAGAAAACATTTCTTAAGCATCTCCTCTGGGCCAGGCACTGGGGACTCGAATGTGACATGTCTTCCAAGTGGAGCGGCTAGGTGAGACTTGGGATGTTCCAAGCTGAGCTCTCTCCTTAAAAGGGGGTTCCCAGGGACTGAAGGTATTGATGAGGTTGAGGCCCAAGGCTGGTGGGATCTTATCACGTCCAATACCTTCATTTTATAAAGAGAAAATCACTCAGAAATCCAGTCAGGGCAAATAGGGGGTGCGACAGTAGGTCCTGAAGTTGGAAGGACTGAGTTCAATATACTTGCTACTTGTGGGATCCTGGGCAAGTGACTTAACCCCGATTGCTTCCAAAAAGAGAGAGTGTCACTTCCCCAAGGACAGTAAGTGCTCCTCCACGCTGCCTCCAGCTGCAGACGGTGCAGTCTGCTGTTGTCATAGCATCATTTAATTGGAAGGAACTATCATCAGCAGAACTTCCTAAATTTGGTCCCCTTCAATTACACACTTAAGCCTTGGGTAGATTGATGCTTCCTGTTTACATCAATGATTATTGTGAACGCTCAAACTACGTGAATTTGTGTCATCTTTGTGTTGGACTCCTTTAGAACAGAGGGTTCGAGCTCATTTTGATGGATTCCTTCTTTGGCTTGTAATTTGTGCTCAGGAAGCCCGGGAAAATGTTTACATGGCTTTATTATTTTTATGGAGAACAACTCCCTGCAGATTAAAGCAAGATAATTTTATTGAGACAGTTAGTGGCTGCATGACCTTTGGCACTTTTGCCTCTCTCAGTTTCCTTTTCTGTAAAAGGAAGAATAGCACCTACCTGGTAGGATTATTGGAAAGATCAAATAAGATAATATTTATAAAGTGCTAAATCTTAAAGCACTATGTAAATACTATTTATCATTATTATGATGATGATTAGAGAAAAGAAAAACAATAGTTTAAAAAAAAAAACTTTTCCAAAGAGCTATAATCATAGCTGATGTTTACATGGTAATTTAAGGTTTGCAAAGTGCTTTTAAACACACTCTCATGTAATGTTCCCAGCAGTTCTCCAGGCTTTTTTATCTCCATTTTATAAGTGAGGAAACAACTCACCCCCATCCCTGTTCACATCCTGGGTCTCCCAGCCCCGTTACAAACCCCAACATCCCCGGGCTCCAGGAAGTAGCAAATCATGAACTGTGAGCATTTCCATATGGGGAAGAGAAGGGATTACTGAGCATGGGACGTGCAGCCTGCTTTAAAATCGATGGATGCCCAATATGAGGGCACCAGCATTGTCCAGCAAGCCCCACGCTCTGCTGTCCCCCCTTGTCTCTCAGCCAGCTCACCTGCAGTTCCCAGGGTTCCCACTAGGTGTCACCAAGGCCGACCTTTTGGTTTCTCCTTCACCTCCAGATTGCTCCCAGCTCTTGTCTAACCTGGGCAGCAGCCCTTGGAGGGCCCGGACAGTGCCCCGCCAGCTGCTCTCCGTCTTGGCCATCCCCGCTGTCCTTTGGCTCCTCAAATCTTCTGTTGAGATGTTTCCTGCCATAGAAAAGAAGCCTTTAAAAGCAATCATCCTCCCTCCATGCATCATAGTTTAATAATGCAGTACCAGACCAGGACTTTCCTCTTTTCCAGACATTGGTCTCCCAAGATCCTGCCCAGGGAAAAAAGTCTTGTATTTCTTCAATTCAAGAACCTCCCTGCCATGGGCTCCAGGTTTGCCCGTGGTTCCTAATGTTGACTTCTCAGTCTGACAAATGACTCCCAACTTAGGTCAGCAATCACTGCCGGTTATCAGCTCCCCCTAAGTCAGAGGGCAGAAGGGGAAGCCCGGTTACCAAAGGAAAGAAGGGAGGAGGCAGAACATTGTCGGATGAGGAATTATGCAGAGGCACAGGCATGAGCGTGGTGTGTGGTGTTAAGGGGCTGCACATGCGCCCAAATAGCTGGATAGAGTTTGTGGAGGGGATTAAAGTGGAACAAGAGACTGGATTATTTTGTTGTTGTTCATTTCCGTCATGTCTGACTCTATGACCTCATTTGGGGTTTTCTGAGCAGAGATACCGGAGTGGTTTGCCTTTTCCTTCTCCAGCTCCTTTTACAGATGAGGAAACTGAGGCAAAGAGGATTAGGTGACTTGCCCAGGGTTTGTTTGAGGGCTTTAATATGGATAAAAGATAAAAGAAGTAGGTACTATTATTCCCATTTTACAGATGAGCATCAGAGGGGAGATATAGAATAACACAGCAAAATACATGTCTGAGCCATAATGTTTTTAAATTTAATGTCAGTATTTTATTTTCTCCAAATTACATGTAAAAACAATTTTCAGCATTTTCTTTGTCAATTTTGAGAGACAAATTCCCTCCCTTCCTTCCCTACTCCCTTCATTGAGAAGGCAAGCACTTTTATATAGGTTATACATGTGTAATCATGCAAAACATGTTTCCCTATTAGTCATGTGTAAAAGAAACCACAGACCCCCCCAAAAAAAAACCCTAAAAAATGAAAGTTTTTTAAAAGTATGTTTTGATCTGTATTCAGACTCCATCTGTTCTTTCTCTGGAAATGAATAACATTTTTCATCCTAAGTCCTTCAGAGTTGTCTTGAGTCATTGTATTGCCAAGAAGAGTCAAGTCAATTTATCATCATACAGTATTGCTGTTATTTTGTACAATCTTCTCTGGGTTCTACTCATTTCACTTTATATTATTAGCTCATGTAAGTTTTTTCAGTTTTTCTGAAATCATCCTGCTGATTCAATTTCCAATTCTTTACTAGAAAAGAGATTGTAACTATATATACATATAATATACATTATATAATATGTATATGTGTAATATATATTATATATAATAATATATAATGTGTAACATAATATATGTTATATATTGTATAAAATATAATATACATTATATGTATATATAAAATAATATACATATTGTTTCTTTTTCTTTTTTTTTTTTTAATTCTTTTTGGGATACAGCCTGAGTAATTGTATTGCTAGGTCACTGAGGCATAATTTGAACTCAAGTTTTCTCGACTCTAAATCCAGCACTAAATTCACTGTCTCCAAACTGCTAAAGTATCCTTCTTCCTTAACAAGGATAATTCTTCCACTTGTACATTTTTATCTTATCATCACTTTGATTCATTTATCAGCCCCACTCTCCAAAGTATCCTCTAGATTGAGTCATTCACCCCTGCTTACCCACATCTAATCTTTCCCCCACCTCCCTCACATTTTGTTCTAGCTCTCTCTTTACTTAGTAGACTTTTGGAAAAGTAGACTATCTACTCACTCCTCAATCCACTGCTTCCAACCCTCAGCACAGTGACTGGGTCAAAGTCACCAGTGACATTTTTAACACTAAGGTCCTTTTTCAGGCTTTTTCCCACTGTTGAGTCTCTCCCGCTTGATCATCTTTTGGCGGTCCGTTCTCCTCATATTTTGACCTCTCTCCTCTTCCTTCATCTTAACTCTGGACCATTCTCTCCAGGTCCTGCCATTTGTCTTGTTTTCTTTCTTGTCTATACTTTCTTCCTCAGCGATTTCTTAATATATTTCATTCTTTGTATTTAAAGGACTCTGAGAGAAGGGACTGCCAGAGCATTCATAACATGAAAATGATTCTGATTTCTGATTCCAGCCTCTCCCCTGCCCATACAACCTGAACTACCACTTAACACCCACACTGATCTTCCAAATTCGTCCTTCTCTACTGAAAAGCCATCCATGGTTACCTATTGACTAAAGTGGAGGAGTCATCCTGTGGTCCCCAGACCCAAACAATCCCCCACACTCCGAAGTGGTGAATTAGAATGTAATTAGGAAATGTTTAACAAAAGGTGCTACAGAGAAAGTTTAATTTGTAGTTTTCGAAGTTCTGCACGTGGCCACTTTCTAATAGAGTCTGACGCCTCAGACAGAAATGGTAACCTTTTACAGCCCTTCTCCCAGAATTCAAAGCCTCCCCAGTCTAGTTTCAACTTTCCTAGATGCTTGCCTTTCTTCATCCTTCTGCAGCCCTTGAATGCTGAGGCTCCAGGGCAGAATGGCCTGCTGGGAAGGCCGCAGGCTCCCAACATACCCTCTTGGGAGAAACATCCATTTGCTGCTGATGGGAAGCTTTCTTTTCCTTTATTGCCCAGCTGCTGCACCCGGCCTGCCCCTCCTTCAGAGACCTCTCCCTCAGGGGCTATATCTTGGGGCTCATTTTGATTTTCTCCCGGGCTGTTAGTCACATTCGAAACTGTAAGTGTTTGTGCCCACCTGAGCCCCTGAACTAGAGGCCTTTGAATTTAATAATAGGAGGGAAACACTCAAACATGAGCCCCTTCCAGAGGCCTGGGTGCAGTCGAGTGAAAAGGATACCCGGCTGAGAGCCACACCTCTATCCCGTCATTAGTCCTCCTTGTCTCCCAAGGGTCTGTTTCCTCATCCGTAAAAAGAGAGGGTCGGATCAAATGGCTTCTCGGGTCTCTTCCAGCTCTAACATTCTATAATATAATGAAATCTGGAAGAGAAACCCATAATTTAAATGAGGAAAAAGTGAGCATGACTTTGCTAATAAAAGAAAGCAAAACAATTTATAAGAATATATTAGTAATGATAGCGATTGCTTTCATGTGATGTTTACCAAAAAATCAATCATGTTATTTTGTGCTAGAAATTGTACAGTGGAACTAAAGCTAGAAAATAGAGGGACAGTGCCTAGAATTTTGTTCACCTATTTAAAAACACACAGACCTTAAGTACTTAAGTACTTTACCCACGCAAGGCCCTATGCTAAGTGCTGTGAATACAAAATGAAAAAGTCACAGCTCCTCCCCTCGTGGGGCTTATGTTCTTCTGAATCGTGGAAGGACTCCATCTTGTAATTTTATCCACACAGACATAATACAAGGAAGGTGGTCATGTGAGTAAACGCAGATTGGAGGAGGGTGGGCATTGTAAGCACGAAAACTGGCAGAGATTGGCATGTCATATTTGGGCCTGTTTGGCTAGAATTGAACAAAAGGTAGGTTTTCTTGATTGGGGACTTAGAAAACAGTTCATATATTCTGGGGAAAAAATAGGCATAAATCATGAAAATAACAAAAATCCCTATCCCCTTTTTTCCCAAAGTGGCTCTTCTGAGAATATTACCTTCAGAAATTCAAGAAAGAAAACAAAAATGATTGTCATAAAGACGACAGCGCCCTCAAAATTTATGGTTGCAGCCCACTGGAAGCAAAGGATAGTGAATGGTTTAACAAACCCGATTTTTAATCACCATGGAAGAGTACACAGAAAATTAGAAGTCCTAAACATGAAAAAGTTGTGGAACTCTGGAATACTTATTATGGCATAATGAAAAATGGAGGCTTCAAGACATGGTATGAAAACAATTCAGCTTTTTAGCATTTAAACAATAATTAATCTCTTAAAAGTAGCTTTAGGAAAAGGGGGATTATTATCTTTCATTTTTTTAAGTAAGGGGAAGGGAAAAGGAAAGGAAAGAAAAAATGAAGCTATACACAAAAAAGAAAAGTATGAAAAAGGGAGACAAGATAGTATGGATTTAAGAAAATCTAAATAAAAATGATCTTTGTTTATATACAGGTTCACAAAACATGTTGCATACATTACCTTGTTTTTACCATAATCCCTGAGAAGCTGATATTGCAAATGTAGCATCTCCATTTTACAGAGAAGGAAACTGAGGCCCTGGGAGATTCCACAGCTTGCTCAGAGTAACACAACTAGCTTGAGGCAGCTTTTTGCTTTTAGTCTGCCATGAGGGTATTTCTCTAAAGAGCATGAAATCAGACCCTTGGGGACTGAAAAAAGTGTGATTGGAGCATCCCCTGGGAACCTGTTATATGTAGTTTAGGAGAATTTGAATGTATAGTTTTCAGAGTTTGGAAGGAAAGAATATCCAGAAGAATCTTGTTCCTGCTCTCTGAGAGCTAGCTGTGTAGTGGGAGACAAAACCCCAACACTGCTCTAAGGCATGTTTGAGTCATCCATGAAATTTAGGTTTAAACATAAGGACCAGCTAAGAGATCTGGCCTCAGTCAGGAAGACCTGCTTTCAAGTCCCATCTACTGGCTGGGTGATCTTGGGCAACTCCCTGTAAGATGTCAATCAGCTGGTGACCTGTGCTAGTGGAGGGAGTTTCCTCACCTGAAAGTAGAGAGAAAGTGAGACTATAAGAGCCCCATCCATCAGAAAGTTTTTAATTGCCTATTCTCCACTAGGTCATAAGTACAGAAAATGAAACAATCCTTGTTTACAAGAAGTTTACTGTCTAGTGGGGCTGGGTGGGGAGGCAATAAACACATTTACATTATCTAGATAGAATCAATCAGACCTGGTAAAGTGTTAGGTGAGAGGTGAGGGAGGAGAGAGAAATCAGCACTAATCCCCAGGGTCTCACTTGGGAGGGGAAGGGAGGAGGCCAGGAGAGTAACTCCCTGTACACGTGGGTGGAGTTGCCCTGAGCAAGATTGTAAGCTCCCAGAGAGCTGGATGAGTCTCACTTTATCTTTATGGCACCAGGATCTTTATAGCACCCAGTAGGTGTTTGGTAAATGCTTGGAGATTAATATATCACTATTCCATTAAATTAAATTCCACAAACATTAAGTGTCTGCTGTGTGTAAGTTGAATTGTTGAGAGGGACTGAGATGCCAAGGGAGAAAAGGACATGAAAGCCCAAGGAAGTTCACCGGAGGAGTCAGGATAACATTGCTGGAGTGCCTGTGATCCTCGATCCCCCTCCCTCATCCCCCCCTGTCATCCCCCCCCCCACCTCATCCCCCCTGTCACCCCAGGGGCTGTTGTATGTGAGCACTGGAGGACCTCCCAATCTCTGCCCTGCCCGTAGGGCTTCTTGGTGGTGCAGTGGCCAGAGCACCAGGCTTAGAGTCAGCAAGACCAGAGTGCAAATCTGCCCTTAGACACTCACAGGCCCTTTGACCTCGGACAAGTCACTTTGCTCCTGTTTAAATAGGGGACAGGAAGAACACCAAGCTCCCAGGGTTGTCTTGAGGATAAATAGGGCTAACAGTTGTAAGGTGCTTAGCACAGCGCCTGCATGTAAGGGGCACCGTATAAATGCTCTTCTCATTGCTTGATCACCTCTCAGTTCTGGAGCACCCTTGGGACACTGCCAGATTTTAGGATGAGCTTCTGGCCCACCATGCCTTACCCACAATAGATACACAATCTACCAGATATCTGTCCTAAGGTCATAGACCTTAGAGCTACAAGGTGCCCCAGAGGCACAGGGGACTCCCTGTCATTCCCCTAACTCCAAACCCATCGGCCTTCCCTCAGCATTAGCCTGCTTATATAGGTTTGGTATGATATTTTAGATAACCAACCATACGCTGAGTTTAACATATGTCTCTCCTTAATCATGTAATATTTTGCTAATACTTTATTTTGTTCTCTGGCATATTATTATCTCTCAGTTTGTATCTCTTCCCTAATGCATGTTTCATTTAATAGTAATTCCAAAATCAATGAGAAGTCTCACCAGTAAATGAAGCCAGGAACTCTTTCTTCCTTCTCCTGGAACAAAATGGGAGTTCCTTCCTGAGGTTTGGGAATATTTGTCCTGAGAGTCCAGGAATGATAGAATTGATCACTTTACATCAAAATCTTTCTGTTGCACCTTTGGAAATTATTGGTAGGGCTACATACTTGGGACATCTCACCAACTTTTCAGCCATCTTTATAAAGCGAAAAATTGCCTGGGAAAACCTTTCCTATCTAATTACTCCCCATCCCCCATTTTTCCATCCCCTCTCTACTCTGATCTTTTCCCTCTTGAAATGTCAAGTAAAGGGAAGGGAAAGAGGCCTAATCATTCTCTGTCCTAATCCTTGCCACTAGCTAAGGAGAAAATAGGGCAAGATAATAGAATATCAATCTCAGTCTGTCATCTTCCAAGACCAATCTTTTCATTTGATGGATGAGGAAACTGAGACCCAGAAAGCTTGAGAGGTTTGCCCTGGATCACACAATTAGTGATTGTGGGAGACAGGATTTGAACTCGCCTCTTCCTTACCCCACGTCCAAACTCCATCAGCTACAAGTCATGGATGTGACCTAGAGGAGAAAAGAAAAGCATGGACATTACGTAGCCACTTTTAGGCCTGAGGTGCCTTTTATTGGACTGTATACCAATATTGGTGCCATGCTAATAAGTTAAAAGAATAATTCATAATAGCTTGTAAGATTAAAGACAATGTCCAAATACCCTTACCATAATAATTTGTGCTTTATAACATGCTTTGTGCTTTTCAAAGTTCTTTTCCTCATAATAGCCATATTACTGTTATTATTGTAATGCCCATTTTTCAAACAAGGAATCGAGGCTCAGAGATGTGAATCTTTGCTTAATTCCTACCTAAACTGGAAGAGCTGAGTTTTTGCCTTGGAAAGACCAAAGCTTTCTGGTTCCAAATCTAGGACTCTTTCCCAAAACAGTAGTCACACTGGCGGGCCAAGGCTTTGGCCTAGGTTCTTACATTGAGAATGAGGGGACAGTTAGCCTTATCTTGTTGGACTACAGGCTACCAGCACACCGAGGTTTAACAGGGTGGGAACTGAGGGAGATCTGCTGACCGTAACTCTTTGATTTCTCAACTGGGCCCTGCCTCTTCCAAGGTCCTGTGTACCTTACCTCTGCCTTCCCTTCCCACCATGCTCTTGGAAACTTCTATTATTAACAAACTCTTTTTTTTATCTTAAATCTACTCTTAACAGTCCTTCCATCTTCTGTTATTCACTGGCTCTCTTTTCAATCTTACCACATTTCCTGCTCTTCCTCTTGTACCCCCTAAGACAAAGGACCAGGAGTTGCTGACTTACTCCCAATGCCTTTTTCAGCCCCTTCCTTCTGCCATCATTCAGCATCTAGTGCTGTCCATTCTGCCAGTATCTTTATTGCTCTGATCTGGGGACCTACAGGTCACTCTCTTTTCCCAAAGTTCAGTACCTAATTCACATTGGGGACAGGAAGAGCACCAAGTTCCCAGAGATATCTTGAGGATAAAAAGAGCTAACAGTTGTAAAGTGCTTAGCACAGTGCCTGCCATATAAGGGGCACCGTATAAATGTTCTTCTCATCGCTTGGGACCCTGACAGATTGTAGGACTGAGCGTCTGGCCCACAATGTCTAGTTCACAATAGATACACGATCTTTCTCCCCCCCAAGATACTGGTCCTACTGTCATAGGTTTTAGAACTAAAAGATGTCCCAGAGGCAATCTGGACACTGGGGTGGGGGGATGGGGAGGGAGGACAGCCCATTGGCCTTCTCTCGGTGTTAGCCTTCTTGGCCCTCAGCCCAGCTTCTTCAAACACTCTGGTCTCCTCTTTTTTAACTCCCGGGACTCTCCGTTTAGTTTATACTTCAGTCACACCTGGGAGAGGTCTTCCCTTAGGCACCTGGGAAATGGCATTCAAAGGTATAGTCCGCAAATTGTTTGTAAAGTGTTTGGTTTCTGTGGGGAGGGGAGATAGCTTCGGGGGATGGCAGGGTCTGTATTCCCAAGTTAATTAACCTGCTGACAGCCCTGCACTAAGCACTGGGGACTTGAAAAAAGAGTTGATAATCCCTGTCTTCTAGGAGCTTACATCTTTTTTTTTTTTTAATAACTTTTTATTGACAGAACCCATGCCAGGGTAATTTTTTTACATTATCCCTTGCACTCACTTCTGTTCCGACTTTTCCCTCCCCCACCCTCCCCCAGATGGCAAGCAGTCCTATACATGTTAAATAGGTTACAGTATATCCTAGATACAATATATGTGTGCAGAACCGAACAGTTCTCTTATTGCACAGGGATAAGAGCTTACATCCTAATGAAGATCACTTGCATAAATACCAGATTTAGGGTCAGGGTCAGTGTAGACCTTCTAGGAGGAGACATCAGCTGTGGAGAACTGGAAAAGGCCTGCAGACTGGCAGATGAGCTAAACCTAGAGGGAAGCCAACGGTTTTAAGAGGTGGAAGTGAAGAAAAAGCACATTCTAGGCACCTGGATGAGCAACAGAGCTTGGCGTGCAGAGAAAATGATAGTGGAACTAGGGGCACGGGTCCTATTTGGGAAGAAAGTGGTAGGCGCCCAGAACGTAATTGTTGACAGAAGGAATGAAGGCCTGGGCTGAGGTGCCATTGATTTCAGATGCCCAGTCACTGCCTCTCCTTTCCTGTGCCCACCCAGCCAGACACACAAACACACACTCACA